>NC_081559.1:30094312-30128378 GCF_022355385.1 Mustela nigripes | reverse complement strand
CACTTTTTCATGTGTCTGTTGGCCATCTGGATGTCTTCTTTGCAGAAATGTCTGTTCATGTCTTCTGCCCATTCCTTGATTGGATTATTTGTTCTTTGGGTGTTGAGTTTGCTAAGTTCTTTATAGATTTTGGACACTAGCCCTTTATCTGATATGTCGTTTGCAAATATCTTCTCCCATTCTGTCAGTTGTCTTTTGGTTTTGTTAACTGTTTCCTTTGCTGTGCAAAAGCTTTTGATCTTGATGAAATCCCAATAGTTCATTTTTGCCCTTGCTCCCTTTGCCTTTGGCGATGTTCCTAGGAAGACGTTGCTGCGGCTGAGGTCGAAGAGGTTGCTGCCTGTGTTCTCCTCAAGGATTTTGATGGATTCCTTTCGCACATTGAGGTCCTTCATCCATTTTGAGTCTATTTTCATGTGTGGTATAAGGAAATGGTTCAATTTCATTTTTCTGCATGTGGCTGTCCAATTTTCCCAACACCATTTATTGAAGAGGCTGTCTTTTTTCCATTGGACATTCTTTCCTGCTTTGTCAATTAGTTGACCATAGAGTTGAGGGTCTATTTCTGGGCTCTCTATTCTATTCCATTGATCTATGTGTCTGTTTTTGTGCCAGTACTGTCTTGTTTTTGTGCCACACTGTCTTGATGATGACAGCTTTGTAATAGAGCTTGAAGTCTGGAATTGTGATGCCACCAACTTTGGCTTTCTTTTTCAATACAGAATTTTAATTTCTTATAATGGGAACTTCATATCTTTGACCACCTTTACTTTCACATGGAAGAGATTGGACCATTATTAAATGCAAGGAGAAAGGGCCCAGAAAGAAAAATCCAAATATTAAAGGTGAAAGAGAAAAAAATAAAATAATGGAAGGCAAAAGTCCCTTTGGATGTGGGATTTTGTAGAAGGAATGAGATAGGGCAAAAGAGGTAGTTAGCCTCCTATGGAGAGATGTTTCCACACTTCCTCTGGACAGAAAGTAGAGAAATAAGAAACATGCTAGAAACAAAATAAGAGTAAAGAAGAGGAAAGACACTGTAGTTATTTCAAGTATATACCTCTTCAAAACAAGATCAGAGACATTAGTGAAAGTGCAAGCCATTTTAAAAGATAAACAAAACTCCGATACATAAATGTTAACAATGAAATCCCATAGTATCTAACTTAATCAATACTCTATTATTACATAAATAAAAGACAAGTGAGGATTTGCCTGTTGTTTTAAACTGTTGTTGGTTACTAAATAGTAGATAATACTCATCTCATTACTGGCATTAGAAATACTCATCTCATTACTGGCATTCTTACTGGTGGTTTTTATATCAGAATGAGATTTGAGGAAACTTCTACAGTGACAAATCTTTGATTACCCAGGTTAATGTCAACTGAAAGAAACAGTCCTGTAGCAATCTTCAGGTTTACCTCATAGGATGCTTTGTTTGAGACCTCTGTGGTTTATACCAGTCATGCACGACCATGAACTGCTGAGATGTTTAAGCTGATCCTTGAGAATGGCATCTTGTGGATTTTAAAAAGAGAGATTCATTTTCCAGAGAGACATCCCACTTAGGTGGCCCCTCAGACCCAGTCTAACTCCAGGAAGCTACAGCTCAATGGCTTTCTACCTGTTTCTTACCATCCAAAAAATCATGCTTGGTCAAGCCAATCTGGTTGTCAAGGTCTCTGAAATATCTGATGCATCCAAGAGACAATCAGCTCAATGTCACCTTGGTTCATTTGATAGTTGGGCAAGAGACATTATAACCATCTTAAAATCCCCTTTATCCCCTCAGAAAAATAGCACCCATTTCAGTAGCTACAGCTGGCCTCTGTCTTCATAACTCTCTTTGGCATTCAGCAAGACGGCCATATTGTAGCTGCAAGCTATTACAACAACACACTGACTTCCAGATTTACAACTGTGTGCTTGTCATTTCCAGATGTAGTTTTACTAAGACAGTTGTGCAGGAAACATTGTGAGAAGCAGCAGATTTCCAGTAAAACATGCCTATAAACACTATGGTTTCTGGCAAAGGGGGGAGAAAAGGTTTACACCCAGATGGCTTAGAAAAATAGAGTTTATTCTTTGTTCATATTTACCCAGAGGGTTTAAGTGTGATCTACAGGTTTTGTTTTTGTTTTGTTTGTCCCTCTCTGACACTGGAAAAACCTATCTAGACCCCTGTGTCCAATAAATGTGTTGAGCGCTGTGATATGTATTTTCTGCCTCTTATTCAGCTAATAATTTAAGAGTTTTCTAATAGAAATTCTGAATCTTAATTACAAAAGCAGTTACTGCAGGTATTTTGGAGTGATCTCCATAACTCTGTAAGCCTCTGAGCAGCACCTGGACAGGTTAATTTGAAAGCAGAAACCAAAACTTCCTGTGGGAAGTCACAGACCCATGAGTTCATGAATATTCCTCCACATCCCACCGAACACGCTGCCTGATTTCTCCCCTAGCACAACCTACATGATTTAAAAGACATGTTTTGGCAGGAAACAAATTAGCATATATGGGTGTGGGTGGCAGTTTCTTAATGCCCAAAATGGGTCCACCCTTCTTTTCAGCAATGACTGTATCTATATAATACTGAGTCAAGGAAAAAATTGGTTGTGCCAGACCCATCCCCCCAGCAAAGTTGGGAAGCAGATGAAATGTATTCCGGACCCCATGTCTGTTATTTTTACTATTTTCTTAAACCAACTTCTTTTCTTTAGGGACCCACTATAATGCCGTTGGCATCTCAGTGCTCCCCTTAATTTCAGCCTTTCTGTAAATCAGCTCTACTCAGAACTCCAGAATGATCTACCCCATTCTTTCCTTCATCAATATTTGATTGCTTTCAGCCAGCCCTCCTTTCTCTCATCTGTCTACCCATTTCTGTATAGTTTTATTAATGAAATGAATGTCCACTATAGATATATATTACATGGAATGTTTGAGCCTGAAGAGACCCAATAATTCAATGTCTTAATTTTGTAATTTTAAGTCTGAAGAGACATGTTTCCATAGAATGATCTCGAGATTCACGTCAAGTGGAAGAGATTGGGAAATGAGGAGATGTAGCAGAAAAGAGAGAGAGAGAGTTCGAGGTTGTTCTATCAGTGAAGCTTCACTTCTTTACAAAATATACTTTTGGATTCATGTGAAATTTGTCATTGGAAAGGGGTTGTAAAGGAAAAACTAAAAAGAAAAAAGACTACTATTTTTCCCCCAAAGATATAAATCAGTTTCAAACTGTGTCACATCAGTGATAGAGATAGGTTGGAGTGTCTTATAAGAGGCTCTTTATACCACATGCGTGTGACACATATTGTTCCCAAATGTTGGTAAAGCATCATCCTCAGGGTATAAACTTAGGTTCCCATATTATGCTCCGACTGCCATGCCTCCTTGCCAATCCTGATCAGAGGTCATGCTCCAGGGAGCCAAAGTTTTTGGAAGGAATATAGAAAACAGGTGAGTAAGGGTAACCTTTCACAGGGCCTAGCTGATTCCAGGCTCCATAAGCAAGTAGCTAGGCAGTCTCTATCTGCAACTGTGCTCTGGGTAATGGAGTATTTTGATTAGCCAGGTCCGTGTCACATATCTACCACATGCATAAGCAGAATTACCCTGGAGTGAGGGGGGGGCAGTATTTTCCCAAAATGAGGGATGCTGGATAGCCATGCACACATATCCACTATGGTAATAGGGCAGGGCATTCATAGTGGCTTCTGAAGGAAACACAGTATCCATTTCCCAAGGCCTTTTTTTTTTTTTTTAATTACTTAAAAACATGAGGTGGGTATGATATTTTCTCTGGGTTTAAAATAATATGGCAGACACTTTTTTGACCCTTCTCTCAAGAAAGGGTCCCATTTCTCATGTCATAACTCCTGTCTCCTTGGTGGGCAACTTCAAAGCAATGAATGGATCACCAACACAAACAAAGAAGAGGCAAACAGCCATCTCAGGCTTGGAATTGGAATTCTTATTTTTAAAGCTTTGCTAAAGAAAAAGAATATCCATCAGGCAGAACTAATTAAATAAGAAGCATTATTATTAGAATTTTCATTTGCATTTCATAAGCCTCTAAAGTAAAATGATGCAAATATATTGACTAGAGTTGGCAGTTATTATGGAGAATTATTGCCCTGTGGATTGCAAAGTGATTGACAGTGACATATAATATTCAACATAATGGCCTCAGAGCAGTATCATTTGTTAATGGTGAGATCCCTTTCCCCAAAACTAAGGGAAAGAGACATTTATTTAACAGCCTCTGTGTAAACAGCTTCTTTCTTTCCTTGTTTCTTTTTTCCTAGCACCAGATTTTCATTCTGGTGGTTATATTTTCATTAGTCGAGATGATTTATTTATAATGATTAGTTATAAAACAATGCATTCTTCCAAAAAGAAAGGTCTTTAGGTCAACATAACCAATTGAGGAGAATAATATGTAACTCATGATGTCAAAGCAACAACAAGAAAATAAACCTAACCCACTTGTGTAATCTCAAGGGAGCTTTAACCAACAAAATTGCCTCCAGAATGTAAGAGGGAATGGCTCACTAGGGGAGTCTTTGGTGGGGAGGGGAAGGAGGAGGAAGAGAGGAAAAAGGAGAGGAAAGGGAAGAGGAGGGAACGAAGAAGAAGGCTGGAGAAAGGGGGCAACAAAGGGTCCTGTGTTTTAAACCTGTGGAGAGAGGAGACCGTGAAACCTGCAAGCCTCCTTTTCATGTGTTCCCACTATGACATCACACAGAAGAGGTATCATAAAGCATGTCAGAGAGTGGTTAGGTCACCCTAATGAATACAAATAAAATATCTCTTTCTTCTAAAGAGGTGGAGTATTTTATTCACTAGCATTTGGAGAGTGCTATTATTTGTTATGTCTAAGATTTTACAGATCCGACTTTCCCAGGAGGCTGTGGGAGCAGTGACAGATGCTGTAGAGGCTAGCCTCCTATTTCACGTTTCTAAAACAAAGCAAAGAATACAAGAGAGCAAAACAAATAACTTAACCTTTAACTTTATCTATGAAGCTTAGATGTCAAAATACTTCGTAAAATCTGCCACCCCTGTCGTGATGAAAAGAGCCTTGATGAACACAAGGATGACGGTTTATTATGACACTGTGTCTGCATTATGGATTTTTAAAGTCATATGGTCATTCTGGAATCTCCTGGATGTGGTAAGAATAAATGGAGTAATATGCAGAAAAAAAGAGCCCTTTGAATGAGATGATACATAGATGGAAGTGGAACTACAGAACAAGTTAGAATGAGAACTGAAAATCTCTAAACTTTTTTAGGGATTTTTAGGGTAAAAAATGAAAGTTAATATCCCAAGAATAAGATTGAAAACATTTGACTTTGTATATAAGTCTTTTATGCTTTTTTAAAATTAATTGATCAGGATACATAAAATTCTGATAAAATTACATAAAATTTATGTATGATGATTTATTTCATAAATGATACAGACTTCTTATGTGATATTTGCATCTGCATATACAAATATATATGTAAATGCAGTATACATCCATCTATATAAATATATGTATTTTTTCTTTTTCAATAATTTCTAATTTGGGTAAAAAATGACAGATTTACAGAAATGAGAGTTTATGGAATTATCATTTTTCGTAAGAAAGACATTCCTATATTTGGTATATTCTCAAAAGCATATATAACATCAAACATCTAAATGTTGTTGTAACAGGAGAAATTTATATCACTAGATATGGAATGGCAACTTTCTAGATCCCTAGTACAACTGTCAAACATTTAGGCAAAGAGAAAACAAGTCTTTTTTTGACTTTTTTTTTTTTTTTTTAATTTTCTATTAGGGGAAAAAAAAAAAAAATAGAGAAGCTTTTGTTGGCCTCCATCAGAATCCAGTTGGAAGATTGTGAGCACTTACGCTAAGTCGAGCTGCCTGGTGTTCCACCTTGTAAATATAACATTACATTTCGTTGGTGATGGAATTATTTCAATTCGCCATGGCACTGCTTTTCTGAAACTATCCGTGGACCCATGTAGGTCAAGGGGAAGGAAAATTAAAGGTCATCCTAAGTTTATACCATATAGTGTTTTCATTTTCTATCCTGCTAAGTACATCCAGGCTCCCTGTTGGGCAACCCCGTTTTTCCTTGTCTGTTATTTTCAGAAAAAAAGACTGTATATGACAGTCTTAGAATCTTAGCAGCCTGCACACAGATGGTAAAGATTACACACGCTGAGTATTGACCTTCAGAAGCTGTCTTTCTTCTCAAGGTTCCTCTCTCTTGACAGTCAGACTGCCTTTTTCTCAATTAATTTCATTACCAAAATTTGTTTTGCCTTTTATTTTTCCTCTGGTGAGTGTTACCTAGAATTGCCAACAAAGGTCAGTTATATTCTAAGCAGTTCTCAGGCCAAACTATGACAAATGGTTATCTTCCACGTTGACACTCGGGCCTCAAGAGCCCGAGTTAATGTAGACATTGTTTAAATGCTGGTCTTCCTTTATCAACAGGTACCTGAGCTAATTAATTTCAACTGGTTGCCTGAGATGAGCAATGAATGGGGATCTGGGAGAGAGAGGTCAGGGACAGCAAGTAGGGCGTTCACCATAAATCACAAGACCAGGGGCATTTATGAGCTAGTTGTAAATTGTCAGCATAACGCTACAAAGAGGGTCTCTGCTTTGATCATAAATAAAGAGGGAAGCTGAAACAATATGAACTGGGGTGCCCAAATTAAATGGAGGATATGACTGCGCCATTCATGAGTCCAAAAATGCCATCCAGGCTGTAGAGGTAAGAGATTCGGTTGGAAAACTGGGAAGAGAGATTAGAGAACAAATATTTTCTTTATCACTGAGCTGAAGTAATAACCCTATTAACCTGGCAAACTCACACATGCACTAGATTTTTACAATCACCCAAATGTAACAGCGGGTACTACTTTACATCATAAAACTAGGAAGAGATATGAGACTGTCTCCCTTTTTCATTACAGAGGAGCTATTTGGCAGATTCTTTTCTGATGGAAAGTTTAAACCCATTAAGTTTTCAAGTTAAGAATCTGCTTCCTACCAAACTTTGAATAGTGATAAAATCACTGAAATAATATCTTAGCACTATAAAACATTTTGAAATGCAGCACTAACCCATTATCTGCATTGTTTTATTTTGCTCAAATAAATTAAAGCTCAACCATTGATCTGAGATAAAAATTACCACTTTAATATGCACTTAAAATTTGGTATAATTTTAGAAGGCAGTACAGTTAGACTTTTGATCTCAAATGAGCAGGTGATAAAAGTGTCATGTACGATTTGCTTATATTTTACAATTTCATTAAAAGGGGATTAACTTTTCAGAGAAAATATGAGAAAAAAACTAATTAAAATTGAAAGCCTCAATAAATTTACCTTAGTAGTGTCACATAACATTTTGTGAGTGCAACAGAATTGTGGAAGCAAAGTGAATCATTCTAGGAAGTCCTAAAACAAATATAGGAAAATCCATTTTTATCCAAGTCAGAGAAATTGCTCTAATTTATCAGTCACCCAGGGAAACAGTAGCAGAGAAACAGAACTTGGCTCCGAGGATCAGAGGTACCCACATTACCAATGAAAAGTGGAAACATTCTTTAATTTCCTTTGATAGTTTCACCTAAGACCATAAATCAGATCTATTTCTTTAAATGCATCTGAAAAAATAGTACTGAAAACCAGCAGCTCAGGCGCAAGATATTTTAAAGATATAAATTTAAGGGATTTTAGGTTTGAACAGGACCTTAGAAATAAGATTCCCTTATCCAACATTCTCATTTTAACAATGAGAGTGACTGGTTCAACCAAGGACACAAAACGAGTGGGCAGAATTTAAATTAGAACTCAGCTACACAGGTTCCCTTGGTTCTCTGTTAGAAGTTTATGTTGTACATGTTTATTATTTGTCTGTCCCATTCTCTCTCTCTTTTTCCTTCTATTTGTATTTGTCTACTTCTAGAGACTCCTATGATTCTGGAAAGTCTACACCACCCACAGACTCAGGAGTGGGCCCTGAATTGCTCAAGGCATCTGTCCATTCTACCAGCCACGGTGATGGGTTCAAGGATGCACAAATGGTTGAACTGAGGACGATACAATTCTAGGATCTGCATGCTGGAGACTGAAACCAAAGTATAGGAGGGGCTCCCATTTCTTGCAAACTCACAGCCAGAACAGGGGATGTCTTCCTGCTGCAGAGGAATAGGATCAAATGAGCAGGTCTTGTAAGAGCAGTTGTCATTTGTCACCCTAAGGGAGGCTAGCCTGGGGCCTAGACCAATATAGAAAAGAAACCAGAATAGGGAGAACTATGGAGAAATGAAAGGGGGATCCTGTCCGAAATGCAGCTAAAATCTCCCTGACTTCTAGATTTTCCATTTTATATAAGCCAATACATCTTTGCTGTTTAGGCCTGTTTGAGTTGAGTTTTGTTTCCTGCCACCTAAGCATATTAATGTGTGCAGAGTTCCTTCTTGTCAAGTTTCCTTAGTGCAAACTTATTTCTTGATCACAAGGGTCAGGTTCTAATGGACATGCTATTAAAAAGTAAGAAAATTTTGTCCTGAGGAACCCTGACCACCTATAATAAAGATATTCTTTCAAGGGATGATTTTTTTTTCTCTCTTTCCATTTATCTTAACCAAGCCTCAATTTTGTTAATGAGAATGATGATAAGAAATTAATTGAGTTTGTATCTTTGAGTGAGAGCAAAAAGACCAATAAGCAAATGCTTGTACATCTAGAGAAATCTGATCGTGATGGGATCATCTCTTCCCCAATTCAAAGCAGAGTAAAAATAAAATAGATCAGGCAATTGGAATTGGTGGGGAGTGGAACTCTCTAATGCAGCAAATAAATAAAAAAAGCTCTTTCACACGGTTTTCTGTCATTTACCATATTTTTTTTCTTCTCTGTGTTTCAACTTTCTTTCTAGGTTACATGTGCTTTTACTGGTCACTCATTGTTTGCAAATTTGGATTACCTGTGGCCTAAATCCCTTGGTTCTGGCCCTTGGCTATCTACTAGGATCACTTGGGGAGCTTTTAACAGACACTCAGGCCGTAAACCCAGATCAATTAAATCCAAATCTCTGGGGGCAGGTGGTAGGGGCAAGGCAACTGTTAGATTTTAAAATCTACCCAGGTGATTTCAAAGGAAGCCAAACTGGAGAACCAGTGGCCTAGATCATTTGGCCTCTCTAATTCTAGAAAGGTTACATGGGAAACATGGAACAGTCCATGGGAAAAGATCTGCTTTGACTCTGAGTTAAAGGGCTCTTTGTGCCCCCTTTTGCAAATCTTCTCACAGTTCACAGGGATCCCTAGGGCCAGTATCCAGGTGGAAGGCCTGGATATAGACAGCAATGACAAAGGCCACTGAAATCTGCCTGTGGACCACGACTTGCACTACAGAGGCCAGGAAAGCCTTGTGGCCAAGTAGATTCATTTCAGCTTCTCAGGGGTAGGAGACCTCAGAGTGATTTGAGCACCAAATGCTATCTGGCAATAGACAATGTCCTTTTTCCTTATGGAGTCCTCTATGCATCAATCCCCCAGGGGTCTAGTATGGGATCAGGACTAGATCATCATACCCACTAGTTTGTGGGTATGATGGTCCAGTACATCATACTGTAACTGACCATGAGACCATCCCCACATCCACGGTCCATGACCTATTTGCTTCTGAGTAACCCAGCTGCATTCCCCCTGAAGACACATAACATGGTTATGCCATGTTAATTTCAGCTTTGTTCTTTCCCCATGCGCACTTCACCTCCACACACCAGGCTCCCTTTTCAAACATCTTTGCAGTCATGGACACACTTATTTTGATAGGTAAGGATATTATCATCCTTACTTCTGTGCCTTCCCATCAAGTTTTTTTTTTCTTTTTCAATAAGTTATTTTAAAACCCCATTTTTGCTTTGCATTATTTTTTATCTCTGCATTTTCTCACTTACAGTTTTTACCCATGACCTAGGTTACTTAGACCTTTGCTGATCTGCCTCATGGTTATTTTCCATAATCACTAATAAGTTCTGCATATTAAAATCATAGGCCATTCAACATTGCCACGATGTTGAAATACATCTCTATATGTCAATATAGCCAGCTGAGTAAACATTAAAGCATAATTGAATTTTTCAGCAATGACATTTTAATTAAGAAATGTTCTTGGGCTTTTAAGAGTTCAATACATTTCTCTCTAAGCATTTGCCTCCTCAGAATTCACTTGAAAAATACAATTAGGCCAGCCACTGGAATAACTGGCCATTGTTTTACCTTAGTTGCATGGGTAAAATTTATCGGTTGGTGTCAGTGTAATCCATATAATTTTGTTGGCCAATCCTCACTAGTACAAAATGGTAAGTACACAAATGGAATGTATGAAGGAAGCTGGTAGAAGATATTCTACAGGATTATTTTAGTCTAGATTCACAAGTTAAATTTATACATACCTAACAGCAGGTGAGTCTGGTTTTAGCCTGGGATAAAATAGTATATTTTTCCTTGATTTATGCTTTTGGGGAGAGGGAAAAAAAAAACCCAAAACACTGCATGTTATTAAGATGGTTAAATATGGTATTATAATTAGCAGATATCATAGTTGCACTGAGTATGTTTTTAAAGAAATGAAACTGTATAGGTTCAATTTTCAATCTGAAATATTTAGGATTTCCATTTATGTTTTCCTTGGATTTCAAAAAAGAAAACCATGAGCTTCTTTAATACCTACTGGATTCAATGCCATAGTCTTTGAACTCCCCTCCACCCCTCGCTTGATAGCCATAGTTTTCTTCACAACTTGCTTACTTCGGACAGCCCAACCTTTCTTTTTGCTCTTGATGAATTAGTGCTCAAGGAGATATTGACAGAAAGGATCAATAAATCAATAGCTACTTATCAGGGACATATTCTGTACAAATCTTCTGTTTGGAGTAGTAGAAGATGCTAGATTTAGAAGATATTTTCTCTTTCCTGTGGACCCTATGATATTGCTAGGACTCTATGTCATAGTAACATATAAAAGAGACAAGAAGTAGTAAAGATTTAAGCCATATAAATAAAGAGCTCCTCTCTCAAAGCCTGAAAGATCTTTGTACTTTATATGTATGTGTGTGTCTATAGACACACACACACACACACACACACACACATCTATATATCTATTGATTTACTACCACCAACTCTAGCTGGAAATCATGTTACAGTTTCCATACTAGAAATGTTTCATTTTTTCATGCCAGCATCTAAAACTTCTCTGGTATTTATGAGATATTTCCTTGTGCCCCCAACTTCCCAGATCCCTGGCATCTAGAACACAAACACAGAATCTGTGCTTGGCCAACTCAAACCTCCATCCTGAACTTTGAGTTTAGATGAAGTGATGTATAGATGCAGGGTCAGGAAACCCCTTGTTATGTGCCCAGTGGTTTTGTATCATTAGCACTAGCAGCGGTGGCCAGTGCCAGGTAGCGGCATTGGTAGTGATGATATTAGTTGAAATGGGCATCATTCTGGAGCCATGGCCAGGGTATTTTTTAAACAGATGTTCTTATGGGTCTTGGTGACATTTTGGGCAACCTTTGGTTTCTGCCCACTTCTAGAACTGCTATTCTCCTGATTCCTGCCAATTGAATGAACTATCCAATATATTCATTCCTGGATTACATTAGAGCCCTATGTTTGCAGTCATGGGTACTAATTGTTAGAGAGACTGGGAAATATGAGTGGAGAGTAGGTGACAAAATAAAAGTCAAGGAGATGGAAGACTGGTTCTCTGGTCTGGTGGGATGTGAAGGCACTGAAAATACACTTATTCAAGGATTGGGATGGACATGACATGTGATCATGACACAGCTGTACAAGTTAGTGCCTTGGTCATTTGCAATAAAATTCATACCAAAGGCAACCTTCTGGAAAAATTAGTTCCTGCTTCCATACAAAAAAATTTTAAAAAAGGAATTTAAGAGCTGTGTATTGTATATTTTTTTCCCCAATAGCACTGACAATCTAAGAACTTCTCCTTGTCAGAGTTAACCTTGTTTTATTCTGTTTCTGTGAAGTGTTATAAATAATGATTATCACAAACATGGGCTTATGCCTAACAGGTACAAACTACCATTCTAAAGTGACAGAACTGGACATACTCTGATGTGATCTACAGCCAGGAGATTAGATACATAGAAAAAGCCACAAACTGAAGTCCTTAAAAAGAGCCATTTTGTTACTTTAACAATTTCTTTGACTCCAGAGCCTGCTTTCCATGGGTTCATAGAAATGTGCTATGGATCTTACAACCTGGATATCCATCCCCATTGGATATCTAGCTCTGAGACTAACATATGTTGAAATCCCTCAAAACAGTTTCAGTCCAAGTGTAGAGAGTTGTCTCAAATATCTTCAGATCAAGAAGATGGTATGAGATGTAGATAACTTCCTTCGGAGACCTTGGAATTAAGACCTATGATGAGGATGACCATCTTATATTTTCTTATTTTCTTTCTTATATTTTCTTCATTTATTTCACTGATTGCTTACTGTATTATTTCCTTGTGTTGTTTTAATAAATTAAGCAATTAAAATTATCATATAGTCTTTTTGCCTTTTTTTCAATTACATTATTTCCTCTAAACCCCGGAGGTCCCAAATTTTCTTTTCCAAACATTTACAGCAATTTCCAATCTTTCCAAATGTGGGATTTGTCATCTGGGACCAGGACTCTCTAATAAGAATTTTATAGCCAGACATAGAAACCCCAACATAGTCTCACAGTAATAATCACACCTCCTGTTCTATTTAGCAGCAAAATGAATATCTTTAATTCCAACACAACTCTGTGTCTTGACTGGACCTATAGTTGAATTTATTTTTCATGTAACAATTAAATGATTTCATGCAACAATTAGATGATTACACAAGTCAGCTCTATCCAAAATGTAATAAGACCAGTTAAGTCCAGACAACAATTTGTAGCAACTAGTTATCAGAGGCAATGTGTTTATATCCCAATATCGTTTCATACCCGTGGGGCTATTCTTCTTATGAAATCAGATGCCCTCTTGTGTTCGTGTTCATCACATCAGAATTACACCTGTGTCTTACATATGGCCATCTGGCTCTTTTTAATGCAAACTTCCAGGTTGCTTGTATTTTATTAAGATAAAACTATGTTTGCTTATTAGAAGGTGCCTGAGACACTGGATATCACAGGTTTGTACCAAATTCTACCTTGGCTAGGAGTTTCCAAAGTGAACTATTTATTCTGCGATTTATCCTGCGATTTATTTGAATATGGTTCAGATAGCAAATAAAACAGCACAAGTGTTAGAGGGCTAATAGCAGCATACATTAATCCATGAAAATATTTTAAGCAGTAGACTCACCCTCAATCATTTACTGGCTCCCAAAGGTAGAATCAATGCAATTACTAAAATATCTGGTTTCATCAGGGAAAGCTATTCAGAAAAATTAAACAATCGATTAAGATAAAACATCATCTAGTTATCTAAGGTCAGACAAACTGATCCTTGAGAACATTCTGTTGGTTAGGTCTAGGCCAGTAAGAAAGCTGGAAACAAAGTAAGTTCTAAACATTTCTTATGATACTTTGATGTTGGTCATATGTCTTGACTGTCTCTACTCTCTAATTTGCAGGTGATTTGAGACACCGCACAGACATTATTCTGAGCTGACATCTGGCTGATGACATCAGTTGAAAAAAAGAGGAATGCCTTTATGGTTAAGTTAGCTCCTCTGGAATCTGAGATTCATCAAAAGATGGGTTTAAGGATTGATGGGAAAGATGTTAGATATAGATTTATCAATCTTTTGCTTCTTTGAACTCTCTACTCTATATTCAAAATTTTTAAAATTTCTTTCTTTCTATTCTTTGCAATTTATTTTCTTCTACTTTCTTAAAATTAGTTTGCTGTTTTTGCTGTAGCATCTTGAAGTGGAAGCTTAATCATTTATTTTAGTCTTCTTATCTAATATGTGCTTCAGGCATACATTTTTCCCCTCAGAACTGCTTCAGTTATATTCTAGATATGATGTACCACCCACTTAAAAATATTTCATTATTTTCATTTTTTTCCTACTTTAACTCATGTATTAATGTGAAATTTATTATTTAATGTTTTATTTAATGCTCAGGCTATTGGGAAATTTCTAATTATTTGGTTCTAGTTTACTTTCAGACTTCTCAGAAAATATATCCTAAATTATCTCAAGTTTTGAAAAAAATTGTTCTGATGCTCCACTTATGATCAACTATATGGCTAATTTTCATAGATCTTTAAAACTTATTTATTTATTTATTTATTTTGAGAGCAAGTGCATGCATGTGCACAAGCAGGGGGAAGGGCAGGGGCAGAGGGAAAGAGAGAATTTCAAGCAGACTCCACAATAAGACCAATGTGGGGCTCGATCTTACAATCCTCAGATTATGACCTGAGTCGAAATCAAGAGTCAGGCACTTACTTGATTGGGCCACCCAAGCACCCTATGGGTAATTTTCGTAAACATCCCATGACTCATAAAAAGAAAACTTTAATCACATATACAAGAATTAGGTCAACTTTAATAATTTTCTGATCCTTGTTAATTTTTCAGATCTTCTATACCTTTCTTCATTTTATATCTTCCTGTTCTGGTGCGTTGAAATTTTTCACCTTTTTGTAGATTCATCTACTTATCTTTTTGGTTCTACCAATTCCATTCATGTATTTAGAAGCTCTGGCTTCAGGTATATTTATATGAGGTCTATAATGTATACCAAATGTCCCATTTTACCGCTAGCAATTATGTAATATCCCTTCTTATCTCCAGTATTTCTTCTTGCCTTATAATCTACTTTTAGTTAGATCAGCATATGTGTTATAGCTCTATAACAGCAGAGATAATGTCTTGATTTTGCTCAGTGTCATGTCCCCAGCCACTACTGTAGTATCTGGTACAACCAGATCAAATCAAAGATTTATCCAATATTCACAGAAGGGAGGGGAGTGTAAGAGAAGGGAGTATATACATTCCCTGCATTATAGATCTGTGATCTGTATTAGTGAAGCTTTTCCAGAGGTACAGAACCAGTAGAGTATATACACACATGATACATAAATTCTATCACATATGTATATGATCACTATTATATATGTATACAATTACTACTATCACATATGTGTATAGAAAATACTATCTTATATGTATTTATAGATAGATGGATGGATACAGATATGTCACAGATGATCTCTCTCTCTTGACAGAGCTGTGGAGGTTGGCAAGTTCAAAATCTGCAGGGTAGAACAGGCCAGGGAAGAGCTGCACTTTGAGTCCAGAGGCAGTCTGCTGCTAGTTTCCTCTTTCTCTTGGAAGGGTCTTTTTCTATTACGGCCTCAACTGATTAGCTGACACCCACCCATATTGTGAGGGATAATCTTTTTTATTCAAAGTCTACTGATTCAAATTTTAATCTCATTTTCAAAATACACAGGAACATCTTGCATAATGTTTAACTAACTATGTGGGTGTCTTAACCAGCTAAGTTGACACATAAGATTAACTATCTTAAGACTGTTGATAACTATGATAGTAGTTATGATCTCTTTGGATTTCTAGTCACCAAGGTGGCCAAAAGTTAGCAGGGCCTGACAGAGAAAGAGGTCATATTCCACAATTCTTAACTAACCCTAATAATTACTCAGTTATGAAATCATTTTCACTCCTCAAGGTCTCCCAAAAGCTGAAATATTGTAGCTACCAAAGTTAATGTATAAAGCATATTTAGAAAAGAAAAAAAAAATCTACTCTTAACTATAGTATTTTACCAATGGTGCATCTTCTGGTTTTCACACACTTTTCTGATTCTGCCTCCTATCTCTCTTTGCAAATGCAGAAAGTGCTTTGTTGGATGTTCAAGGAAGGGAAAAGATCTAACAGTCAAAGCTGTTTCTTTTATCTAGAAATTTCTGTGGAAAACAAAAATGAAAACTATACTCCTTGTATTTAAACCCCCATAGTTGGGGTGCCTGAGTGGCTCAGTGGGCTAAGCCTCTGCCTTCAGCTCAGGTCATGATCCCGGGGTCTTAGGATCAAGCCCTACATGGGGCTCTCTGCTCAGCAGGGAGCCTGCTTCCCCCTTTCTCTCTGCCTTCCTCTCTGCCTACTTGTGATCTCTCTCTCTCTGTCAAATAAATAAATCAAATCTTAAATAAATAAATAAATATATAAACCCTCATAGTTAAAGGCAACACCTTTAAAACTTATCAGTTCTTTTCAGCGAAGAGTACCAACATATATTTGAATGAGCTTTTTCTCTCACGTGATTAGTGTGCTAATTTTGTGACATGTGACAATTTTTTTTTGAATTAGCAGATTTACCTTAATCAACCATATTCTAGGTACCTAGAACGTTATAAACATTATGATAAAAACCCATTTAAAATTCATCAAAAGATGAATTAGCTTCAAATAGTTTTCACTCAGTAGATACTAATCACTTTCTTCAATTCCTATTTGTTGAAAACTCTCCGGAAATTGAATTAGCAATTAACCACTTTCTGTTTTATATTAACAAGGGCTACTGAATATTCTCTCAAATAGAGCACAGTTTTCATTTTCTTTAAACCCAGGTCAAAATTCACCTCTGGCCATTTGTAACTAATAAGCACCTCCCCCCACCTTCAACACACTTATACACACACCTAGCTCAGATCACTTTGTGTCCTCTGAACTTTTAAGCTTGTTTATGTGTTTCTTTTTGAGTGCATTTATGTCTTTTTCACATGTGTTGGTTCTCTTAATGCTCAGTTGTAAATTAGGTACTTTTGAAAGTTCCATTAACGTTTTAAATACCCTAGGGCTGTATTTAATACACCAAAGTAGTAACATACTGAATAGCTCTCTAGCGGTTTTAAACAGTTAATGCAGCGTCAAAAGGAGCCTAATTTATTATTAGGAAGTAGTTTACACACAGAAGAAATGTATTATTTCAGAATTTTTCATAACCATAAATCAAAATTTCAAAGTGTCTTTAGTTGTTTGTGTGCACTCTCCTATTGCATGATAATATATCTCTATACTTGTTCACTAGGGTTTCCCAATAGTGGTACTAAAATACTTTCATCCCTTGTTGTGTGAGACTGAGCTAGTCTATGCATTATAAAATGTCTAGTAACATAACCTCTACTCATTCAATGCCAATAGCACACCTCTCTTCAGTTGTGACAACCAAAAATGTCTCCAGACATTATCACATGTTCCTAGGGTTCAGAGGGCAAAACTGACTTCCTGATGAGAACAACTTACATCTTACATCTCTATCTTAAAAAAGTTGTACATGGAGTACAACTTACATCTCTATCTTAAAAAAAAAAAAAAAAAAAAAAACCTAACAATTAACTTTCTTACAGGAAAATTCTCATTAAAGATCAATGCCATTAGCATTAATTAAGTCAAATTTCTTGGCACTTAGAAGTTACCTGTTAAAAGGTCTTTAGCTCATTCAAGGACACCGATTTGAATAATCCATGTACTTATTGGTTTAATATCATTAATACGGTCAAAGCAGCAACTTTAGGCTAATCCAAAATCTCTCAGGCTCTGCTCTGATGGAGTTTAAATAAAGACAGCTGCCCAAGGCTTGGCAGTGTGTTAAGAGACTTGAGATAAAAGAGTCATCTATTCTTCCTGTCTCCTGGAGAATGGCTCTCTGACCTCCATAGATAAAGACCACTCAGTCTATTGCCAAATAACGTTTCACTGGAGGATTTACATTTTAATTCTACTGGAAATATTTTAAAATGCTAATCTCACCAAGAATTCCTGGAATGACCATTGTCATTAATGACTGACTCCTGGTCTATACCTGGTTACCTGGTTCTCCATGTTGTATACCTGGGGGGAAGACATTTCCCCCCTTTACAACTACCTTTAAGCGTTTCATTTATTGGGTGGATATTTGGGCCATTTAAATACTTGTTGCAACTCCATCTGTTTTTTACTTAATTGGGCAAACATTTATGGGATGTTTCCTATATAATATGGTAGCTCCAATGTCACCCTAAGTACATTGTCCTATAAGTACTTAGTTGGTAAAATAAAGTCATATTCTTTATGGCATCAGTTTCTCTGTGTGTCTTGGGAACTAAAGAAGCTTAGTAAGTATAAAAATAACTTTCTACATTTTAAACAATTGTCATATATGGAGAGACAAGTATAACAGGAAAATATATGTATACATATATTGTATAATGTATACATATATACAATAGAATATTATTCAGCCATCAGAAAGGATGAATACCCACTGTTGACATGGACATGGATGGAACTGGAGGGGATTCTGCTAAGTGAAATAAGTCAAGCAGAGAAAGACAATTATCATATGGTTTCACTCTTATGTGGAACATAAGGAATAGCATGGAGGACTATAGGGGAAGAGAGGGAAGACTGAAGGAGGGAAAATCAGAAAGGGAGACAAACCATGAGAGACTATGGACTCTGGGAAAGGAACTGAGTGTTTCAGGGGAGGGCCAGGTGAGGGGATGGAGTATCCAGGTGATAGTATTAAGGAGGACATGCGTTGTGATGAGCACTGAGTGTTATATGTGATTGAATCATTGAACGCCACATCAAAAACTAATCATTTGATTATAACATGTTAGGCACTACTTGGCCACTATAGCATAAAAATGTTCTTATTTTATCAACTCAACTTTCCTGGTGTTTATCAATTTATACTTTCATCTTTTTCTGGAAAGTAATTTAGGGAGATTTGTCATCATACACAAAATATACTTGGCAAAAGTAGTTGTGTCTCCCTCTTTTTTATGAAAGATTCTGGGAGTATGACCAAGGAAGAGAATGAATATTTCAGGAATGTTGTTTCCAAAGGCTTTTAGAAAAATAATGAGAATTCATTTTCCCACTTCCTTTGAGATGATCATTCTCCTTGCCCTGTTTAGGCAAGTTGGCACAAGTCACTGCTTGAAAGGGCAATAGAAAAATGTATCGCGATGATATTCCCATCTCCTCTTAAGCTTCCACCACCGTTCCTGCCTGTGTCTGCTCTGTAAGGAACTCACCCCTCACCGGGGCTGCAGTCCTGCTATCAGTCTTTCCCTCCTGTGTCTCCCGAAGCCCCCAGCATCACCTGGGGGCTTCACATCTCCATCTACCCTGCTCTTAGGACATCCCTTTCTAGCCATTATTTTTTTACTGTCTGCTCTTCACACTTAGGTTTCTCATATGTCAGCCTTATGCGGACATGGGTCGTTGAATGAATGACCTTCTTCCATTCAACTCTGCTTCTCTTGGCTTGTGGACAACTCTACCTGACTGAAATCAAAGGGCAGTAAGACAGATAGAAAGATCTGGGCTTATTTACTACATCTGAAATGACTCCAAACTAGATTCTGAACCACAGTCTACCTTCTCAGCTTTGCAGACAGAGACTAGAAGAGATCAGATGCTCATGACTTGCAACCCTCTCAAGAGGTGGGGAGATTTGAGGATGATAAGAAGATGGCAAAAAGTTTAGCTCATAACAAACCTATCATTGCAATCTGTTAAAACTGTGTTTCCTCTATTGTATTATTATCCTGTTGGCCCAGCTGAGTAAGTATCATTGTATTTTACATAGTTCTACCTCTGAACTAAAGGAGTAAATTGAGCAGACAACTTAGCATTCAGCCCAGGATGTCCCCTTAAGACTCCTGTTTTCAGAAAGAGCTGAGGAATCCTCCTTTAAACATTCCTGGGGAGTATTATATGGCTTCCCCTTCCTGTTAGATCCATTTCTTCACCCATTAGAGTAGGTAACCAGATGTTCCTGTCACATATGGATGGGGACAATTTGTAACCAAGAGAGAAAAAGGAGAATAAAGCACAGAAAACAGTTCCCCTATTAATTTGCACACATGCAGGTCTTGTCCAGATACCTTAAAAGTAATAGTTTCCCTTCCTGAAATCTCCAAGGCTATTGTGGCTGACCATGAGGTCAAGGGAAGGGCTAATTGCAAGAGCAGCTGTCATCCACCCAAAGAGTTAGCAGAAGAATCAAGTACAAAGGCCTACTGATTCTCAAAACATTCCTCCAGGGCACTCATGAGAGTTTTGCCACTCAGTGTTAAGGAGATTAGTGATGGGTGAACCACAAACATATTTAGGTACACTTTTCCTTCTTATATTTAACAATATGAATGGTCACTTATGATGGATTTTCACATTATTTTAGATATCTCTAACACTGTTACTGTCAGAAAGCTATACCTAAATTTCATATCTAGCATCACAAAAACAAAACCAATTTTAAACTTGGGCAGTCAGATCAAGAGCTTAGCCCTCATTAAAGTGATATAGCCAAAAATATTATTTTAAGTACCCTTAGCAATGCAAGTCTATAGCTAGGTTATAGTTGCATTTTTTCCCTATCTGTAAATAAATACCACATACTCTTTATCTTAAATCAGCAAAGCAGACATTGTCAGTTTCAAACTGTTAATTTCTAGGTGTTCAAACTATCAATCTGAAAACATAAGGAAAGATTATGATGTAATGTGGGAAACAATAGAATGTATGATGGTTGTAACTATGAAAATGTGTATTTTCTTGGACAATGATGAAGAAATACTTTGGAAAAAAAAGAAATGATTGGTATTGAAGGCTTATCCAGGGATTTTTTAACGTCAGAATCTTCTTTATGATTGGTACTTCATGATTTCTTTTAGGAAAAGTAAAAGGTGGCTTCCAGAAATATGGAAGTTCGAGTTTAGTGCTCTCATTCGAAGAGAACCTGGAAAAATGGACAGGGGTAATGGAATTAAAAATACTCTTTCTTTATTCAGCTCAGTTCCAAGGATGAACAACATAATTCATAAAGGTTACCTCTGGTACTAAGTACAGCTGTACTTACCCTACTCACACTAGTATGCAGGATAAATGGATAATAACGTATATGTTGCATTTTGGCTGTTTTCATGTGTGTTCCACTGCAAATGAGGTAGTGTTTCTCTTAAAGCCAGTAAAATCCCTCCAGCAATGAGAACTAAGTCCCTTGAGAAGAGTGTGCGTCCCATGGCAGATACTTACCCTTTAGTATGTCTGGTCTGAATGCACAGTAATCAAAAAGAACCTCTACTTTCACACTGACCACTTAACAACTGTATGGCACAGTGTTTCCAGAGGGTAGAGAGAATGAGTTGTTCCACAACAATTTGCTATTTCTAGCTCTCCTAGCCCATATAGAGAAATGTGTCCAACAGGGTTAACAAAAGTTAACCCTCAGTTAATCATTGAATTAAAACCAGGCATCCATCCTACTACATCTGGCTTTAAAAAAGATTATTATAATTGAGGCAAGATGAGTAAAAGAAATCACAGAGAGTCCATCAACCTATTTTTATTAAAAATGATATTAATCCTAGCATCTGCTATTAGTTCTCAACTAATGCATATACTTGTTCTGGTACCCAAATTTCCACTCCTATCTCTTCAGATCTGTGACCTTCAGGTTCCGCTGGTGTTCAGTACTCTTTCCTACCTCCATTCTCAGCTGAGGCAATTGGTCTTCACACTCTTCCCTCCTTGAGGAAGTCCTCCTCACTGCATTCTTCAGCCTCATGAAAATGGCTTGTTCTCTATTCAAACATGGGTCATTCAATTGGAGGACCACCATGGGAAGAATATTGGGAAAGCAGCTAGTTTATGAATGGCAGAGCCAGAAGGTGAACCCAGAACTCCAGCGCCTGCATCAGCCACTCCTCCTCTTGCTTCACTTCCTCTCCACTTCCCTGCCCTAAACAATTTCTCCCTCTGTATTGTCATCTTCTAATTTTATTCTGTGAATGTCCCACTACTCTTTAATAAAAGAGTCTTTCCATATTCTGCCTACCAAAGTAAGCTGCCTACAGAGGTCACCAGGGGGATAGGTTGCAGATGGTCAGTATGAGCAGACCATTGTCCCCAGTGGACTAGATGCCCAGGACCTCAATAAGACACTGGAATTTAGAAAGGCTGGCTGAGTTTCTTCCAGCCATTAAAAACATGTATTTCATTTGCAATTAAATAGTATTAAGCATTCAATTAATTGATTGTACATAAATACTTAAAAATCTGCAAAGAACTAGTCTCTCAAGAAACATTGAGATTGTCAGTTGTCATCAGAGACATGATAGGGACCTGAATTTTCCCCAGGTACCATTTTGTGCTCTCCTCTCTATCACCATATCGGTCTCTTCTCACATGGGTTCTTTTCTCTAAGAGGTGCTTTCATTAATTCTCTCCTCTATTTAAAAGCAACTAATTATTTTCATTTATTTTAAAAGAAATCATCCACATAGAACATTCTCTGTCATCCCTCCAGAATTAAACTGTCATCTTTATAGTCCATGGTTAGACAGAAAGTAGGACATTGGTCCACATCAGAAAAGCTGACTTGGTTCTCAGAGGTCACAAATCTGTGTTGGTCTCTTAGCCACAGCTGTTTTCTAGAATTAAATCTCATAAAATGAGGCAGCGGGGGGTAGGAGGGGAGGGAAGGGGAAGGGCTCTGACTGGGTCCCTTAGAGTTTTTAACTCTCAGAGTTGTCCTCACTGAGCTTCCAGCAATTTATCACTTACAGCTTAGGTTTTTCCTTCCTGGAACTGGTTCCTGAGGCTGTTTCCACTCCTGGGTCTCAGCTCCAGGAAGCTATACCTCCTTCCAGCTCTAATTCTTGAAGACAGCGATCTGCCCTGTGTCCAAGAGCAGTTGATTTGTCTGTTCGGCTCTTTATTTGTTGTTAGGATGAAGAGGCAATGTCTAAGCTCTTTACAAGCAGAACTGGAAATTGGAAATTCAGACATTCTGTGTAATGAGATCAATAATGTTTAAGGTAAAGGGGGTAGTGTTCTCATCATCTTTACCCTTTTCTGCCATCTCTTCTTCCACTAAATTCATACTTCCAAGGATACCATTTCTCCTCATTGAAATTATATTTGAGGTAGACATGAACCTTTACTATTTATCTTTATCAACCACGGCATTCCTTTATGTTTCTCTTTCGCAATAGGAAAATACTAGAATTTTTTTTTTTTTTGGACCGCCAAACTCAGCAGACCATAAGAACAAAGCATTTCAAGAAGAATTCTACTAATGGGCAAATCTGTTATAATAATTACTCTCTGACAAACAGATGAATATTGCTGTTAAACATATAGAGTTCATAAGCTATTATACTTCAGGTTGTTTAGTGTAACTTGAGGCATAGTTATTAACATAGTGGACTATTTTGTTAGCATTAAACATTTGTTTTACATATAATGACCTCAAAATGCCTAGGATGGAACCAACTCTTCACAACTTCTTTACATGATGTTATGTTTACAGAAGGATATCATTCATATTTAAATATTTATAGAAGACTTTCAATTAGAGTTTATAACTTCAGACTATTGGGATAGAGAAATTTTTGATAAACATATTCATGTATGTCATTGGAAAAATCCTTAAGTTCCCAAACACAACATATATATCTTCATCTTTAAGACATGCTAAGTGCTGTTGTTCACTTTACTCTCATCAGGGTTGTGGCTTTCCCTGAGAGAATAATTTCATTTTCTTTTCCAGGACATTTCTTTCCCCTCACCTGGGAATTATGGAACCTAGTTTTGGCCTCGGTCAGGCCAAAACTATGTGAGAAGTCACAGTGTATTGGGGGCCTCAATTGCCCTCCTTGTAGAGTGTGGGAAATGTGCTATAAGATTTCTACATACTTCCGAAGACTCTGGCGACTCTTACCTGGACTTTTTCTGTCCCAGTAATCATATTGATGAGCCACGCTTTTTTCTTTTCTTGAAGCATATTTTCAAAAGAGTTCCCTTCACATGAGATACCTGGGTGGCTCAGTTGGTTAAGTATCTGCCTTTGGCTCAGGTCATGATCCCAGGTCCTGGGATCAAGTCCCATGTTGGGGTCCCTGCTCAGTGGGGAGCCTGTTTTTCCCTCTGTCTCCTGCTCCCTCTGCTTGTGCTCTCTCTCTCTCTCTGACAAATAAATAAATAAAATCATTAAAAAAATAAGAGTTCCTTAACAGATAACTATGATGGTTTGCTATAGCTGTCACAATAGATTGCTTTTACCTCAGATGTGTTTTTTGTTTTTTGTTTTTTTTAATAACAAAAGTAAATGTATATTTACCCATGACCCAGGAATCCCACTCCTGGGTGTTTACCCAAGAGAAATGAAAACTAATGTTCACACCATAAAGTGTATGTGAATGTTTATCACAGTTCTATTCATATTTGTGAAAAATTGAGAAAAACATCCAAATGCCCATGCCTGGTAAGTGGATAAACTAATTGGATTCCATGCAACTGGAAACTACTCAACAAACCAGTGCCATACACAGCACATTGGATGAATCTAAAGACGTCATGCTGAGTGAAAGAAGCCAGTCACAAAAGATTACATACATTATAATTCCATTTAGATTAGACACTCTAAAAAAAGGAAAGCCCCGTGGTGCTGGAGAACAGATCAGTGGTTGCAAGGGGTTAGGGGGTGAGACGGTGTTGACTACAAAGAGAGAGCACTGGGGAGCTTTTGAGGTAATGGGACTGGTCTATATCCTGATCGTCGTGAGTGTTAGACAAGCTTATACATGTGTTAAAATTCACAGAAACTGTACACGAGAAAAGTGAATTTTACTGCCTACTTATTTAAAAATGAAATTGAATCAGGCAAGGTATAAATGAATAAATAATGATATTAAGATAAATTAGTAGACCATGATTTACCACTGATTCAGAAATAACTTCAAGGCAAGAAAATATAATGATTAAGATCTCAGTTTTAGAGTCAGTCATTAGAATTTTTTCCTGCTACTTAAAAGTTTTGTAATGTTGGGAGAGATGCTAAACTATGCTGAGACTCATGTCTTCATTTATCAAAGGTACGGGCTAATAATCCCCACCTCAGAAAGTTGTTGTAAGGGTAAATGTTAATGCACTGTACTTATACTCTTAGTAATAATATTAAGATTAGGGTGGAAATGGTTGTATATATTTCTGTATACATTTAGTGGTTTTATGACAAGAAAAATCTGGCTATTAAATCCCACTCCCCAGAATACACACAGACACTACCATCAACCCCATCATCACTGCCATACGGTATCACACTAGCGCATGCTAGAGGTTCCAATCCGCAATATTAAATGCTAATTATTGCTAAGCAACATCCTGAGAACTTCCGTCTGAAGA
Organism: Mustela nigripes; assembly: GCF_022355385.1. Classification (NCBI taxonomy): domain Eukaryota; kingdom Metazoa; phylum Chordata; class Mammalia; order Carnivora; family Mustelidae; genus Mustela; species Mustela nigripes. The sequence goes on along the minus strand of NC_081559.1, from coordinate 30,103,107 downwards.
ATGCTGCAAACAGTCCCAGCATATTTTGGAAATTAAAAAAAAAAAATGCAGTTAAAAAAAAAGTTAAAAATAAAAGTTAAAAAAAAAAAGCAGTGACTATTTAGAAGTCCAACATCTTCACTCCCAAAAGAAAGACATTAAGGTCTTTGTCCTTGACTTGCCTTTTTCCCTGAGCAATCACTCCCATAAACTCTCATCTAATCTGTCAGTTTCAGTGATTGCATCTAGGCAGCGGATGACTCTCAAATCTATATTTACCATCTTGGTCTCTCTCCTGGGTTTCAAGATTGGATTTCTAACTCCTGTTGGAGTTAGATTATCCTAGTTGTGATCTCTAAGGCATTATCTGAGGCTGAGCGCATTCTTTTTCCCTTGCAAAGATCTCTCTTTTTTCTGATTTCTCAATTCTGTTAATGGTGCCACCAGTTTCTCTGGAAACTCACCCCAAATGCCTGGTGTCATTGTCTCTTTCCTTTGCCTAGGACCATGAAACATGTTTTTGCCCTATTCCCACGAATTTAAACGATAGTAACAGTCTTCTCACCAATGTGATATATACTCACTCAATTGCCATATTAATCCTAAATGTAGTTCCTGTGTAACTTTCTGATTGGGTAAGTAGATACAAAAAAACCTTCGCTAATTACTGGAGAAAATAATTCTAAACAATCTGTCCTAACATAAATTTTATCTTGATTCCTCTCTATATCCCTTCAGCCAAGCAGATACTTTCATATGCCTGCCTTACACTTTCACAGTATAACAGCTTCATTAATTTTGTTTTATAATATAATAAATTGGTTAATATAATATTCCCTTTGTCTGAAATATCCTGCACCTTGACATGTCCCATGTTTCTTTAATTCCAGCTTAAAAGCCTTACCATGTTCCCCATACTGGGAGTGATTCTAGACTCCTTTAAGCTGACGTAGCACATTCGTTATTATACTTTTATGAAATGTATTACTTTCTGTCATTCATTAGGAGTATTTATGGGTGTATATTATATCCAGTGAGAGTAAAATATATGTCAAAGTCGAAGTGCTGAAGTGACTAGCCTTACACCTTGTATTAGTAGGTGCTCCTTACATATATTCTACTGAAGAAAAATGAATGAGCATCATTTTACCCAGATTAATCAGATCATTTTTCCGTAGCTCCCCTCTACCTTCTAGCCCTGGAGTTCCACTGTGATTTCCTTCCTGGCTACCAGTGGCCAGAATGACCCAGGTTGATTTGATTGGCAGATAAATACCACCCCCCCCAACCATCACCTATTCTTTGAAAAGGTATCCAAAGTTGGCCTAACAAAAGGCTTCGGTTTAAGTGCCAGTCTAATACTAGTACTTTTAGTATTCATGATGTTCCATATGCTTACTCAGAGCCCAGATACATGAGGCTTGTGATTGCACTGTTTTCACTACAGACTATTTCACCCACAAAAGTATGTTTTTGCCCTTGAAAGAGCGTCATTGTTCTAACATGGAAGAAAGCCAAAGGAGATTTAATGGCTAAAGTGTCTCTAAACTCAACTTGGTTCTTTAGGCTGATATCATTTCTTGGGGTCCTGGAATATAGGTCTGAGTTCCTGGAATTTGGGTCTGTTCCTATGGCAATGAGGTTTAAATTCCTGTTACCAATGGAGGTTTACAATGAGAAAATGCCATAATTAACATCTGTTCTCCTTAAATTTGTAAGTTTCGAGAATTGTGTAAATCAATCAATTATTTTTGCTGCATTTATTTGGATATCCAAAACAGATTTGCTATTTTTAAAAAATTAACTTCATTTTCAATGTTCCTTATTTTCAGATGCTGCTAAATTCTTAGTTTTTAAGGTTCCTATCCCACCTCCTCACCTCCTAAGTAGAAGACCAACAAAATTTGGAAGGTAAAGAATTCAGGTTTCTGTGTATTTGAGGGCAGAGTCTGGCATTATTCATTTTCTTTTCTTTTCTTTCTTTTTTTTTTTTTTTAAAGATTTTATTTATTTATTTTACAGAGAGACCACAAATAGGCAGAGAGGCAGGCAGAGAGAGAGGGAGAAGCAGGCTCCCTGCTGAACAGAGAGCCAATGCGAAGCTCGATCCCAGGACCCTGAGATTATAACCTGAGCTGAAGGCAGAGGCTTAACCTGAGCCACCCAGGCACCCCTCATTTTCTGAACCACAAACAATTTAGGTCTTAATGCACACACTGCAAAGCTCTTGCATGGCTGAGTACGAGGCTCAAGGTTCAATCCAGTGTTCTCAACTCCAGTGTGATTGCCAAGGCACTGAACATATCAGGTCTAATACTCTAAGTTAGGTTTCATTACTATTGTAAGAATTATGTAAGATGAATCCCTTTTTATCCAAAACTCATCTAACCTTCAAGGGAACTCATCCCGCCAAAAGCTGATGAATGTTAGCAGCACAATGAGCCAGCCTGTCCAAGGGAAATATCAGAGAAGGAAGAGTAATTGTTTCGGTCTGGTGAGTCACAAAGCTGATAGCATGAGGCAGGAGCTCAAGTAAACATCCACCCCACCCAGTGAGACCCCTGGCTCCCTGCCGTCTCCTCCCTTCCCACCAGTTTCCATCATCTGCACCCTAAGGCTCTACTGTCTGTGGGAATCACTTCACCCTTCCTGGGGGAAGCAGATACATCTCTGAGCTATTTTATGTTTCATTTCTCTTTTAATGAATACCACACACATGACTCTCGAATGTGCGTGGTGCTAGCAATGAGTAATGAAGTCTGGTGGGAGGGACCACTCAGGTGGAGGTAAATAGATCTGGCACAGAAACAGTTCATTCTGGTTTCATAGTTTTCTTTTGAGTGGCAGTGTGGGGTGGCCACGTGGAGTCTAAGGTTGTTTATGAACAAACTGGTGAATCTTGCAGATGACAACTCTTACCAGCGCCAGTCTCAAGCATCTCACCTATAGATGGGAGGCAGTATTTTCAGAGGGACAGCTGTGATAAAACAGTAAGGCATCGCCATGATGAAGTTAGCTTTAAAATGTGTCCCCCTCTCTTCTAAAGAGTGTTACAGTTTTAAAGTCCCTTTACTCAACACCTGGCCTAAATATGCCACACAGGGAGCACCTGGGTTTGGACTTGCATCATCCTAACAGATGTTTTCCTTGGAATCGAGCCATCCATAAAACTTAACTCCTTTCAACAAGCCTTTATTGAGCAACTACAATGTGCTGAGTACCTATTCAATCATTTAAAATGGGGGCTGTCTAAAGGCAGCATTTCATTTTTTCTCAGTGGGGAATTCCATAAAATCTGCAAAATGTTTCCTGCATTAAGAGTGATCATAAAGGAAGCATTGCTAAGAGACTTCTTTTCACAGCAAGGGTACTAAAAGATCCATTGGATCCGGGTGCCACTTCACACGGAGCTCAGTCACTCTGGGAAGCCAAGGTCATTTCATTTAGACCATATGGGAACACCAAGGCAGCTTTTCAGGGTCACTAATATTTTACTTTCCTGGAGTACAGGTTTAAATGTTTGATACCTAAATGAGTCCTTTGGTAACGATGCACCCAAACTTCATAAATGGAGCTGGTAGGGGTAGAAGGGGGATAAGTAACAGCAGGAATAATTTATCTTCCGGAGCACAAAGCTTTTGTCCAACCTTGTACCTTAGTGACTATTTGCCAGGTAACACGCTGATATGGAGTTTATTGTGATGGTGATTTAAAAGGTTTAGAAGAAGTGGTAGGAAATAAGATCATGTTCATTTGAGAATCTCTGCCAGGAATCATTGCTGCAGGAGAAAAATACAGCTTCAGTCTTCCAAAACTAAAGTAAAAGGTAGCGATGACTGTTTCTGAATAGAATGTACTTTTCCATCTGTATAAAGACAGGGCTTAAGGATGTGGATTTGGGAATAGACCACCTCATTTAAACACCATAGACTACCATTTCTTAACTGTATAAATCCGTGCAAGTCACTAATTTCTCAGTACCTCAGTCTTCTCATCTATAAAATGGGAAGAATAATAATAACCACTTCACAGGGTCCTAGAGTGATTTATTTAAAGCACAAATATAAAGAACTTCAAACAATCCTTGGTGTATGGTAAATGTTAGCTACTGTCATTTTGTACACATGTTTTAAGAAAGTAGTTTCGACATCAGACCCCTAGACATTTGGGAATCAAGTACCATTTACCAGACTTGATATTACTTAGTCCAAATACTCTGTCATTTACAGATCAAACCATAACCTGCATTCAGCAAAATATTTTGCCCAAGGAAGCAGATTTATAAAAGTCCAGTCATCATTATTCCCGAGTTGTTGTGTTTTTTGTTTTGTTTTGTTTTGTTTTAAAGATTTTATTTATTTTATTTAGAGACAGAGAGAGCACAAGCAAGCAGGGGGAGGGGCAAAAAGAGAGGGAGAGGCTATCTCAAGCAGACTCTATGTTGAGTGTGGAGCCTGACACAGGCTCAATCTCACAACATCGAGATCATGATCTGAGTCAAAATCAAGAGTCAGACATTTAACTGACCAAGCCACCTAGGTGCCCCAGTCCTGAATTTTCTTTACTTTCTTTCTTTTTTTTTTCTTTTTTTTTTTTTAAGATCTTTAAAATTTCCTTATTTTAAAGAGAGAGAGCACCTGTGAGTGGGGGCAGGGACAGAGGGAGAAAATCTTCAAGCAGACTATCCATTGAGCACAAAACAGGATGTGGGGCTTGATCCCAGGACCCATGAGAACCAACCAGAGCCAAAACGGAGATTCAGACACTTAATCCCCTAGCCATCCAGGCACACACCCCCCCTTTTCTTAAGGACTTTTTTCCCCACTCCTGAATTTCTTAATGTCATTCCTTTCTTTCTTTCTTTTCTCTCTTTATTTCCACCTATCCTCTCAACCCTCCTACTCCTGTTCTTCTTCCCGTTCTCTCCTTTCTAAGCTGGTCCTTTTGTTTTAGGCTATCCAGACAGGACATTTTCACAAAATCCTCAAGTTTGTTTCAAGGTAATTCTGATCTGTTAATTTTGATACCCCTGACATAATTAGTCAAGTGATAAGTGTTAAAATAACTACATATGATTGTCAAATATTATCCTGGTTTTCCCTTATTATTGAATCTTATTTTCAAGAGTGTTTTTTAAAAAAAGTAAAAAGTGATATCCACTCCATCAGACTTGAAAACTTTGATGCCTTTGTTCCAAAGTTAAAACTCTTTGCCCCAGAAATACTTTTACGTGTATGTGTGTGTGTGTGTGTGCGCGCGTGCATTATAGCTGTGATATAATTGTTTTCTTTCTCTGGAGATTATAGATTCGTAGTTATTTCTCTGTTTTTAATTAAAAATAAGTCCTTTCATTTATATTATATATGTAAGAATAGTAACTATAAAAAGTTCACATTGTCAATTAGTAGAATCACATGGATCAAGAAAGAACCCAGAATTATTTTAATAATTTTATCTGCTCCTTTAAAAAAATTAGCACTTGACTTTGAAAAAGAAAGGCTATTATTATTTCTAAAAGCATTTGCTCATTTTCCTCTTATGAAGTTACAAGGTTATGAATTATTGTAGAATATAGAATTACATATTTGAAAGGTTCAGAAACAGAACAGGATTTGAATATATGGCAATTTTTATATTTCTTTACAAAGTTTTTTTCAAAAGAAATTAATTGTAGAGACATTTTACATATGTAAATGTGCACAAACAGAAAAAAAAATAGCAGACTTCTACATTTTTGCATGAAAAAAGGTGTGTGTAAGGTGCAATATGATACTAAGTGAAATCTTGGAAAATATCTTGACCCGATGGAGTGCAGACATGATTTATCGTCTGTGAAACACAAATTGCCACTAACCCTTCTTCCTCTTCAGGCTCTGCCGAGTTTGAACAAAGATTCTAAGCTCTCTGCTTAGCCCCTGCCCCCACCACTCCCTCACTCTCTGACTTTACTAACATCACTCCCTCCCACCCCCTCATTTCCTTTTCTCACCCTCCTTAGAAAGATTTAGAGTTTAAGGCAAGACCATAACCATCCAGGTTTCTAAAGTCAGGGCTAACATCATCTTGGACTGTGGGTATAGGAGTGGGGGAGTCACCTTTCCTAGAGAGCCCAAGGTGGTTTAAGTATTTCCACAGAGGCTTAATGAGCATATATCCAAGGGAATGTTTGTTGAAGTACCTTGAAACTTTCAGGTCTGTGAAGAGATAATTCCAAGGAGACACCTGACACTAAGCATCCTTTCAACCAATATGCTCTCATAGGTTGGCCTCAAACAGAGAAGGTTAGGGTTCCCTGAGAAAAGGAAATCCAGTTCTTTCATTGAAGTTCAGAGAGAACTGGATTAGAAATAGGTGACACTGGTCTTCTGAAGAAAGTATCTTTGCCTCCATACTTTGTTTGTAGAGGTAGACTCTGCAGAAAGAGTCTGATGGCCTGATTTGATCAATTAACATTTGTTAATCATCAGTTGCATGCAAAGAATGAGCCAGACTATAGGAAAAGAGGCAGGAGAAAAAAAACTCAGAAGTGCCTTCCAGGAATTTAAACAGTGTGAGAAAGAGAGCTGTGCACAGGTTGTTTTCCTCTTTGTGTCACCAGAGTAATCCAAAGTGCCCAACAGAGTCAATCCATTATGAAAGGATTGATTGAATGAATGAATACATAAATGTACACAAGAAGATATAATATAAAGAGAGAAGAAAAATAAAAGTCAACACTCATGAATGTGAATGAAAATGAGGAGACAGTGAATTCTTTATGGAATGATAGGTTACCAGAACGTGTCTATTGGTGGGAGAAGCTTCTGACATGAACTTTAAAAGAATGGTTTCAATAGATAAAGGAAGAAGGAAGAAGTGTTTTGATAAATGGGTAGATAGGAGTAAAGCTATAGAATATTTAAAAGAAGTCTGGGGTGCCTGGGTGCCTCAGTGGGTTAAAGCCTCTGCCTTCAGCTTGGGTCATGATCCCGGGTCCTGGGATCGAGCCCCACATAGGGCTCTCTGCTCAGCGGGGAGCCTGCTTCCCTTCCTCTCTCTCTGTCTGCCTCTCTGCCTGCTTGTGATCTCTGTCAAATAAATAAATAAAATCTTTTAAAAAAATAAATAAAAGAAGAGGTCCATTGTTTAAGATGATTAGAACATTGAGCTGGTGGTGAAGAGTAAGGCTGGAAGGAGAGATTGGGTCTTGACCGTAGAAGTCCTTGACCAAAGTGTTGATGGATTTGAACACTATTTTGATGGCAATAGAAGGCAACAAATGCTATTGAGACATAGAGCAAGGAGACCAATGAAGGATATTGTCATAACCCAACTTGGGAAAGACGAGGTCCTTATAGGAAGAGGGTGGAATTAGTGGACAACTTAGCAAAGTAATTGATAGCATTTGCATTGCATGTTGTAGAAATAGTAATCATGAGAAGAGAAAGAAACAAATTTTTGCAGGTTTCCAGTTTCAGTGTTTGGTAAGATTATAATAAAAATATTTTTACACCTTGCTGAGTTGTATAAAAATATATATAATATATAAATATAATAGATATTATATAACATATAATGTATATTATGTGAATTTATATATTATATATGTTTTTGTTATGTAAAATGTAAAACATATTATATAAGCATCACATATCAAACAGTGAAGGAAATTATTATTAATATTTCTCCTTTGGGGGGCGCCTGGGTGGCTCAGTGGTTTAGGCTGCTGCCTTTGGCTCAGGTCATGATCTCAGGGTCTTGGGATCAAGTCCTGCATCAGGCTCTCTGTTCAGCAGGAAGCCTGCCTCCCCCTGTCTCTTTGCCTATCTCTCTGCCTACTTGTGATCTCTCTCTGTCAAGTAAATAAATAAAATCTCAAAAGAAAAATATTTCCCTTTTGGATGATGAATCTAAGATTCTTAGAGTTTTAACAATTTCCCCAAAACATAACTGGTAAATACGAGGAATTTATTTCAACCCCTCCTTTTGACTGAAGATCATGCGATCTCACCCCCAGGAGATGACGTAAGTGAGATATGAAACCAAGGATGGGGAAAAAGTTGTGAAGAAGGTGATTATATGATCATTATTTTACATATAGAGTCTAAGTTACCCCTTGTGCATTGGTATGGAACTCTTTGGCATATAATTGGAAATTCAGTGCAGAAAATCATGAGACCAGAATGCCCATTTCTGAGTATTCTGCCAAGAAGTGTGAAAGTTAGAGTACTATTAAAATTGCTCAGAAAGAGAGAGTAACTTAAAAGAATTTGTGTGGATGCTTTCAATTAAAGCACCACAAGGAAGAGGATAAAATTAAATGGAATGAAGAATAATCAGAGAAGTAGGAGGGGAAGCAGGGGAGTGTAGAGTGAAGAAAGGCAAGAGTTTAACAGAGGGACCATATGCTTAACAGTGTCCCATGCTACAGGAGGTCAAGTACAATCAAAACCTAAGTGGGGTTACTGAGTTTAACAATTACTAGGTCACTGATGAGATTTATGAATGTTGTTTCTATGGAATACTGTAACAGAAGTTGAGTTTCAGTAGGTTAGCAAGTAAATTGAAAATAAGGAATTAAAAAGATAAATGAGTACCACTGTTACAAATCAAAATTAAAAATAATGCATGGGATATCCTTTTAAAAAAAAATTACAATACAGATATACATAAGATAAATCTTTAAACATCCCCATTCACCAACCACTCAATCCCACTTACATCCCCATGGTTACTGGTTAATAATAGATTGTGAAACTGTCAGGTAGTTAATGTGTTTTTATGCCTATACATAAACAAATACATGTGTGTGTGTGTGTGTGTGTGTGTGTGTATGG
>NC_081559.1:30076026-30093912 GCF_022355385.1 Mustela nigripes | reverse complement strand
GGATACACACACACACACACACACACACACACACACATATATATATATATTATATATAAAAGTATATGCACAAATAGTCTGGAAGATAGTTGATGCTCACCAATATTTATGTGGTCCCCTATGCTTTCCCTTTCTATGCAACAAGTTTTGACCAAGATAACAGAGTTAAAAACCACTAGAATACCTCCACCTTTCTCATCCCCAGCAACCAGGAGACTTGCCCAAGAAATCAAACTGAAGGAAAGAGGAAAGAATCAAGAGTCATTTCTTGCCAAGAGAAAACAGAAAACTGGGAACTCTAGAATAGCAGCTTCAGAGTCCAACATCTAAAGAATTTCCAAATATGTGATTTGTTGTTGGGTTTTTGTTGATGTTTTCTTTTCTTTTTTTTTTAAGATTTTTTAATTTATTGGATAGACAGAGATCACAAGTAGGCAGAGAGGCAGGCAGAGAGAGAGGAGGAAGCAGGCTCCCCTTAGAGCAGAGAGCCAGATGTGGAGCTCAATCCCAGGACCCTGGGATCATGACCTGAGCTGAAGGCAGAGGCTTTAACCCACTGAGCCACCCAGGTGCCCCTGTTGATATTTTCTGGAAAGAATAATGTTTGAGGCTGCTGGAGAGCAGCCATTGTCAGGCCAGAAGGATCTGCCAGTACAGCTCCTTCATCCACGATCCTTAAGTTACATTTGACAGTGTTCATGGTGGGATCACCATCCATGGTAGGATGGGTAGATATGGGTAATGTGGAGGGACAGGCTTTTGAAATTAATGAATGTGGATAAATTATGAAATATTTGGTATGGGTACAAGGCACACAAGTCTGAGTTCACCTTCTTTTCTTCTTTTCACTTTTTTTTCTTCAGACTATATATAGAGAAAAGCCATTTAGGCATCAATTTTTGACACCTTAGAAAATCTGAGGTAATTTTTTTTTTTAAGAGAAAGCACATTCACTATTTTAGAGGCAGGAGCAGAAAGCTTGAAGAGCAAGTGGAAAGCACAGGGCTAATATAACACCGGTAAACAATGGGTATGTTGGCTTCTCTGAACAGACATGGATATTGTGAAGCCAAATATCTAAAATAATAATTTAAAAAAATGGAAAGGATTTTTAGTTTGTCACTTTCTCTCTGGATTGTTATTGGTGGGTTTAGTTTCCCTTAAAACAGATTTTGATCCATAGTAGCCAACATTTGTGTAGAGGAAGAAGTAGCATCAGATTATTGCAATCAGACTACTGAGGAGGTGTGACCTCATGTTCTGGACTTAAGCCAATGAAATTGGGTCATTTTTGAAAGATAACTGGGATTGTTCTTGGCCTCAGGTTTATAAAACCAGTTGGTATGTATGCAAAACAGGTAGCTAGACAGTTTTCTGAACCACTGAATAGGATAGGAACAACAGTAATTGCTACTATTAATTGAATTCTATCTATGAAATGTGTAATTAAGAATATTGGTATTGTTTCATATTCAGTATATATATATTTTTTTAAGTTAGAAGCTTTTATTTGCATTTTGCAGTTAAGGAAACTATAGCCTAGAGAATTCAAGCAATCCACCCAATGTCATAGTGACTAACCACGGCAAGGCTAAGATTTGAATCGCAGATCAGGTCAGGCTCTGACCCCTGTTCTTCATCTTGCACCATCAAAGCCGACCTTTAAAACTTATCCTTCCAAAAGGTCACATGGACAAAAGCAGAATTCTTTCTTTTTCTCCAGTATAGTTGATGCCCATAGATACATATGTCCATGGGGACCCATGCATAGTCACTTTTCCTAACAGTGCCTCCTCCTCACCTCTTCAGCATCTTGTACCCTCCATGAGAGCAGCTTAATAGACTACCATGCAACCATCAATAAATGAGATCTTGTAAAGAATTGTGGGAGGTACACAAGCTGTTCTGTTTTCTCTGTGGGGAAGAAGGCACTGAACACTGAGAAGATTGGAAGGATAAATGGAAGATTGATAAAGCAATCAGTGGAGGTGGGGAGAGGAGACTTGTAAATAAGCAGGGATACACATGTGGTCCCAGAATGCAATTAAACATGAACAGCTCCTTTGGAACTGATGCATGGATCAAGATTCTACACAGTAGAGTGCCAAATCCGTTTTAAATTTCTGGATACAGATTAGAGCATCTAATCAATATCTTGAGAATTTTGACTATTTCTAGTATTTAAAAAACGGATTCTAGATAACCATTAATAGTGTGTTGTCCTGCTCTCTTTCCTTGATTCAAAACCCAATTCTTGAAATGAAAAAAGACAGTGCCTAAAAATTTATCTTAATGTATTGCTATTTTTATATAATACATTATGTATGTGAGATTTTTAAGGTGTTTAATAAAATTATATTATGCTAGGAGGTTGTGTATGATGATACACAACTGACATAGTAAATGCAGGATGCTAGGTAAGAAACACTTACTCTTTGTAAATCCTTTCAATGAACTAAAACTTCAGAACCAATTAGGTGTGGTTGACATTTGCATTTTAAGAATTTTTCAAAGATTAGAGACCTCAAGCCTCGAAAGTATATCAAAATGACAGCCTTACCCTAACTTAAACCATCTTGCCCATTTGCAATAAAATCTCCATCATCCTGGGCCTAGAAAATGTGTTGAACTCATAGACTAAACATTCAACAGTTGTATGCACTCAGCAGCTTTATGACTTTTTTTGGTGCCTTTGTGGAATCATCCTGGAATCAATTTATCTTCATGCTTCAAAGAATCCTAATTCAGAAGTACTCCAAATGTTTGGGACTATTTTAAGATTATTTTTCTTCTGGAAGTTTAAATGTAAACTAAAATGAATGCTTTCCCGATAATTTTATACTGTTTTAACTAACTGTTAAAGTTCACCTTATGTTCAGACGATAGCTTTTGGGCTTAAATGCATTTCGCTTCTATGATTATTCTATTTTTGAAAACTTACTCTCTCAATAATACTTATTTTCCACCCCTTCTTCCTCCATCCTATGATAAGTGTGGTCAAGCAGTTAGATGTGGAATGAATTTTCCAGTGGTTTCCATTTTTTAAAAAGACCCGTTTTTGTCTCATTCTAAAGAGAAACTAAATAAAAGGTGGGCAAGGGTGAAAATTTAGGGGTGGTAGGAATATGTTCAGTCTTGATGATTTTTTTAAACACTAGAACTGTTTCTCAGCTTTTATATTCAGGAATGTCCAGCAAATCATTCTTCACTGTCTTCTGCAGTATTTGGTGTTTTCAGGGTCTTTCTCACACCGGATATTGACAGGCTCACAGCTCTCTCTGGACCATAAGATCGACTCCTCTGACATTCACACAAGTAATTATGAGTATTTCATTCCTCCTTTCTCATTTTTTGGGAGGCATTTGCTGTTCTAGTGCTTTCCAGTGTTTATCCAGACATCAGTAGGGTCATTTATCGAATTGATCCAGTTTGAAAATCTTATTTAAAATGTTTAATTATATATGATAAATTTGCTACCACAGGAGCATTTTGAAACTCTTGAAGCCTCATTCACTGAAGCTGAGGGATAACTCAATTTTCTTCCATTTCCTCCTCTTTCTTCCTCTTCTTCTTTTTCCTCCCTCCCATGAAGTGTTTATTTTGGGGGACTGAGCATCAACCATGATACACCTTGTCTTGCAGGATGAACTAAAGGCATTTTTCTTTTGGTTGAAACATTTATTAAAAGCCATGTTATAAAAATGACATTGTGGATAGATTTTTTTTTTTAAAGCTGGGGTTTCTTTTAGATGGAAATTGAAGATTTTGAAGAAACTGTTTTATTCTTGGACATAGTTAACTAGAGCATTTGCAGGGGTGTCAAAACAGAGAAGCTGCCAGCAAAACAGAAGTGAAGATAATAGAAAAGGGTGTGGGCTGCTGGTTTCTTAGAGACCCAGGGAACCTGGCAGCCTGTCTTTAAACCCAAGCTGAGCCAAATATTAGCCTTATTCTATTCCTTTGTCCCAATGCCATCATAGCTTCCTGGTATGAATTTAGTGATATCATAAAAGGTGACAAGGAGATTAAGAGTCACTTATGGTTTGTCTCCCTCCCAATCCCATCTTGTTTCATTTATTCTTCTCCTACCCACTTAAGCCCCCATGTTGCATCACCACTTCCTGAGGGTTGCTGGGGGGGGGGGGAGAAGGGGGTGGGATTATGGACAATGGGGAGGGTATGTGCTTTGGTGAGTGCTGTGAAGTGTGTAAACCTGGTGATTCACAGACCTGTACCCCTGGGGATAAAAATATATGTTTATAAAAAATAATAATAATAAAAAAAAGGTAAAAAAAAAAAAGGTGACAAGGAAGAGAGCTCTGTCAGAAATCTTCTTGTTTGGCACTCAATCGCAGGCATGCCTACTGGAAAAGAGTAAATCAAATAATCACTTCTAGTTTCTTCTCTCTATGCAATTTATGATCCTACAGCATAAACATTAAAATACATACACACACCCACACACATTATATAAAGAGTCTAAAAGGAAGCGTATTAAGTAGTGCATATTTCAATTTCTACCAAACAATACTGTGTATGTGAATTGTTTATGTGAAGTACTTTTTACTTTACATTTAATAATGCATTAATATTTATGAGGACATATTGGCAATCTATGTCATCACCTATGTTGCTGGCCATTTAATAGGTTTCTGTTATTATTGATATTACACAAGTCTGAGGTGAACAATGAACATAATTTTATAAAAAGGTTGTGAACTTGACCTTTAATTTCCATAATATAAATTTCTACAAGCAAAATTACTAAATGATGTGAATTTTCAAATTGCAACATCACCTTCCCAAAAGTTGTAAAATAACTTATTTCCCGCAAGCACTTTAGAGTTTTTCTTAACCTTCATCTTCAACAATGTGTTAAAAATGTAATCTAGGCTCATTTGAGATTTGAAAGAGTCTACATATTTTTCAATTTGCAATCATCAGACCAATGAAATTAAGCATTTCACTTTCTTGCCATTTGTGTTTATTTTTAAACTATAACAATATTTCTTATCATACATAAGAAGCTTTTATATAGCAAGGTCATTAACACTTTCTGACCATGTACATTGCAAATATTTTTCAGCTTTTGTGGTGAACTTTAAATTTTATTCATGGTACACATCTCTCCAAAATGATTTAAGTCTTTATTACTAAATACACCAATATGTTTTTCCAAGCCTTACATCTCTAATGTTTCAGAAGATTTCCTGAATGATATATTTATAAACTAATTTTCATTGTACTTTATGGAGTTATATTAGAATGAAATAAATTATTTCTAAGAGACTGCTACATAATGTCCTAAGAAAAAGTGCATGCTATCTTCTGTGCTCTAAAAATTTAGTTTGCTATTAACAATATCTGTGAGACCCACCAAAAAAAACATCCCTTTGTTTACTGGAAAGGCAATATTCTAGTCCAGGAAGAAATGCCCTCGCTCATTTGCTAAATAGGAGCATAGACTTGTGAATATGGAATGATGTGTCCCGTCAGTAGAATGTTTTAGGCAAATGGGTGTTTTAAGAAGCCTGGTCACTTAGAGAAAGTTTTGGAGGGCACACAAATTGCTGTTGTGCCGATCATACACTGTCTTTCTGGAACTACTGAACCATTTTTATGTTTGAAAGATGCTGTGTATGATGACCCAACCATATCTGAGGGATAGCACAATCCTTCACAGAAGGGCTGGAAAATTAAAACAAACAAACAAACAAACAAACAAACAAAAAAACGTGATTAAGGATATAGCAGTCATTTACAGGTTGCTAATGCTAAAAAATCCCAGGGCAGAGAGAGAGGAAGGCGCACACTGGATATCTCAGTCACCCTTTGGAAATGTGTCCACCACAAGAACAGACACTTTTCTCTGCTGTAGATACCCTCTTCCTTCTCTGCTTCACTCCCCCTCCATTCTTCACTTTAGTATCTAATTCAGACAGATCGTCCAGAGCTGTATGAGGTAGTTTTTCCCTTAACTTTTAATTTCATGTGGGACATTATTTCAAAATTATACTATACAATAAAGTGGGTTCCCTAAAAAATAAAAAAAAAAAAAGATTTTCACAGGAGAAGGGGAGATTGTGGGCCCAGAAAAAAATAAAAAACTCTAAATTTGTCACTTTGCTCTAATTCTGCAGGCCAGGTATGGCTTCTCAACATTCTTGACCTTGAGAAATCCACCAGCCATCAGGCATGTGCCTGACATAGTGATATCATAAATGGTGACAAGGAAGAGAGTTCTGTCAGAAATCTTCCTGTTCGGCACTCAATCTCAGGCATACCTACGGGAAAAGA
Source organism: Mustela nigripes (assembly GCF_022355385.1). NCBI lineage: Eukaryota > Metazoa > Chordata > Mammalia > Carnivora > Mustelidae > Mustela > Mustela nigripes. Next base: position 30,087,615 of record NC_081559.1, on the reverse strand, counting down.
GTAAATCGAATAATCACTTCTAGTTTCTTCTCTTTATGCAATTTGAGATCCTACAGCATAAACATTAAAATGTTAAGGAAAAGATAAGATCCACTTAAGGAAAGGATTATCTAGTTGGTCACAGAGTAATCCTTGCATTGTATGGGTCATATGGGCAATTTCTAATTACTTCACATTTGAGCAGATGAATGCCTGATGAACTTAGAGCTCCGTGTCTTTGGAGTGAAGGCAGAAGTGGCCATCTTACGAGGCCTAGTTTGGATCCCTCTGGCAGCAACCAATCACAATCTATGGCACATTTATCACTCAGCACCCAAGGCCAAACCATTGGTGAGGCAATATGTCTACAGAGGATATATGGTATTTTAACACTTGATCATTTAACAGGAGGGACATTTTAACTTTCATGCTTGGTCTATATAAAGCTTAAAATGCAAATATTGTCTTTAGAATGTTATTTTGCTTAATTGGGTAAAATGTACACGTCACCCTGTCTCTGAGCCTGACCATATTCCTGTCAGCCGCTTCTCCCAACTCTGGGATGCAGCTCGGGATAGAAGTACATATCAAGGGGGAGTAAGGATAAAGGGGAAGGTAAAGATACAAGAGAGAAAAGAAAAGATGAGTGTCGGGGCAAAGGTGAGCCCAAGCGATAATTTTCAAGTTTGAGATCAAGCTCAGGGTTGGGGTTGAAATCAGGGGTCAAGTGAGGATGTGGAAGTAAAGGCGCTAGAATACTTAGAGTACCTGATAAGCCGTGTCTGAATGTCCCACTCTGTCAGGAATTTTGAATTATTTGAATTATTTTTATTTTCTTTTTAAGTAATCTCTATACCCATTGTGGGACTTGAGCCTAGATCAAGAGCTGCATACTCTACCAACTGAGCCAGCCAGGTGCTCTGACAACTTTGAATTTTTGGTACCGGTGCCGTCACTAATATCTAGTTTTAGTTATGTAGACATGTACAAGTCCATTCCGTCTTTGCTAGTGAACTGGGTATCTCTACATGTCCTCCCAAATGTCATAGAGACCAGAGAATATAAAAACAATCATGTCTTAGTTTTCTTTGGAGTTTTAAATTTTGCTTCTGAGCTGAGTACAAATGAAGTGCTGAGTTCCACAGTCCCTCATTTCTCTGAACTGACTCTCTCCCCCAAAGTTCAATTAAATCTTCCTGAATGTGATTATTACCAAAACTTAATTTATGTGATCATTTGCACTATGTAGCACCTTTTTTCTAAGGACCTTTAATTCCTTTGTAAACTCCCTTCCCCCATTAGGAAGTTATGAAATGTTATGTAAATTTGCTCAGATTTATCTCAGAATGTGGCTGCCAAAGCATATAATCTTCAGCTTCATAGTGCTGAAGGGAAATAAATCATTCTAAATATACCAATGGCATTTGACTAATGAATAAAACTCGAATTACCTAACAGACTATTTAAACTGTTGTCTCAGAAATTCTTACAGCCTGGTAACCTGAATGCCAAGTTTCAGACCACAGTGAAAAAAAAAAAAATATATATATATATATATATATATATATATATATATATATACACACAAAATAGAAACCTGTGAAAAAGTAGAGGTATAACAGATTGGAATAAAACATGAAAAATATGTTCTTCTGTTAGTGGTTCTGACATTCTCTTCCCATTAATAACTTGTAGCAAGCTCTTTAAAGTTCTCTTGTTGAATCAATGTAAAGCTTTTAGATAAAATTAAATGACAAAAAGCACCATCTTAAGAAACAAGACTAGACTGTTCACCAACCAAAATAAATGAAGACAAGAGAAAAAAAAAAGGAAAGAAGAGAAATAAAGTAGTAGGCTTCAGGTTTGTATTTTTAATTGTCTTCAGTGTAATAGTAAACATAATATTTAGGTAAAAACATGTATTTTACATAAACTCTTAGCTGATTTTTCAGTAGGGGGAAAAAGTTATGATACTTGATTTATTTTTATTTGCCTTCTCTTTAACTTCATCCCACAGAAAACATTTTTAGATCAACTAGTGATTTTTTTTTCACCAGAAAGAAGGATCACGTGATATAAACCACTTTGATGGAACAACTCATTAAGGGCATCTTCTGATTTGATATTTCTCAATTTTTGTCAGCCAAAAGCAACTGAAGTGATCTCAAAGTTAAATCTGAATAATTCTTAATATTTATCAACACAGTTCATACCAACAAGGAAATTGGCTTGATAGTTTGTATTCAATTCTTTTATAAAAACGATGGCTACAGATTTAGATATATCTTTTGTAAAGATTCATGCTATGTCACAATAATTCCAGATGCCATTCCATAATATTTCACCTTGTGGCCTGATTCACAGACTATACAGGTGAAGGAATATTAGTGTTGGAAGGGTTTTAGTTCTCTTTCAATGGGAGGAGAGGGAGAATCAAACTATTGACATTTTTTTTTTAGTTGTTCTGGTGGCAGGGTGCTCAATGGAAGATTATTCTCACAATGGTAAGTAAAGAAGCAAGTCTTATCTCAGAAGATAGCTATTGAAGAAACAATAATAAAGCTTTTGCTGCTTTTTAATACCAATTAATCACAAAACAGATGCCATGAGGTTTATTTCCATTTCCTACAGTTCAGACGATGAACAGTGTTTATGAAATCTATTCTTTATGGTGACAAACACCAATAGAATGGGTGCACTTGAGCCAAGTATAGGAAAAAAAGAAAGAAAGAGAAAGAAGGAAAAAAAGAAAGAAAGAAACAAAGAAACAAATAAAGAAAGAAAGAGAAAGAAAGAAAGAGCGGGCGTGCCTGGGTGGCTCAATTGGTTAAGCTTCTGCCTTCAGCTCAGGTCAGGTCATGGTCCCAGGGTCCTGGGTTTGAGTCCTGCATTGAGCTCCCTGCTCCTGGGGAGACTGCTTCTCCCTCTCTTCCCCATTCCCGCTCTCTCTTGCCAGCTCTCTCTTTCTCGCAAATAAATGAATATAATCTTAAAAAAAAAAAAAAAAAGAGAGAGAGAGAGAGAGAAAGAAGGAAAGAAAAGAAACAAAGTGAAACGGTAGTTCATATAAGGACTACAAGATTATCCAAGGACAAGAAATATGGCTGGTGTTAAGATAAACTGAAATTAAACAGTTTCAAATTGTGTGCAAACACTTAAAAAATTACACACACACACACACACACACACACATCTAAATAATATATATGATGTGGATAAGATGTTAAACCAAACCAACTTCGTAGTGTAAAAGTCACATTTAAAGTAAGCCTCTTCTTTTATTCTAATGCAATAATTTTTTCTCTGTTTCTATGTTCTCTAAATGTTATTCCTACAATTTATGATATTTAAACCGTGAGTTCAATTGCTTCTTATCATCTCCTTTTATATAAGGCTGAACCAAAATACACACTGAGAACAATGAAGCAGTTCTTCCATGTAGAACATTCCAGTCTCTGGTCACCTGCAGTAATGAGTTAATTCCTACCTGGATTTTCCCTGCCACACATTCTGTATTTTCTTACCTCAAATGATCCTCAGCTAAAGTTCACTTGAAACACATAGATTTATCTTAATATTCCCCAAGTCAGAAATTATTAGAAAGTAATTTGCAATAAAAAGTATACTATATAATGCATTCTACCCCAAGCAGAGCACCTTAGACTGAGGTGATATTTAGCAGGATTAGCTGTGGGTAGGAACAGCAGACAGAGTAGAACTAGTCTTAAAACCCAGATACAAAACCAAATAAGAAGAAACCCAGAAATCAGATTGCCTACATGATAAATGTACAGATAATGTTCTGTGTGCCATATACAGCCAAATAGAAATAAAATACAAAAAAAAAATCTATTAGCCTCAAATTAAACTAGACATATATGAACTATAAAACTTTAAAATGTATATATTAAACATATGAAATTGGAGACAGCGGTCATATTCCCAAAGACAAAAGTGGATATTATAAACATTTCAAATCTTTTTGAAACAATGTATAAATTTCAAGTGAATTTATTTTTTTAAATTTAATTTTATTTTTTCAGTGTTCCAAGATTCATTGTTTATGCACCACACCCAGGGGTCCATGCAATATGTGCCCTCCTTAATACCCACCATCAGGCTCACCCAACCTCGCACTCCCTTCCCTCCCAAACCCTCAGTTTGTTTCTCAAAGTCCACAGTCTGCCATGGTTCGTCTCTCCCTCTGATTTCCCCAATTCACTTTTCCTTTCCTTTTCCTAATGTCCTCCATGTTATTCTTTATGCTCCACAAGTAGGTGAAACCATATGATAATTGACTCTCTCTGCTTGACTTATTTCACTCAGCATAATCTCCTCCAGTCCCATCCATGTTGATACAAAAGTTGGATATTCAGTTGAAGTGAATTTAAATATATCCTTGATAATAAATGACAAGGAAGAGTCAAGATGACATATTAAAATGATCCTTAAAGTTTATCTGTATAAAGCAATTGGCAATTGTTATAAAATTGGGAAAGAATACAGGCTTTCTTTTTTCTTTTTTAAGATTTTATTATTTGACAGAACAAGACACAGCGAAAGAGGGAAGACAGCAGAGGGAGTGGGAGAGGGAAGAGCAGCCTCCCCACAGAGCAGAGAGCCCAATGCAGGCTCTATCCCAGGACTCTGGGATCATGACCTTAGCAGAAGGCAGACGCTTAACGACTGAGCCAGCCAGGCACCCCTATAGGCCTTTTCTTAACAGATTTTTTAAAACCGAAGTAACTAAACAATCTATTACAATGGCAAAAATAGATCAACAGATCAATGACATTGAATGGACAGCTCAGGAAACACGCAGTCACATATAGTTGTGGATCTAAGACTGTACAGCAAACACATAGTAACAGCTATATATGATGTATGCACTTCAAATGGATAGCAATTTTCATAGTTACATTTTTTTACAAATGTACACATAGGTACAGATAAGTTTTTATATGTGGATATTATATGTAAATATATATAATAAGTATAATAGTAAGTCTATGAGAAATTTATATAAACAATATTTAAATTTGGTATATACCCAATAACAAAATGACAAACCCTGGTGAAAAATGAACTACTTAATAGATGTTACTGAAAAGTTATTTGGTAATTAAAATCCTGTTTCAAATTCCAACACCATTCTCTAAAGAAAATCTTGTTAAATGCAAACAGTTACATCATAAGAATATCATATTTAATTATGTATTTATTTCATCTAAATAAATATTTTATAAATATAAAAGAAGTAAAATAAATTACTATGAACCAAAAGGATACATTTGATTTTTTTAAAAAATTATGTAAGATGTCAATTTTTAGGGTCAGTGGGTGGCTCAGTTGGTTAAATGTGTGCCTTTGGCTCAGATTATGGTCTTGGGGTCCTGGGATCAAACTCTGCATCGAGCTCCCTGTTCAGTGAGGAGTCTATTTCTCCCTCTGCCATTCCCCTCCATTCATGAACTCTCTCAAGTGAATAAATAAAAGTGTTTAAAAAAGAAGTCATAGGGGTGCCTGGGTGGCTCAGTGGGTTAAGCCGCTGCGTTCGGCTCGAGTCATGATCTCAGGGTCCTGGGATCGAGCCCTGCATCGCGCTCTCTGCTCAGCAGGGAGCCTGCTTCCCCCTCTCTCTGTCTCTGCCTGCCTCTCTGCCTACTTGTGATCTCTGTCAAATAAACAAATAAAATCTTTAAAAAAAGAAAAAGAAGTCATAGACTTTTAGAAATGCAAACAATATCTTTAATTTTAAAAATTCATTACCAAGATCCCCAAAAGAAAAACGATCAAAAAAGAAAGAAAGAAAGAAAAAAAAAACCTGGCATAGATAAGTCGCAGAGGTGGATATACAAATAACTAAAAAATAATGACAAAACTTCAATTTATTATGAAGGAAATCCCATTTTAAAAGTCAAATACTAATTTTTTTCCCAATCATATCTTAGCAAAGATTTTAAAAATACTCATTAACATTAGCGAGTAGCCACTGATGTTAATATTTTTGTATGGTAGAGGTATGGAACTTCTAGAGATCAATTTGGCAAAGAATACTTAAGAATCTTAAATATTTTAGTGATGTATTTTTTTTAATTTTTAATTTTATTTTTTTTAAAGATTTTATTTATTTATCAGGGAGAGAGTGAGCACAGGCAGACAGAATGGCAGGCAGAGGCAGAGGGAGAAGCAGGCTCCCTGCTGAGCAAGGAGCCCGATGTGGGACTCGATCCCAGAAGGCAGCTGCTTAACCAACTGAGCCACCCAGGTGTCCCATAATTTTTTATTTTTTATAAACATATATTTTTATCCCCAGGGGTACAGGTCTGTGAATCACCAGGTTAGTGATGTATTTCGTGGTGTGTACCTTTTAGCTAGCAATAATACTTTAAGCAATGCATCCTAGGCAATGTGGGCAATATTTTTATATAAGGAACTTCATATCTATGAAAAAGTTTGCAAACAAATGATGGAAAGGTTAAATAAGTTATAGAAAGAAAGTATATACATATGAAGGCTTTTGAATGTTATGAAGAACTGCTTATGATACAATGTTAAGCTAAGAAAAGGGGATTATAAAATCATACATACTTACCGATGTGAAAAAGGAATGTTATTTCTATGCGTTTGATAAAGAAAACCGACCAGAAAAAACATTTATAAAATCAAAACCAATCATTTCTCTGAGGTCAGATATAGATAGTTGTTTGTATGTTCTTTATGGGTTTCTGGTTTCTGAATCTTCCATGGTAAAAACTTATTACACTTTTAACATCAAGTATTAAAATAAACACGAAAAGTTTCAGAGAAGCATTTATGCCTCAAACAAGATACACTTTGTCATGTGAGGACTTAACAGTCTTACTGAAGAAACTGGCTTACCATAATAGGGGAAATGGTGTGGGAGAGCCACGGGTCTGTAGGCCCTTGAGCTATCTGAGGAGGGATGCTTCATAGAAGGGGCAAGACCTCAGTGGAGTGCGCTGTAGGAGCCATGAGGAAAAGGAATTCCAGGGAATGGAATACTCATCACACGGCTCTATGGAGGGACACGGGCAGTGATGCTAGCTTTGGATTGGGGGCAGATAAACTTTCCACTGGAAAAATACACAGAGAAGAAAACGGTGAGCAGAACTCTGGAAGCTTTATAGGCAGAGGTGGGAAGATGGCAGGAGTTGTGGCAGTGGCTCCAGTTTCTCTCTTCATGGAGAGTTGGCTGAGAATGGGACAAAGGGATGTCATGAGAATTGAAAAAAAAAAAAAAAAAAAAGTGAAACGGACACAGAGACCCGGGATATTCGAGGAAGTGTGGTATTGGCAGCCGGCTCTGCAAGCTCGGGTGAATACCCATGACGTACCCATGACGTACCCACTTCTGTGATTCCCAGAGTGCCACACGTGCTTTCCTCCCACGTGGAAGCCACACAGTCAGTGTAAGTTTGGGGAGCTGCTGCCAGGTGGCTACGATGTGCCATATCTTTCCATATCAGTTGTCATTTTTATCACACATATTCAACAACATTAACTGGTGTGAAACCCCCGTTTAGAAAAAAATATCTAGAAGCACCCTGCGCTGTGTACAGTTCATATCTGCAGCGATCATGCTAGAGAGAAAGTATAAACAATGACTCAGAAGCCAGCCACATATTCTCAAGCGAACAAAGTCGTTCCTGTTATTTTCAACGTGTGATAACTTTTATATTCTGAGCCAAAGCATATTCAAGAAGATATCCAGGATTAATTAGGGAGGGCGGTGGGCAGAGGGGCAGCGCCACACAATTTTGTCATTGATTATATAATGTTGTATGGTAAATGGATCATTTCAAGCACAGTCATATTGACCCACTGGTGGACAAAGTATTAATTTCATACCTGGAAAGTACTGGTATTTCTTTCCTATCTCTTAAAGCACTTGAACCTGAGCCAGTTCTTTGGAAGTCATTGCATTTCTCTCTCTCCACTTCCTTAAACCCAGACTAATTGGAGAGGGAAATGGAATTTGTTACTGTTTTAAATAATCCTTGCTCCTCTTCTCCTTTCAGGTGGAAAATTATGCATTTCAATCTGCTCCGAGAAGAGTAAAGCCACTTTTCACAGTGCCAGATACCAAGGATCATGAAGATGATTTTCTCTTCTTAAGCTATTGGTGCTGATCTAATAGAATGGAATAAAGGCCAGAGAAATTGTGAGGGTAATTAATCCCAGAGCCTATAACAAAAAAAAAAAAAAAAAGGAAGGAAAAAAAAAAAAAAAGAAAAGCTAAGTTGCCCATCACTGAAAAGCCATCATTCTCAAAACAAATACCACCCCAAACAGTCTTATGCCTCTGTTCCTAAGTATGTGACATTGACATACAGCTCAAGTTCTAACCTACGATCACCCCTTCCATCCAATAAAGTTCTATTTCACCCTCAGTCTTGAGCAACTCAAATTGACTTTCTTTAAGAGCCCCATAACAATGGCACATAAAGTCCTTCATTAACTTGAATCCCATAAAGGTCAGCTTGATTAGTACCATACCCAGACAAGAGAATGCAGAGGTGAGTGAGGGGGGGATGATCTCTAGTCAGAAACCTTGAGCCATTCCTTACTCTGCATGTGATGAGTTTTCTTTGCAGCTAAGCAGAGAATCATCCTCTCTTTGCACTTGGCACTATTATAGTTACATGAAATTTTAGAACTACTTGGGATCTGAGACATCATCTAATCCAATAGATCATATTTTCAGATGAAGGAATTCAAAAGCAGGAAGTAGAGTGTCTTATACAAAGTCAATTGGTATCAAGAAATTTGTTGCGGAAGGAAGACCAGGGAGAAGAGGCTTGCCTAGATGGGCAGAAGAATATGACCAGGGAGAGAAGGAAGTAGTTGGCAAGAAACAAAACAAAACACGACTAACCAGAGGGACTCATAAGAGGAGATTCAACCAGGAAGTGGAAGAAAAGCACCTCAAAAATTCTGAGACTGGCACTAATGATATTACCTTGAAAAGGAGAATAATATTTCTTTTTTTTTTTTTTTTTAAACAGGTAACTTTTTTTTTTTAATTTTTTATTTTTTATAAACATATATTTTTATCCCCAGGGGTACAGGTCTGTGAATCACCAGGTTTACACACTTCACAGCACTCACCAAATCACATACCCTCCCCAATGTCCATAATCCCACCCCCTTCTCCCAAACCCCCTCCCCCCGGCAACCCTCAGTTTGTTTTGTGAGATTAAGAGTCACTTATGGTTTGTCTCCCTCCCAATCCCATCTTGTTTCATTTATTCTTCTTCTACCCACTTAAGCCTCCATGTTGCATCACCACTTCCTCATATCAGGGAGATCATATGATAGTTGTCTTTCTCTGCTTGACTTATTTCGCTAAGCATGATACGCTCTAGTTCCATCCATGTTGTTGCAAATGGCAAGATTTCATTTCTTTTGATGGCTGCATAGTATTCCATTGTGTATATATACCACATCTTCTTGATCCATTCATCTGTTGATGGACATCTAGGTTCTTTCCATAGTTTGGCTATTGTGGACATTGCTGCTATAAACATTCGGGTGCATGTGTCCCTTTGGATAACTACATTTGTATCATTAGGGTAAATACCCAATAGTGCAATTGCTGGGTCATAGGGCAGTTCTATTTTCAACATTTTGAGGAACCTCCATGCTGTTTTCCAGAGTGGCTGCACCAGCTTGCATTCCCACCAACAGTGTAGGAGGGTTCCCCTTTCTCCGCATCCTCGCCAGCATCTGTCATTTCCTGACTTGTTGATTTTAGCCATTCTGACTGGTGTGAGGTGATATCTCATTGTGGTTTTGATTTGTATTTCCCTGATGCCGAGTGATATGGAGCACTTTTTCATGTGTCTGTTCGCCATCTGGATGTCTTCTTTGCAGAAATGTCTGTTCATGTCCTCTGCCCATTTCTTGATTGGATTATTTGTTCTTTGGGTGTTGAGTTTGCTAAGTTCTTTATAGATTCTGGACACTAGTCCTTTATCTGATATGTCGTTTGCAAATATCTTCTCCCATTCTGTCAGTTGTCTTTTGATTTTGTTAACTGTTTCCTTTGCTGTGCAAAAGCTTTTGATCTTGATGAAATCCCAGTAGTTCATTTTTTCCCTTGCTTCCCTTGCCTTTTGCGTTGTTCCTAGGAAGATGTTGCTGCGGCAGAGGTCGAAGAGGTTGCTGCCCGTGTTCTCCTCAAGGATTTTGATGGATTCCTTTCGTACATTGAGGTCCTTCATCCATTTTGAGTCTATTTTTGTGTGTGGTGTAAGGAAATGGTCCAATTTCATTTTTCTGCATGTGGCTGTCCAATTTTCCCAGCACCATTTATTGAAAAGGCTGTCTTTTTTCCATTGGACATTCTTTCCTGCTTTGTCGAAGATTAGTTGACCATAGATTTGACGGTCTATTTCTGGGCTCTCTATTCTGTTCCATTGATCTATGTGTCTGTTTTTGTGCCAGTACCATGCTGTCTTGATGATGACAGCTTTGTAATAGAGCTTGAAGTCCGGAATTGTGATGCCACCAACGTTGGCTTTCTTTTTCAATATCCCTTTGGCTATTCGAGGTCTTTTCTGGTTCCATATGAATTTTAGAATTATTTGTTCCATTTCTTTGAAAAAGATGGATGGTACTTTGATAGGAATTGCATTAAATGTGTAGATTGCTTTAGGTAGCATAGACATTTTCACAATATTTATTCTTCCAATCCAGGAGCATGGAACATTTTTCCATTTCTTTGTGTCTTCCTCAATTTCTTTCATGAGTACTTTATAGTTTTCTGAGTATAGATTCTGTGTCTCTTTGGTTAGGTTTATTCCTAGGTATCTTATGGTTTTGGATGCAATTGTAAATGGGATTGACTCCTTAATATCTCTTTCTTCTGTCTTGCTGTTGGTGTAGAGAAATGCAACTGATTTCTGTGCATTGATTTTATATCCTGACACTTTACTGAATTCCTGTATAAGTTCTAGCAGTTTTGGAGTGGAGTCTTTTGGGTTTTCCACATATAGTATCATATCATCTGCGAAGAGTGATAATTTGACTTCTTCTTTGCCGATTTGGATGCCTTTAATTTCCTTTTGTTGTCTGATTGCTGAGGCTAGGACCTCTAGTACGATGTTGAATAGCAGTGGTGATAATGGACATCCCTGCCGTGTTCCTGACCTTAGCGGAAAAGCTTTCAGTTTTTCTCCATTGAGAATGATATTTGCGGTGGGTTTTTCATAGATGGCTTTGATGATATTGAGGTATGTGCCCTCTATCCCTACACTTTGAAGAGTTTTGATCAGGAAGGGATGTTGTACTTTGTCAAATGCTTTTTCAGCATCTATTGAGAGTATCATATGGTTCTTGTTCTTTCTTTTATTGATGTGTTGTATCACATTGACTGATTTGCGGATGTTGAACCAACCTTGCAGCCCTGGAATAAATCCCACTTGGTCGTGGTGAATAATCCTTTTAATGTACTGTTGAATCCTATTGGCTAGTATTTTGTTGAGTATTTTTGCATCTGTGTTCATCAAGGATATCGGTCTATAGCTCTCTTTTTTGGTGGGATCCTTGTCTGGTTTTGGGATCAAGGTGATGCTGGCCTCATAA
>NC_081559.1:30014096-30075926 GCF_022355385.1 Mustela nigripes | reverse complement strand
GGGATCAAGGTGATGCTGGCCTCATAAAATGAGTTTGGAAGTTTTCCTTCCATTTCTATTTTTTGGAACAGTTTTAGGAGAATAGGAATTAGTTCTTCTTTAAATGTTTGGTAGAATTCCCCCGGGAAGCCGTCTGGCCCTGGGCTTTTGTTTGTTTGGAGATTTTTAATGACTGTTTCAATCTCCTTACTGGTTATGGGTCTGTTCAGGCTTTCTATTTCTTCCTGGTTCAGTTGTGGTAGTTTATATGTTTCTAGGAATGCATCCATTTCTTCCAGATTGTCAAATTTATTGCCGTAGAGTTGCTCATAGTATGTTCTTATAATAGTTTGTATTTCTTTGGTGTTAGTTGTGATCTCTCCTCTTTCATTCATGATTTTATTTATTTGGGTCCTTTCTCTTTTCTTTTTGATAAGTCGGGCCAGGGGTTTATCAATTTTATTAATTCTTTCAAAGAACCAGCTCCTAGTTTCGTTGATTTGTTCTATTGTTTTTTTGGTTTCTATTTCATTGATTTCTGCTCTGATCTTTATGATTTCTCTTCTCCTGCTGGGCTTAGGGTTTCTTTCTTGTTCTTTCTCCAGCTCCTTTAGGTGTAGGGTTAGGTTGTGTACCTGAGACCTTTCTTGTTTCTTGAGAAAGGCTTGTACCGCTATATATTTTCCTCTCAGGACTGCCTTTGTTGTGTCCCACAGATTTTGAACCGTTGTATTTTCATTATCATTTGTTTCCATGATTTTTTTCAATTCTTCTTTAATTTCCCGGTTGACCCATTCATTCTTTAGAAGGATACTGTTTAGTCTCCATGTATTTGGGTTCTTTCCAAACTTCCTTTTGTGGTTGAGTTCTAGCTTTAGAGCATTATGGTCTGAAAATATGCAGGGAATGATCCCAATCTTTTGATACCGGTTGAGTCCTGATTTAGGACCGAGGATGTGATCTATTCTGGAGAATGTTCCATGTGCACTAGAGAAGAATGTGTATTCTGTTGCTTTGGGATGAAATATTCTGAATATATCTGTGATGTCCATCTGGTCCAGTGTGTCGTTTAAGGCCTTTATTTCCTTGCTGATCTTTTGCTTGGATGACCTGTCCATTTCAGTGAAGGGAGTGTTAAAGTCCCCTACTATTATTGTATTATTGTTGATGTGTTTCTTTGATTTTGTTATTAATTGGTTTATATAGTTGGCTGCTCCCACATTGGGGGCATAGATATTTAAAATTGTTAAATCTTCTTGTTGGACAGACCCTTTGAGTATGATATAGTGTCCTTCCTCATCTCTTATTATAGTCTTTGGCTTAAAATCTAATTGATCTGATATAAGGATTGCCACTCCTGCTTTCTTCTGATGTCCATTAGCATGGTAAATTCTTTTCCACCCCCTCACTTTAAATCTGGAGGTGTCTTCGGGCTTAAAATGTGTTTCTTGGAGGCAACATATAGATGGGTTTTGTTTTTTTATCCATTCTGAGACCCTGTGTCTTTTGACAGAGGCATTTAGCCCATTCACATTCAGGGTAACTATTGAGAGATATGAATTTAGTGCCATTGTATTGCCTGTAAGGTGACTGTTACTGTATATGGTCTCTGTTCCTTTCTGATCTACCACTTGTAGGCTCTCTCTTTGCTTAGAGGACCCCTTTCAATATTTCCTGTAGAGCTGGTTTGGTATTTGCAAATTCTTTCAGTTGTTGTTTGTCCTGGAAGCTTTTAATCTCTCCTTCTATTTTCAATGATAGCCTAGCTGGATATAGTATTCTTGGCTGCATGTTTTTCTCGTTTAGTGCTCTGAAAATATCATGCCAGCTCTTTCTGGCCTGCCAGGTCTCTGTGGATAAGTCAGCTGCCAATCTAATATTTTTACCATTGTATGTTACAGACTTCTTTTTCCGGGCTGCTTTCAGGATTTTCTCTTTGTCACTGAGACTTGTAAATTTTACTATTAGGTGACGGGGTGTGGGCCTATTCTTATTGATTTTGAGAGGTGTTCTCTGAACCTCCTGAATTTTGATGCTCCTTCCCTTTGCCATATTGGGGAAATTCTCCCCAATAATTCTCTCTAGTATACCTTCTGCTCCCCTCTCTCTTTCTTCTTCTTCTGGAATCCCAATTATTCTAATGTTGTTTCGTCTTATGGTGTCACTTATCTCTCGAATTCTCCCCTCGTGGTCCAGTATCTGTTTGTCCCTCTTTTGCTCAGCTTCTTTATTCTCTGTCATTTGGTCTTCTATATCACTAATTCTTTCTTCTGCCTCATTTATCCTAGCAGTGAGAGCCTCCATTTTTGATTGCACCTCATTAATAGCTTTTTTGATTTCACCTTGGTTAGATTTTAGTTCTTTTATTTCTCCAGAAAGGGCTTTTATATCTCTCGAGAGGGTTTCTCTAATATCTTCCATGCCTTTTTCGAGCCCGGCTAGAACCTTGAGAATTGTCATTCTGAACTCTAGATCTGACATATTACCGATGTCTGTATTGATTAGGTCCCTAGCCTTCGGTACTGCCTCTTGTTCTTTTTTTTGTGTTGAATTTTTACGTCTTGTCATTTTGTCCAGATAAGAGTAAATGAAGGGGCAAGTAAAATACTAAAAGGGTGGCAACAACCCCAGGAAAATATGCTTTAACCAAATTAGAAGAGATCCAAAATCGTGAGTGGGGAGAAAGGGGATAAAAAGAGGTTCAAAAAGGAAGAAAGAAAAAAAAAAACAAAAAGAAAATAAAAAGAAAAAAAAGAAAAGAAAAGAAAAGAATTTTTAAAAAAAGAAAACACCTAAGAAAAATGTAAAAAAATATATATATATTAGATAAACTTTCAGAAAGTGGTTGTTTTTCTGTTTCCAGAATTGCTGTTCTTCTTCTCTTCGATCTGCCGATGGATTTTCAGGTGTTTGCAATCTTTAGATAAGCTATCTAGCTGATCTCCGGCTAGCTGAAGCAGTCTCAGCTTGCTACTTCTCTGCCATCTTGACTCCTCCGAGAATAATATTTCAAAGGAGGTTTATTTAAAAACTCAACTGGGTGTGGTGCATAAACAATGAATGCTGGAACACTGAAACAAAATAAAGTAAAATAAAATAAAATGGGAAAAAAAAAAAGACTGACTGCCAGAAAAATTAAATAAATAAAACTTAATTCATTTATTTCCCTTAATTAGGCAATAAAATTGTGTCTACAATATGTTCCCTTCCTATTGTTTTTAGCATTCCACATAGAAATTAAAATCATAGCCAATATTTTTAGAAACCTGTATTTCCTAGAAATTTCATCCACATTTCTAGTGCTGTTGGAACTGTTGCAGGAACAATTTAGTGTTGGTTTCATAATGAAACTCCCAGCTCCCAAAAAGACAAATTTAACTCATCTGTATTTTTTTCTAACATTTCTTTTTGTTACCGCATGTAGCAAAAAGGTAGAAAACACCACCACAGTGATGAGGCTCCATCAAGGGCCAACTTACAGAGCTCCTAATGGCCCAGCTAGAACAATTTGAGCAAAAAATAAATAGGAGTAGTTGCTTATAACCCAAGTATATACAAATATCCATGAACCCACACTGATACAAATTATTGAATAAACAAAAAAAAAGAGTATATACAAATCTCCCATGCAGAAAAATTTCAAATTATTTATTGTAGATATTCTGTTCTCCAGGAGGTGGAGGATAAGACCACACTCCTAATTGTGGATAGCACATAACAGAAGACAGTACGGAAAGGGGATAGGGAAAAGTGACTTTCAAGTGGGGAAACCTCACACTCACTTTTTCAGTCAGCCTATAAAGATCAGCCTCAATAGTGATAAATCATATGGTATTCCACACCCTCGATCTGATGTGATAACACCTTAGGTCTGTGGTCTTCTTCCCCTCAAAACCCACAAGAACAGCCTAATCACAGAAAAAAAAAAAAATCAGATCAATGAAATTGAGACAGACTACAAAATACCTGAGAAGGAACCCCTCAAAACTGTTAAGGTCATCAAAAACAAGGAAAATCTGAGAAATTGCTCCTGCTAAGGGGAGACTAAGGAGAAATGTTGACAAAAGTAACATAATCCTGGAACACAAGAAGGACATTAGATAAAATCTAAAGAATTCTAAATAAAGTATAGATTCTACTTAATAATAATGTACAAATACCAGTTCATTAATTGTGACAAATGTACCATACTCCTGCAACATGCTAATAAGAGGAGAACCTGGGTATAAGGTGTAAGGGAACTCTCTCAAATTTTTGTAACTTTCCTATAAATCTAAATCTATTCTACAATGAAAGGTTTATTTTTTAAAAATGGAAAAGATGTGATTTAGTTTTGAAATGTACATTAAAACCATCTAAATAAGTAAACTTGCTTCTTGTCAAATCTCTGTCCCTGGGAGTTATGAATTTAGGTATAAGGACTCACATAGGGAAAGAATCACTCCAAGTTTTCATCTTTTGACTTTAGAGCAGGTTTGCTGACATTTCAACCAGTGAGTCCATGTTCAAAAACAAACCAAAATGACCAAATATTTTTGTACATTCTGAACCTCAGATAATGTGAGCTGGAGTGTGACCTGAGTCTGTAAGTTTAATGCCTCCAACAGGAGTTATCCTCCAGAGCACTATAAATATATATGACTGCAGACTGAACAGAATTTTTTTTTTTCCAGAAAGCTGGTCAAACTACAAATCTAAAATAGACCATAAGATTGCAAGTACAAATGTAGCTTGACAACAGTCTCTAAGGCACAGAAGACGGGAAAGACACTAAAAACTCTAGAATAATGAGACACACTGAGATTGCATTCTTACCTAATAACTTTTCCTTTTGTCTGATATGTTCCCTCCTGATATTTGAAGGGTATAGAAAATGAAATTTAATTGGAAACAAGAATTCCTAATGTGATTTAAATTCTCAGTAGATGAGTGACTATAACAGGAAAATTGTACTGATCTTGTATGTTGCCAAACTTAAAAAAAAAAAAAAAAAGTAAGCTCCAGTATGTAATGTACAAGTCTATTATATTAGGGAGCTTCAGCAACACATTACCAAAATCTAAATGATGGAGAAGGAAGGCCTTTCCTCTGCACTTTGTGGGCCAGCTTCCGTGGACAGTCTATGACAAAGATTATAAGTCCATTCAGCTTTCATTTATACAACAGGATAGATACTATTTTTTTTGGAAATAGTCTATGAATAAATTCTAAAGTTTTCTCTTTTTGAGTGGAGGTCAAAATTAATATGATATTCTTGTATATTCTTGTATTACTCGAACAAGTTAAATATGGAAATCTTAAATAAATTTTGGACATAGAAAGTCTACTTAGTTAATCCTCATTTAAAACTGCACTTTTAAATTCTATTATCTAGAAAGATAACATCATAAAAAAGGAACTCTATGTTATCTGGGTAATTTGACATAAACTGTTTTGAGACAGAAAGTATCCATCAATGAAAATCTCATTTAAATTTTAGTTACTGGGAATCCTCAGCAGTGTGAGTCATGTTCTTCCTCCAAAAACAAGTGGCAATATGATGGGCCCTTGAGAAAAGGATATTCAAGAAATATATGAGGCTCACATGCCTGAGCCTCACCCATTGATTCCTTGCCAATAGCACCTGATCACAGCTTTCACATTTCATGATAAAGAAACAGCACATTTTGACTTCATGCTTTTTTTTTTTTTTCCTTATTCCACTTCAAATTTCAGATCTATACTTAAAAGCAATTGCCCCAGGAGGCATTTTTTGAACCTCTAAACTGTGGAGGTGTACCCTTTGACTAACACAGACACACACACACGCACAACACATGGTACACCCATTTATTTCCGAAATTCAGAAAATACATGTTCGATGTTTGACTCCTTAAAACTATAATTGCAATGATTATTTTTGCCATATGACATAACTGATACCAGACTAGGCTTTTCAACATAAAAAGTCATAAAATTAGGCAAAATCTGAGCCAACTATTTTTATACATCAGACAACATGCAACATAGGATTGTAATCTTTGAGGGAAGAGGAAAGCACAAGGTTAGTGCCTGCCATGTTTGTTTGCTCTGGCTTTCTTCTTGGAAATACATTCCAAGCTGGTGCACTCACAGGTGGATCCCAGCAGAGCAAAGTGGTCTTGCTGAGCTGAAGAAGGTGTGATTGGAATATAGTGTTGCTGAAGGGAATGAAAAAGGTCCCAGAGTCTGCATGGGAGTGTCTAGTGGGTCCTTGGCCAAGGGTTGGGCTCCACCTACACAGAAAGCGAATCCACAACACCAAGGAGAAAATGCTTGCTGCAGGACTGAGAACCTAACAGAGATGTGAAATTTTGTGTAGGACTGGAAAATGTTGGAAGTCTGGCCCAATCACTGTGTTCATGGATTGGAAGGCTCAATATTATTAAGATATAATTTCTCACCAACCTGATCTGTAGATTCAATGCAATTCTGATCAAAACCTCATTTTTTTAAAAGTGGCAAGTTAATGATAAAAATTATATAGAAATATAGAGGACCTAGAAAAGCAAAAGCCATCTAGGATAAGAAAGGAGGAGAATAAAAGACTAATCCCACCTGATTTCAAGGCTTACCATGAACTTACAAGGACAGTTGGCATTGGCATGTGGATACACACAGCAACCAATGGAAGAGAATAGAGTCCAGAAATAGATTCACAAATATGAAATCAATTGATTTTCAACAAGGCTTCAAGGCAGTTTAATGTGGAAAAGTTTTATAGTTTTGTGGGGTTTTTTGTTTTTGTTTTTGTTTTTAGAAATGATATTGGAATGACTAGATAAATGAACGGTAAGTGTGAACATAGATCTCTTCCTCACCTCAAATACAAAATTTATTTTAGGCATATCATAAGCCTGAATATAAAAGCTAATATTACAAAGCTTCTGGAAAATATAGAATAGCTTCAAAATCTTAGAATAAGAAAAAAATTTAGGGGAAGACACAGAAATCACTAGCTATTAAAAAAATTAATTATAAACTAAACCTCACAGAAATGAAAAATTTTCTTCATTGAAAAAAAAAATGGTCTTAAGAAAATATAAAAGATAAGCCCAAAGCTTAGAGAAGTATTTACAATGCATTTATCTAACAAAAGACTGACAGTCAGAATGTGTTTTCATAAACTCCTATACACTACAACAGAATTCTAAAACTTGTGAATAAGACTTGAACAGAAGTTTCACAAGAGAGCACATAGACATGGCTAAAAAGCACACGAAAACGGAAATGTAACTTGAAACACCACAACACAATTAGATGCCAATTCACTGTCAGCACCAAATGTTGATGAGAATAAGGAGCAACAAATAATGAAATATTTTTGATTAAGTGTAAAATGCTATAATCTCCTTGGAAAACCATTCAGTCGTTTCCTTCAAAGTTAAATATACTTTATTCGTATAATCCAGCCATTCCCTTCTGGGTACTTACTCAAGGGAAATAAAAAGATACATTCACAAAGAATCCATTACAGAATATTTGTAACAACATTATTACTATAGTCAAAACAGGAACTAACTCAAATATTCAAAACATCACAAATAGTGACATATTCATACAGTGGACTACCATCTGAGTAATAAGAATAGATTACTGGTACATAAGAAACAGATGAATCTTGAGAACATTAAACTAAGTGAAAGCAAAAGATGCTAGATATTGAAGAATATAGATTATAGGGCTCCATCTCTATGTAGTTCTGAGACAGGTCAAGCTAATCTATATACTAGAAAACAGGACAGTGGTTGTCCATGAAGGTGGAGGTTGACTGGAAGGAGACATGCAGACACACTGTGAAGTGACAGAAATGATATGTATAATGATTGTGTTGTTGGATGTACAGATAAATACATTTATCAATACCCATGTATCTGTATTTGTAATGTTGGGGCATTTAACTATATGTAAATTTTTCTATAGTTCTAAAACAACAACAGCAACAACTATCTCTAAGTTCCTTGTGGTCAGGGATATTGGCTACCTTACTTTTCCTCTGAAATTCCAGGAGTGATAGTCCTGAGTATACATTAACTCCTCAATAAACATATGTTGAATGAAGTATTTTGTTTAAAAAGGAAGGCAAAGCCTAATCCTTATCAATGTATTGGATTCTACAGAAAAATTTGATGATTCTTCCTTTTTAGGGTTCATTCAGATGACCCCCATTTCTTGGACATTTGGTTCCTAAGATTCTCATAGCTCTAGAAATGCAATTGAGCACATGAACATTATGTTCAAAAGAGGTCGGTAGAAGTGGTTTAACTATCAAATTAACATAACCTTTATTAAAGGCACATAAAAGTTCATGACTAATGGCATTTATTTTGGTTATTGACAAAGTAGATGGGATTCATGAGGAATAATTAAACTGATAGGAAATGTTCTGATTGGTCAAGGGGTCAACATTTATAATTAATGGAAAATTATAATAGTTTAAAAAATGACATATTCCAGAATTAAAAGTGATCATCCTAATTATTTTGATGAGATTGTAAATGAAAGCCTAGGCAACCAGTAGTGATGACACATTTTTATATAAATCATATGTACTGGTGTATGTTAAAAAGAAATGTTTAAAATTTGGCCCAATTTATATTAACTTAATTTTTGAAATCCTTGATCTTAAAATAATATATTTTTTCTTTATTAAGGAAATGATTTTAATCTTGATGGAATTTATTATCAAAAAAAAAAAAAACTAATAGACTATTTCATCAGTACTGAAGGCCTGAACTAAATAAATGTCAGATTTTTCATTACTTTGAATATTGATGGCATGTCCTATGAATTGTTTATCATGGGGATCAAGAAAACCCTGATTATTTATGCTAATTTAAATTTTATTTTTCATGGGCCCTTCACATACTATTATGTCATAACCTTATGCATTAAATAAGAAAACTATAAAAATATCAATCTTATTTCTGAAGAAACTGAAACACAGAGGTTATCTGAGCTATCTAAAGCTATAGAACTACTTAATGACAAAAAGCAAGAATAGAACATGAATTTTCATGTGCCAAGATCCACCAGATTATAGTGCTTAGTGCTTCTAGAATAACAAAAGCCCACGCCGATACTAATTTCTACAATATCAGTGACTCCACAGTGGAGATTAAAGCCCTTCTGAATGATCACGTTCTTTGTTTTCTTTCAATTCAAGATGACTTTAATTATCACATCATTTTCAAAACATTTTTGGTGAGCTCTATGGCACTTAACTTTCTTCTTCTTCATTTTAATCATGTCAGGCATAAGAAAGATGAAAGCTTCACCACGGTCCAGCTCCTGTTTAGCTCTCTAGTTCTGTTTCTCACTGTTACCTGGCCAGTTCTTCTCCTCCCCCCCCTCCCCTTCCCCTTCCCCCTCTGCCTCCCTCTCCTTCTCCTCCTCCTCCTCCTCCTCCCCCTCCTCCTCCTCCTCCTCCTCCTCCTCCTCCTTCTTCTTCTTCTTCTTCTTCTTCTTCTTTTTCTTCTCCAGGGGGAATGGGGAGGCAGAGGGAGAGGGAAAGAGAATCTTAAGGAAGTTCCACACCCAGCACAGAGCCCAACTGGAGGCTCAATCTCACAACCCCGAGATCATTACCAGGGCTGAAATTAAGAGTCAGATGCTTAACTGACTGAGCTACCCAAGGGCTCCTCCCTACCCAAACCTATTACCTAACAAGTAAGTAGCTATTGCTTGTATTTCTACAGGCTCCATGGTGTCTGTAGTCAATGTGCTTGAATGCAGGTTTTTCCTTTGTATTGAGTGCACTCCTTTATCTTACCTGCCTGTCTTCCTATGACTAAATATAGTCCATGTACAATGAGGGTATAATCCATTAGCAATGCTATAATAACTATGACCCATTACATGACAAACTACTCAGCATTATTTATCTATCATCTATCTATCTATCTATCTATCTACAAAACTACAATGATAGTAGGAGATATTGATATTAATTATAACAAAAAAGGTGAGCCAAATAGGAAAAGAACAGTAAGATGTCTGATATATATTAAATAAAATTGAATAGATTTCTACCAATGACAGATGTGACCTAAGGAAAATTCAATATAGGAAAAAGGAAAATAAAAAGTGCTTCAAGATGGGACTCTAATTTCATGGTAAAGGAAGACATTAAATGTGAAAATGTGATTGGGTCTTACTGTACTCAGTACCACATATGTCTCAATTTCTTTCTTCTGGAACATTGTTGTATTGTACTCCCACCTTTTTTTTTTTTTCTTAAGATTTTATTCTTGACACAGGGCAGTTGAGAGAGCAAGCACAAGCAGGGGAAACAGCAGACAAGGGAGAAGCAGAGTCCCCACTGAGCAAGGAGCCCAATGTGGGGCTCAATCCCAGGACCCTGGGATCACCACCCAACCCAAAGGCAGCCATATAACTGACTGAGCCACCCAGGCGTCCCTGTACTACTGCTTTCTTGAAATTAGGTGTGGGGATGTGACATATTGGTCAATGAAATATATTTCATTTTTGGATGGACACTTGAAGACACAGTACAATTTTCTTCTTGTTTCCTTTTCCTGCCTTGATAATCATAGAAACCTGGAAAGAGTCATGTTACACCCATGCTCCTGGTAGACTGTTATGAGTAAGTGAAACCTTTGTTTTATCACTGAGACTTAGGGGTGTGTTTTCTTTCATAGACTGTCTTAAGGAAGCACACTTTATTACTCATTGAAATGAAGCTAAGAGAAATAGGTTAAAAAGTTCATTATAACAGAAGCATCTGGGTGGCTCAGTCAGTTAAGCATCCAACTCTTGATTCAGCACAGGTCATGAACTCAGGCTGGTGTGATTGAGGCTTGCCTCCAGCTCCACTCCAGAGAGCTCGCTTAAGAATCTCTCTCTCCCACTACTTTTCCCACCATCCCACCACCACCCATGCAAACACACACACACAAGTGTGCACTTTCTAAAAAAAATCAATATAACATAATTGCAAAGCATGTAAATTTTGTTTCTAGTGTAACTAGAAACTACTACTACTAACTACTGTATGCATGTCTCAGTTTTACAGTGAAATTGAACTAGGTGATGCTTTAACAATCTAGAAACATTCTTTCCATTTTCAGAAGAAAGCATGCTCCATATTCTTTTTGGAATGTACCTCTTCTTGTAAGGGAGACCTAGTGAGTAGGAGAGTAAATGACCATAGTCTCTTTTAGTTATCTTCCATTTCTTCCAGAATGGAATAGAGTATTTGTGGAAACAACATGTGGAAAAGAGACCTGGAGAAATTTGATCACCTGCAATGTTCCTCTTTATGAGAAAGTATGCAAGTTTCTCCATAGCACCTCTTTGTATTTTATTTTTCCTTTCTTTTCCTTTCTCTTCCTTTTCTTTTTTTTTTCTTTTTCTATTCTTTCCTTTCTCTCTTTTTAAAATACTTTTTTTCTCAATCTTCTCTCCCTTCTACCTTTCTAAAGAAAATAAGGAGAGATAGGACTTCTTCAACAGAGGAAATCACTGGACCCCTCTCCAAACTCACACCTGTTGCAATGATAGGTCTTGTAGGAAACAAAACACAAAACCTCAAAACCTCCCTCTTTTTCTTGTCTCAGACTAATTAGGAATGTACTTACTCGTTTTGTCACTATAGGCATTATTATTCTCTTCTCAGACTATGACTTCTAGACAGGGCGAGAATTCATATCACAAGTATATTGGAAGTCTTCATGATCTCCAGGCACTTAGTAGGTAACAGAGGAAGGTACAGAGAACTGTCCTTTTTCTTTCTTTTAGGCTATGCACATAAAGCTCAAATGTTTGCCTTCCATCATTTATTTGTACACTGGTTTCGCTGTTGAAGAACTGGTTTCCAAGCTACTATATACAAATATCACCTGTGTAGTTTATAAAAAATTCCCTCACCTCTTTCTAGGAGATTCCATTTGTAGGTTTGAAGTGAGTCCTAGTAATCAACAATTTAACCAGCACCACCCTCTTTCCCAGAGAGGCTCTGAGACAGGTGATCTGAATATAGCTCATTTGGAAAACTCTAGATTAGAGAATTGGGTTTATTGTTTTACATATAAATTATTTTCATTATGCTTTATCATAAAGCTTGACTTGTTCCCAGAGGAAATATACAGACATGAAGTGAACAACATGTGTTCTCAGCTGCTTTAATTAAAAGAGTGGCATGCAAATTTCAGTGCTATTAACAAAAACAAAATGGATTTGGTTTTCTGGATAATTGAATATGTTAAAACTTCAGTGCTTTTCTTCTATGACTTAACTCTATAAACTTTGCATCATTTACATTTTATAGGTACTGAAATATATTATAAATTACTTTACAACAAAAAGAATGACTTCATGTTTTAGTAGGTTTTTTATTTATTCTAGCACCAAGCATAAAAACTGACAAATAGGTGCAAAATTAAAATGTTATATATTAAACTAAATTGACATCAATCTTTTCCATAAAGGAAGCCATTCATTTTATGATGGCAGATAGTTCTATATGACAGAAACATTTCTAAGAATGCCATATTTCAAGGAATAAGAACCTTCCCCCAAATACAAATGAAACGTATTAAGGAGAAATAAAATACCAAAAGTAAGTCACCTTGTTTTTGCAGCTATAGTAGTTTCTGAAGAGGCATTTCTGCTCCTGTTCTAAGAACTTAACCAAGATATCTGTGTCGGGATGATACCCTTAAATGGGAGTACCGGTAGTCTCTATGATGCACACTTGGGTTTCCTATCATCTATTTTTTTACTTATACTCTCATGAAACATGCATTATGGATCTATTGTAATTGATTATGTAACATATAAAAAGATGAAAAGCAGCCCCAAAATGAATTCTCCCTAGAGCTATTATGATATAAATCAAAGTAATTATAATGCAAAACAATAAGTGTAGTAGTCAGGTTTCAAAGTGGGCACCGATGATCTTCACCCCCTGGTTTTTACACCTTTCTGTAACCCTCTTCCATGCCAAACTGTGAATCTCTGTGTTACCAATACAATAGAGGGGAAGTAAATACCTGACTTCTGAGGCTTACTCATAAAGGACATTGCAGGTTCCACCTTGCTGCTCTTTCTTGGGCCTGCTCTGGAGGAAGCCACTTGCATGTTGTGAAGATAGTAAACAGCCCTATGGAAGGGTCATGTAGAGAGAAACTGAAGCCTTCTGCCAACAGCCAACATGGACTTACCGGTCATGTGAGGGAACTAATGTAAAGCCAATCTTCCAAATCTAGTAAAACCTTCTTCTTGACTACAACTCCATGATAGATCTTGGGCCAGAACCACATCAAACCATTCTTGAATTTCTGACCCACAGAAACTGAGTTAATAAATGTTGTTGTTGTTTTAATTTTGCAATAAGTTTGTAGCAATAGATACCCAAATAATAAGCAAAAACTCCTCTAAGAAAAATCCAAAGTATTTTGGAGGTTATGAGGAATTATGTCATGGAAGAGAGATCATATCGGTCAAAAACTGAAAAACGATAGAATTTAGAAGCACAGAGATGAGAAAGAAGGTGATTCCAGGTAGAGGAACAAATATGTTCAAAACCAGAGAGTGATGTGTAGAGAGCATTAGGCAATCATCAAGTAGGCTTGTTTGATTGAACTATTAGTCCCTCCATTTATTTCAAGATTTTGGGTTTTGTGGTGTTGAATCTATACATAGGGCTATGTTTTACTTGGAGCCAGGAGAGTGTTGAACATGTGAGGCTGAGCATAAAACTGAGCACACTAATGTGGCAAGTCAGAGAGTGTGGATCCAACTAGGTCACCAAAGCAGAAGATAGGTCAAGACGTGGGAGAACCCAAGGACAAAGAAGTAAGG
Organism: Mustela nigripes; assembly: GCF_022355385.1. Taxonomy (NCBI): domain Eukaryota; kingdom Metazoa; phylum Chordata; class Mammalia; order Carnivora; family Mustelidae; genus Mustela; species Mustela nigripes. The sequence continues at coordinate 30,062,105 of NC_081559.1, read as the reverse complement.
AACGCAAAAGTAGTTTCTATTCAGAATATAAAGGCTGTTGCTTATAGATGAGTTTCTCCATGAACCTGCATGTGATTCAACATACATGCAAACTAGTCCCATTGAGAGAATTGACAGAGATTCTGACTACAGATTCAAAGATCACAAATAAAAACCAAATTCAACAGTGTACATAAAACAAGTAGGCCTTATTTAAAGAATATGAGGATAGTCTAATGATGGAAAGTCTGAAAATGGAACTCACTATAATACTGGATAGAAGAATGAAGTGTAATTATGTTAATTGCTACAGATAAAAAAGTCTCTTGATAAAATACAATAATCATTTATGTTAAGAACTCTCAGAAAACCAGGACTAGAAAGAAACTTCCTTAACCTGGAAAAGAGTAGCTATTCTACAAACTCTAAGAGACATATTTTTATGGAATATTAGAATTATTTATGGAATAAGACACCAGCTAGGACAATGCTTGCCACTGCCAACAGATAAACCCCCAAACATCAGAACTTCAATGCAATAAAACTTATTCCTCATCTATATGGATACATTCCTCATTTAAGTGGATGCCCACATGTCCATTAAGAGATTTCCGTCAAGATTTCCATCTTGAGACTTCGCTATACTTTGGTTCTCTGGAGTTTTCTCCTGCAGGAGTAGAATCAGAATAGTGGATCATATGTGGGAAGTTCGTACGGAAGTTCCTGGAAGTGATATATGCACTCAGCACTTTTGCCAACAGGTCATCTTGCCACTCAAACTACAAGAGGTTGAAAAATGTACACTCTTAGTTTGTTTTGTGAGATTAAGAGTCACTTATGGTTTGTCTCCCTCCCAATCCCATCTTCTTTCATTTATTCTTCTCGTACCCACTTAAGCCCCCATGTTGCATCTGAGGGTTGCTGGGGGGAGGGGGTTTGGGAGAAGGGGGTGGGATTATGGACATTGGGGAGGGTATGTGCTTTGGTGAGTGCTGTGAAGTGTGTAAACCTGGTGATTCACAGACCTGTACCCCTGGGGATAAAAATATATGTTTATAAAAAATAAAAAATTTTATTAAAAGCCTTAAAAAAAATGTACACTCTCTGGGAGAAAACCTCAGGAAGAAGAGAAAGTAGGGTTTCTCTGTAACTAGCAGTTGTTGACAGACTCTTCCTTTTGCAATTCACAATAATCTATTCCACTGTTCATACACAGAAAATATACTAGCTTGTCCTGCCTGGTGAGAAATTTGGTTCAAAGTCAAGATCCAAGGAGATATGCATTCCTCTGCATTAGGTCTGGATACGATTCTTTGTCATGAAGTGAATTATGAATTAAAAAGGCAATTCAGGGGCACCTGGGTGGCTCAGTGGGTTGAGCCTCTGCCTTCGGCTCAGGTCATGATCTCAGGGTCCTGGGATCAAGCCCCGCATCGGGCTCTCTGCTCAGCGGGGAGCCTGCTTCCTCCTCTCTCTCTCTGCCTGCCCTCTCTGCCTACTTGTGATCTCTCTCTCTGTCAAATAAATAAATAAAATCTTAAAAAAGAAAAAAGGCAATTCATATGTTACCTTCCACGAGGACCTCCACTGTCACCATGGAAGAACATGAATAGGACAATTGCAATTAACACATCCATTCAGAAAGAAAAAATGGGGGTGTGATAACATACCCATAACTTGTTCAAAACAATGATCAAATCCTGCTGGACAAGTATTATGAAGTCTCTCTTCCCTACAGCAGAGTAGTTCCTTGGTTAGACCTCAATCCTGCCCTTTGGGAGGAGCTGTCTTGTCTTTGGCACTATTAGACATTTCTTTTTGCCTATCATTCTCTATACTGTATCTGAAACAGTTAAGTTTGTAATCCTTGGGGACAACATAGAAACTGGATACTGCTTTCTGCTTAAGTAATTCAGGAGACTTAAGGTTTATGTGAAACTTCAAATAGTCAAAGGCATTTTTAGTCCAATCTTGCAGTATCTTTCAGTTTGGTTATCTCAAAAAATTAGTAGAAGAAAAAATATGGTAGTATCTTACAAAGCTAAATTTGTGCTTACCACAAGATCTAGCAATTGTAGTCTTGAGAATTTATCTTAGAAAATTGAAAACTTGTCTTCATTCAAAAGTCTGTTTACAAATGTTCATAACAAGTTTATTAGCTGAAAACTAAAAATGATGCACATGTCCTTCAACAGGTGAATGATTAAACAAATTATTTGGGGTCTTCGTGCCTTGAAATACTACTCAATAATCAAAAAGAGCAATTATTGGTATATGCACTACAAAGATGCATCTTCTATTAGTTTCCTATTACTTCTTTAAAAAATTACCACAAACTTAGTGACTTAAAGCAATACAAATTTATTCTTTCACACTTCTGACAATCTGAATTCTAAAATCCAGGTGTCAGCTAGGTCATAATCTTCCAGAAGCTTCAGGAAAAGGGAAGGGGGCTCTGTTCCCTTGCTTTTTCAGCTTCTTTCTTTTTTTTTTTTTTTTAGTTTTTATTTATTTATTTGACAGACAGAGATCACAAGTAGGCAGAGAGGCAGGCAGAGAGAGAGGAGGAAGCAGGCTCCCTGCTGAGCATAGAGCCCGATGCGGGGCTCAATCCCAGGACCCTGAGATCATGACCTGAGCCGAAGGCAGCGGCTTAACCACTGAGCCACCCAGGCGCCCCCCTTTTTCAGCATCTTAAGACTGCCTGCATCAATTGGCTTATAACCCCTGCCTTGTATCACTCCAACCTCTAGCTTCCATTTCCGTGTCTCCAACTTCTGTGCCTCCCTCTTTTAAGGACCTTTGTGATTACATTGGGCTCATTTGGATTATCCAGGATAATCTTCCCATCTAAAGATCCTTAATTTGATCATATCAACAAAATCTCTTTTACTTGGTGAGATATCTTATTGATAGGTTCAAGGGATTAGGACATGGACGCCTATCAAGGTGCAGATAATATTACTCTGTCTACCACAAATCTCAAAGGAATTAAGCTAAAAAAAAAATCTATACACAAAGGTTACATACTTTATATAGAAAAATACCATATAAGCAATGAAGACTAAACTCAAGAATATAGCTCAGATATACTAAATGGATTCCAGAGCTAGATAAATCAACCACCTTGTCAAAGGAAACACTAGTACAGAATTGCAGGCTCACATGTGTATTTTCCGCAGTCAAGGCCATTCCCATGAGGAAGAACAGTGAAACTGAGCTTGATGTTTCCAGATTTTCTAACCAGCTAGTCACTCCATCCCTCCAAGTGTGTTTTGCCAATCAAGGACCCCTTGCATGAAAAGAACAAAAGATATAGGGAAGAATTGTTCTTCCTAACATCTCTAGTATTTATGTAAAAAAATCAAAAGAAGGAGCCGCCTGGGTGACTCAGTGAGTTAAGCCTCTACCTTTGGTTCAAGTCATGATCTCAGGGTCCTGGGATCCAGCCCTGCTCAATAGGGAGCCTGATCCACCCCCACCACCCTGCCCTCTCTGCCTGTTGCTCTGCTTACTTGTTATCTCTCTCTCTCTCTCTTTCTCTCTGTCAAATAAATAAATAAAATATTTTTATAAAATCATAAGAAGATAATAAGCCTGCAAGAAGTACATTATGGAGAGCCTCAATGACAATGCCTAGATTTTGGACTTCTGAAGATGGGAAATGGAGAGCAATGTGGATTCTAATCAGGAGAAAGACCTGTTCAGAACTCCCAACAGGTGATATTGCAATGAATAGAGAGAAGGATGGGGAGAGAGGAAATGGGCCAGAAGATAATGACCACTCTTCAGTTCAAACTAGGTCAGTGACCTCAGGAAGGGAGAGAGCATGGAAGTTTAAGAGTATATTCTGATGAAATTGTTATGGAATGTTAACTTTGTACATTTTGATTTAAGCAGCCCCTAGCACCATACTCAAAAAGCTATGTTAGGTGAGGAGGAAGGAATTGTTAAAGATGAAGTTAAGATTTTAATGACTTAGAGAATGTTGGGGCCATTAATCTGAAGAAATTAGGAGCTGTGTTAATGGATAAGAGAATTGACAGGGTTTTCAACAGTCTTTGTCAGCCTGTCTTCATCTAGCCACATCTTCTGAAATGGATCTGTTACCAAACAGGGGAAAATTCCCCTAAACATGTGCATAGCTAAGGGTTGGCTCATGGCAGGGTTACTCACAATATCACAAAAGCACATTTTTTATATGTATTTTAAGTATTTTAATTCTGGAGATACTTTACATGTAGATGGGGCAAGTATTCATGTATTATTTTAAGGACAATAAAATCCTTCATATCCCCTGAATATTGCCTTTTATAATACCCGGTGTTTAAGACTTTCAGTAAAATTTTATATTTTTCTCTCATATACATCTTTTATATTTTTCAGAGTTAATTTTATTCTCAAGTATTGTAATAGTTTCTCTTGAGATGATAAAAACAACCCTTGCATTCATTATAAATGATAGTCACTCACTGTCAGGTTTTTTTTTTTTTTTTAATTTTATTTATTTATTTGAGATACAGAAAGCATGGAGGGAGAGGGAAAATCAGGCTCCCCGCTGAGCAGAGAGCCTGACGTGGGGCTGGATCCCGGGAGCCTGGGATCATGACCCGAGCCAAAGGCAGAGGCTTAACCAACTAAGCCACTCAGGCACCCCTTATTGTCAGTCTTTAGAAAAGTCTTGGTTTTTGTATTTTTATGTTAAACAGTACTTTCCTGTGTTGCTATAAGAGTGTAGCTGGGCAGAGTGAGATAAGTAGGGCAGGATGTGAACAGAGGTTGGATAGGCAGAAAGGAGCAGGAGTGTCTTAAAAGCTGAGGTAAGGAACTTGCATTATTTTGCTTTTTTAACTTTCATTCATTTCATTTTGCTTTCTTAACTTTCATTTCATTAACTTTTCTCATAATCAGTTAGTAATGAGCAAACATTAAAATATTGCTGTAGATATACCTGAATATGTGAAAGACAGAAAGGGATTTTTAACGACTGTGGGTTTCTGAAAGCAAGAATGGATACTTTGAGGTGTAACCCTTGAGACCTGCTGATTTGTGTGGTCCCAGCCACCCTACCTATGCAGCATAAAGTGAAGGGTTGTGGCCTCAGTTATCTTTGATATTCTTTGGCTTTGGTCTCTCAGGGAGTGATCATTTTGTGGAAATGAATGTGTGTATCTTTTTCTCCCAACTGGACTGTGGAAAAACAGTCTGTAATTTCACTGTCATCCTATCACCATGTTCATGATCACCACGATCACCATTACTGCCATGGTCACCATCATACTATCACCACCATCACCCTATCACCATCATTACCACCACCATCATCATACCATCACCGTCATCACTATCACCATCATCACCATCACAACAATCATCACCACACCATCATCACCATCATCACTATTATGGCAGCAGCAGTAATAACAGATAAGGCTCTGTGTGTATTGCTGTCAGAGTATCTCATTTAATTATCACCAGGGGTCTTCATTCCATGGGTTGTTATCATTTCCACTTTACAGATGACAATCTGAAGTGTTAAGTACTTGCCTAATATCTTACAGAAGGGTTGGAGCTGGAATTTGAAAACTGTCAGTCTGAATTCAGGGCCAGTGTGCTGACACGCTGATTATATAGCCTCAAAAGAAGTAGAAGTAGTTATTTACTTAAATGATAAAACCATCTAAATGTTTCTAATGTCAGGTAGAGCATTTAGTAGACACTTAATGCATGTAGTTTTCTCCCTGTCTCTCTCTCTCTCTCTCTCTCTCTCTTTGTGTGTGTGTGTCTTTCTTGCTCTCAGGAAGGAAAACAATTACTATTAAAATGAACAAAACCTTGCCACAGTCCCATATTTCAGGGATATATGAAATTCAAAGGCAGGTGCTCAGGGATAGAAAAAGCTTTTCATGTATAATTTAGATACATAAAATAAGTACAGAGTCTGATCTGTGATGGGGATCCAGAATTAAATTTGTCTGCATTGTAAAGTGATGGATTTTGGAATTTAGGAGCTCTGGATAGCAATCAAGTGGTGTGGGATAAAGACCCTGGCTGAGTATCCCAGGAGAGCTTGGTGTGACATCTCTGATGCAAAGAAGAGAGGGCCATAAAGGAAGCAGTGACTGATAAGAGGAGAGGTGGTCAGGAAGAAAACCCAGGTAAGCAAAATGAACAGGGAACACTTTAGGAGCACTGATGTCTATTCTTCAAGACTAAGTTGCCTCCAATTATGAAATATCAGAAAGTGTCAATGCTGCACTCTGCCTCCACTGGTGACACCCAAACATTTAGTAAAATTAGTCACGGGCAAAGCCCTTAAACAGTTCAAGTCCCACCACCCCAAACATAAAGGAGGATGGATGGCACACCATGTAGAATGAAAGGTGATGGGGAAAATGATGCCCCAGAGCTAAGAGTAAAAACTGAGGACCAGGTGACTGTGGAAAATCAGGCTATTCTGTGGACTGCCAAGGAGTAGAGACAGATGCCTTCCTTTTCCCATTAACCTAAAGGAAAATGACCTCTCATATCAGAGTGAAAGGGGAATCCAATCCTGCCGGTTCTCTGAAAGGAGGCAGCTTGCAGGATTAACCTCATGCTGCCCTTCACTTTGCCTAACCAGGGGCCACCACCCAGGAAATGCACCATAAATTCTTGGGGGAACTGACAGGTCTTGGTCTTCAGCAGGCTTGAAGGAGGACAGTGAAAGATTTTGTCAGGATAAGTCCCCCAGGAATCAAGAACCTAACTCCATGCTGTGTCTAAATGGCTATTTCCTGCATGCAGTGGCAGCTTTTTCTTTTCTCTTTTCCCTTTACCCTGTAGGACAGCCCATACGTGGAGCAGCTTATGGAGGTTGAGGGGACCAGAACCGCGAATAGCAATGAGACCCTTGATCCTTCTCAGCAAAGGTGAGTGTGTTGGTGCATTGCCCAGCTCTTTGACAGGCAAGGGGCCATTATGACCCTGCACTTTGTAACCTGTTCTGCAGAGACAGCAATCACACACCACCATAATTCCATTGTTAAAGAATACTTGAAGAACGTGTCCATTGTAAAAATACATTTAAAATTAGTCAATCAATTATCTCTACTCTTAATGGTTTATCCTGTTTTTAAGCATAGTTTTTTAACTAAGACTATATGGGAAAGATAGGATTACTTTTTGGATTTAAAATTTTCATGTGATTATATGGTTAGGTTAAGAAAGGAAATAACTGTTTCTAATTCTCAATATGAGGTAGGTGTGTCACTTCTGTCCACCCCTGCTCATGGCAGAACAATGAATATTGTGGTTTTGTTGCTGAGCCTGGACTCAGCTTCAGAATCCTACTTGACACAGGAAGCCAGGAAAACACCAGCAACCAATCAGTTCCCATCAGTAAAGGTAACTAACCAACACCCTTCTAATGAGAGAAGAATTTAGTATGGGGAGACATGAATGATAAACTAATTTCTTTCAGTAGCTGGCTGTGACTTTAGGTAAATTATTTTTTTAAAGATTTTATTTATTTATTTGACAGAGATCACAAGTAGGCAAAGAGGCAGAGAGAGAGGGGGGGAAGCAGGCTCCCTCCCAAGCAGAGAGCCTGATGCGGGGCTGAATCCCAGGATCCTGGGATCACGACCTGAGCTGAAAGTAGAGGCTTTAACCCACTGAGCCACACAGGTGCCCCTAGATAAATTATTTAACCTTGTTTGGCCTGTATTTCTTGTCTTTAAATGGGAAGACTTCAGTGGCATTATGCTATATGAACATTTAGCTTGTGCAAATCTAGCTGTATATATTTAACAGATAACAAGAACAACAACAATAGTAGTTCTCTTACAAGAAGTTCTCAAATGAATATAATCTACTTTCACTGGTTGGTCAACCAAAAAATTGGTGACCTTCTCAATGTAGTAGAAAAACCTGGTTGGATTAGCCTTATGAGGAAGGTAAAAGAAACACAAATCACTTTTTTAAAGGTTTTATTTATTTGAGAGAGAGAGAGAGAATGAGCAATAGGGAGGAATGGAGAGAAAGAGAGAGAAGCAGAAACTCCCTGATGATCAGGAAGCTTCATCCCAAGACCCAGAGATCATGACCTGAGCCAAAGACAGATGCTTAACTGACTGAGCCACTCAGGCACCCCAACACGAATCATTTATACTACATTTTATAAACTTTTAAAGAGGTTTTTGAAGAACCGTGTTGATCCTCCACAATTTCTGCCTGATGGGCTGATTTAAGTATGACCATAGTCTAGTAAATCAACACACCTAAAGACTGCTTGTGAAGTTAAAGGAATGATAGGGGGTTAGAGAACCTTTGAAGTAAGAAAGTATTACCTAAATACAATGCCACAGTTTGGTGGCAATGGTGGCAGTAATAGGAAAGTTCAGGGGGCCTGTGTGTCCAAGAGAACATTAACATTACACTAATGAGAAATCATTATCTACCCTTACCACCTACAAACTGTTGTGTTTGGCTTTCCTTTGAGTTCAAAAAGTGATCTCTCTCCCTGTGGATTTTTTCATATTCTCATACATCCATGACATCCTAGAGTATCCTTACGACAAAGTCTCATCCAATCAGTTCAGATTCTGCAGCTGCGACTTAAGGGTGACACTGAGGAATTGTGAGCAAAGGAGTTAGAGGGAAGTATGGATGTCTGAAGACATGACCCCAGTGCTCAAAGATAACCTGGAGATCCTGAAGATCATTGTTCATGCACCACACCCAGGGGTCCATGCAATATGTACCCTCCTTAATACCCACCATCAGGCTCACCCAACTTCCCACTCCCCTCCCCTCCAAAGCCCTCAGTTTGTTTCTCAAAGTCCACAGTCTCTCAAGGTTTGTCTCTCCCTCCAATTTCCCACAATTCACTTTTCCTTTCCTTTTCCTAATGTCCTCCATGTTATTCCTTATGCTCCCCAAGTTAAGTGAAACCATTTGATAATTGACTTTCTCTGCTTGACTTATTTCACTCTGCAGCCACTTCAGAAAACCGTGTGGAGATTCCTTAAGAAATTAAAAATAGAGCTTCCCTATGACCCTGCAATTGTGCTACTGGGTATTTACCCCAAAGATACAGATGTAATGAACAGAAGAGCCATATGTACCCCAATGTTCATAACAGCAATGGCCACACTCACCAAACTGTGGAAAGAGCCAAGATGCCCTCCAACAGATGAATGGATAAAGATGTGGTTCATATATGCAATGGAATATGCTATTGATTTTAAACATGATCTGTGTACTTTTGTTTTTTTCTTTTTCTTTTTTTTTTCATTTTAGTTATTTATTTGACACAGAGAGAGAGAGATCACAAGTAGGCAGAGAGGCAGGCAGAGAGAAAGGGGGAAGCAGGTTCCCCGCTGAGCAGAGATTCCCGACATGGGGCTCAGTCCCAGGACCCTGAGATCATGACCTGAGTCGAAGGCAGAGGCTTAACCTTCTGAGTCACCCAGGCGCCCCTTGTTTTTGTTTTTAATGCCAGGGCTCAAAAAATATCGAAAGGCACAAACTTATTTCCTGTAATTCTATTTTATTTCCAAGACCTATTTCAGTTCTGGTTTTTCATTATCATATTAGAGGATTTCAAGTAGACTTAAGTTACCCCAAAGGAGAGTTAATAACATTTGAGTGTTTTACATACATACACATATGCTCTCTCTATGCCCTCTGCTTTTATGATTTCCAATTTCCACTGGAAAGAAATTAAAGAGCTTTGGCAGCAACTCCAACTACATCTCAGTGGTGATCTATTAAATTTATGCCCAAAAATGTGTGAAATCATATTTTAGAAATTTAAATTTTATTAGGCCATTTTAATGTGTATTTTTTTCCTTTTATCTTAACGAAATCTCATCTCTTTTTTCTTTCAGTGATTCGTCTAACACCGCATTTGAAAATGTTACTCACAGGTTTCACAGAATACATTTTCTGATTTGCATGAATAGGTCTATCACAAAAGAGATACAACCTATAGGGAGCACACACGAAAAAAGAAAAGGTCCTACCTTTGAAGACTAGTTTTAATGTGTCATTTCATAATTCATTAAAAAAATTGTGCATAGAGAGAACCAATGTTCTCCCTTTCTCATTCTACCTGTTATCAGAGATTCCCACATGTCTAGAGTGCTTCTTTTAGGGATTCTAAGGACTAAGTTAAACAGGTTTCAATTCAGTAGAAATGTCCTTGAGCTCTAAGTGGACACACAATGAACATGCAAACACACAGATCGCACAGTCCCACAAGAAGAGCTTGCCCTTACATGTGCCTCCCCCACCCCAGTTCATTACACCCAACATTTAAAGCTGTAATGACTCATTTTTATTGCTTGAGTGTTACCAGATATGAGGACCATATTCACCACAGTGGTAAAAACCAAACATGAATAGCAATGATAAAATGACTGGGCCATAATTGCCTTTCGCCTACAAATAATACTAGCAATAGAAGTACTTTCCTTTAAAATATCCAAAGAGGGCATTGATTTATTTTTTTAGTACTAATTTATGTAAATAATCTGTACACCGGTCTCAAACTCAGAACCCTGAGATCAAACATTGCATGCTTTTCCAACTGAGCCAGCCAGGCACCCCAATATTTACCACAGTAGTTTATAAACAATATAAGGAGACAATTTTAAAAATCTACCTCACTGGGACACAATTCTGGATAAATGTGACCTTGTTAGAGTTTAGTAATCCACATTTTAACAAGTGCTCCAAGTGATTATTCAGACAATCCTTGAATACCAAGTTGAGAAATCCTGCCTCACTTGAATGCTTTATGAGGGACAGTTATGTTGCTTTCAGGTCTAATTTTCTAGAATACTTTCTAGCTACTTAGACATCAGCATCGTCCAATTACCCCATAAGGCTAGAACTCCATGGAAACTTACCCCACAATAAATGAAAATGCAGGATAAGATATGAAATATCTTTCTGAAGACTATGCTCAGTTTTCTTTTTGTCTACCATCTGATATCTTTTAGATCTTGTTCTTTTTTAAGATTTCCAAATTAGCATTTTTTAAAATAAAATATTTCAAAGCACTTTGATTTTAATGGAGTTCTCCAAGATAAAAATTTTTGAAAATGCTCTCAATGTTTCTGTCAAAGAACTTGAAAATCACCTCAATTTTACATACATTTCTTAAAATCATTTGTTATTTTTCCCACTTTCATTAGCAAGTGGTCTCTATGAAAAACTCATGAGAAAGGAAATATTTATGCTAATTTTTAAATTTTTTGTCTATTCTATTGCACATAGAAAGTTTCCATGCTTATATTTCTACTGCACTTTTTGAAAAAAAAAAGTATGAAGTAAAAACAATTGTAGTAATACAAGGATGTGGTGGTGGTAATTGATAATTTTTTGGAACATTTACTACATTCAAGACATGGTGTTAATCACTTTGTATATATTATCTAAAGTATTTATCACATCAGTCTCATAAGGAAGAGAAAGCTTCACTGTAACTCACAGATGAGGAAAACTGACATTTAGGGAGGTGAACTTGTCCCGATCATAGAGATCATAAATGACACTGCATGGACATGAACCTCAGCCATGTATTCTAATGCACATTTTTTTTAACCATACTGTGATCCATCTGCCAGTACTAAAATAATTGTTGATGCAGTTAAACTCTGTTTCACACTGCATCCACAGACATTAAATCAAACATCTAGAAAAATTTTCTAGAAACAGTTCATGATTTTAATTCTACTCCAACTTTGATAATTCACACAGCACCCAAAACAGTATTAATAGAAATTGTCACATTCAGTTGTCTCTTGTAATTTTTTTTAAATGATTCTGAGAAAAGTGTTTCATCAGTGGCAATGTGGCAAATGTCTCCTCTACTTGTCTTTACATTACTGTCTCAGGTGCCTCTTAATGGACGTCACTAAATTTGTTACCTTGGGATAGAAGCACAATTTGAGGAAGGCAGTTGAGGAGACCACTCATTGCCAGCCCAAAAGAGTCTTTCCCTTCCTCCAAATGTGAACAACATCTCATTTCATATTGGAGTTAAATCTTAAAATGCAAATACAGAATCCCCAAAAATGGACTCAAATGCTTGTCAGATCTTAATTTATATATTTCAACATGTAGAAGTGGGGAGGAGAACAAGCTTCCATGTGTGGAAGAGGGGAGAATATGACCACATAGCAGGACAGCAAAATATATTAAAGAATATAGAAAAAGAAGAATCTTACATAGTTCTCTAGGTAACCAGGTTCCTTTGCTTGACCTTACCCAGAAGCTTCTAACAAGTTACTTGCATGAAAATATTCAAGACTTGGATGTTGCTAACTCAGTCCCTTAGCTTTTTTGTTTTCATACACTATGTATTAGATCTTTTCCTCAGGATGACAGGAATCTTTTTATTACTTTTTATTACTATATCATATATTACATATCAATGTAATATATATACACATATAGGTATATATATTATATATATATAATTATATAAGGTATGATGCAGTGAATACATTTGTCAACTAAGGGTGAGGATAAATTGATCTTTTCTTTTTTATCAAATGAGGACTATGTAAATGCAACACATTTTTCTCTCTGTTGAGGCTCCTGGACTATCAGAATCTGTAAAATATGTTATCTCATCTTTCTGATGCAATTATCTTACCCTGACTAATATTTTCAGTCACATTTTTAAAAATTTTAACAGACCTGTACTAACTATATCTGTTTTTCCAAAATTATTTGAAATCCTTCAGAAATTTGTGCATGTGTGCATGTGTACACATGTACTTGTATGTGTGTATATAATTTTCACATATATGCAATTTTGTGACAAGGTAGGTTCATGTATGAAATAAAATATGTAATGCAAATGGAAAATACTATCATATAGATAGATATTTGTGTAGAAGTTATCATGGAGATATTCTAGATACATTACAACATAATGGGCAAGAAGAGATAGATAGACTGGCATAGAGATAGTGACACTTTGCTAACAGAATTCCTTCATGTTTCTTCAGTGTATCTAAAAACATGTACTGTTTGGTACAGTTTAAAATTTATAAATGACTGCCAAGTAGCCGAGTAATTGTTATTTCATATTTGTATTTCAAAATGGAGTGGTGGTGGTAATAATTTGAGGCAAATCTTTTAACTTTGTCCTTAGCCATTACTTCCTCATCACTAGCTGTAATATGGATGATCAGAATTTGTGACGATGGTAATTTGTCTTGATAGATGATAATTTTATCAGGGTAACAATAAAGAGAAGGCTTGCTCTGTATGTCTGAAGATTTTCCTCTTTTCTCCTTTGTAGCTCGTTTGTAACTTTCCTATTAAGCTGTGGCATTTTATGCCTCAGAGAAGAATGAGAGTACTGATATTTGGATGGTTTCATTTTCTATCATTTCATATAAATTGAACTCATTTTCACAATTTCTGAAGAATATGCTTTTAATATGTGTGTTCTATTTTACTAGTATCCCAGTTCAAGAGAGATGCCTTTGAACCTACGGAATAAATTAAATACAATAATAAGTAACATAAGAAAGAATAATAAAATAAAGTCTTGTTTTTGTGCTTATCTTCATATCACTCCAAAATTTGTAGGTGATAGTGCAGCTAAAAGGGTTCTCATTCTAACTGAATTTTACTCACCACAAAGGCTTAATCTTTCCAGGAATAGGACATGTGTGGCTTACAGTGATCTTTCTCTTGGTCTGAAAGACCACTGCTCCCTAATCTCTAGAAACCCAGCTCCATTTTTTTTTTTTTTTTAAGATTTTATTGATTCATTTGACAGAAAGAGATCACAAGTAGGCAGAGAGGCAGGGAGAGAGAGAGGGAAGCAGGCTCCCCGCTGAGCAGAGAGCCCGATAGAGGGTTCGATCCCAGGACTCTGGGATCATGACCTAAGCCGAAGGCCGAGGCTTTAACCCACTGAGCCACCCACATGCCCTCCCAGCTCCATATTGAGGCCTCTTCCAACCCATTGAAGACTCCTTGTCAAGGATGGTTTTGCTAGAGCTACCCATACAGGAATTCCCACTTCCCAGCCATAGCCCACACTTTGCTCATGACATTGACTGAATTTTCTATGGCAATGGGGCTTTTTCACTGTTTAATGGGGTCTCTTATCTCTTACAAATAACATGATCATTTCTTTACCTACTGATGGTGAGACCTTTCTTTCCCCACAGCTGATTCCAGCTGCTTGTTCAAAGCTATGACATATGTGGAGGCAGAAGGTATGGAGGTAGAGATGGGGATGGTTTGATAGAAGGCAAAACCCTTCTCTTACCAGAGTTCATGGCATTTTATTTGTTCTCCAACTAACACTAAACTCCTTTTATTCTTCTTTGCTCTTTCACTTTGGGAGATGCATTTCTTTCCTCTCGACTACTACCCTCATTGTACCCACTGGGGTGTCCATACGTTACCATAGTCAGTGGCAGAATTTCCTTTCTGGTAGAAGGCATTGTGAGGTACAGCAAAAACAAGTGGCACCATTCTTAAAGGCTTGGGAACTCAGTTAACAGCCAAATGAATTAATGCATGTTGCTTCATGCCACAAAATTTCAAGCATGGCTGTTCAATAAGTATTAAATAAGTGCTGGCCATGATTAAATCAATCCTTCAAAACGAAAAATTAAATTGTTTTAAAAATCCAGAGTATTCTTTCAGAAGTCGTCATTTTGGAGGAGCCTGCCAGACTGGAATAGGAATGTCCTAGGACTTTTTAAAGGGTCTATAAAGAAAATACATGCACAAAAATATGTAACAACATGTAGTCGTAATAAAAGTTATGAAGCTCTACTCTGCCACAACTGTGTAAATGCAAGGTGTGTTTGTGTCTCTGTGCCACATCTGAAACAGGTAGGGGAGGACGGGAAAATCTAAGGTTTTGTCTCATAAGCGTTGATATATACTTCCATACCTTCCGTAAAGGAAAGCTTGTTGTTTATGTAATTATTTGCAAACATGAGCAGCATATATTGGAGAAGAAATCTAGGATTTACAAGCAGAAGAAACTGTATTCAAACCCTACATCTACCACTACATACTGCTTTATTCTGTTGCTACCTTAAATTCTGAGTCTTTGTGAAGGTGACAATAAAAATAAAAACCTTGTGTCACAAGATTATAGTAAAGATCAGAGGAAATGATATATAAGTAAACTCCTATAAATACTGTGTTTTTACTGTTGCTATAATAAACACTGTTGTTTTTATCATGACTACTGTGTTGATTTCCTCTATCAGATTCTGAAGAGCTAGGTTATTTTGTGAAATCATATATATTATTCAAAAATATATATATAATTTTGATATTGGGACATAAAATTTCTTTACCATTAAAATCAGGAGATGCAACATGGGGGATTAAAGGGGTAGGAGAAGAATCAATGAAACAAGATGGGATTGGGAGGGAGACAAACCATAAGTGACTCTTAATCTCACAAAACAAACAGGGTTGCTGGCAGAGGGGGGTTGGGAGAAGGGGGATGGGGTTATGGACATTGGGGAGGTATGTGCTTTGGTGAGTGCTGTGAAGTGTGTAAACCTGGCGATTCACAGACCTGTACCCCTGGGGATAAAAATATATTATGTTTATAAAAAATTAAAAATTTAAAATAAATAAATAAATAAAATCTTTTAAAAATATCAGTTTTGATGTTAAGGAGTAGATTATCAGCTCCTTAATAATTATAAGGAAAAAAATACAGGTTTATCAGGAAAGAAGAGGAGGAAGAGACATAGGAAAAAAGAACTCATATTAACAGATTGACTGCATGCCAGGACACTTTTAAATGTGTCCTTAACAACCTGAAAGTTTATAATGTTATCTCTTTTGCTTCTTGTAAAGGAGGAAAAATTAATTTTCCCTTTACTCCTTTGAGTTCTTAGCTGAGATCCTCAGATTGAATGGCAGATTAACAAGGGGGGGGACAAGCTTATACACATGTGTACCTCACATATACATGGAGATACTCAACGGAAAATGAGTAGCTCCCAAAGACGCTCACAATGTAGCATGAACTACCATCGTCGTAGGGAAAGGTCACAGAGATGTAGACCACTCAGGGGAGAGGGGATGATTTTTAGAAAAGATAAATGGACCCTTAAAAGAATAGATAGGAGGTATGATAGTTTAAGACAGTTTGTCTGGGTGTTGTGTCACCTTCTAGCCTCTGCTCCCATGACAAGATGACTCTAGTTGATAAAACTACTGGAGAAGAGATTTATGACAGTTGCATTCATCTTGAAGGACCTATTTAGGGAGAGGAGGAAATTCAGAAAAAGCCTCTCCTCCATGTGCTGCATTTCATGTGTATACAGCTCAGAATAATCAATATACCAAAGTGGCTTTTGGGGGGCTGGCCTGTCCTGAGCTCCTATAGTCCTAGTTTGGAGTACCATATTTTTGTTACTCTTCAGTAAGAAATTAAGACGGTCATCTGCTCAGGATAAAGTCAGAAATTAAGCCCCATCTGAATCTCTCTAGAAGGTCTTTGTATCCCTCAGTAGCTAGTGTGCTAGGGTATACCAGGTAAATACACAAGGGAATAAAGAGTTCTTTGAAGGGGGGCAAGAATTTGGGTTTTCCTCCTTGCCTTCAAGAAATTATATAAAATGTTGAGGAAACTATTAGGGTAAGAGAACTCCACCAAGTTCTCTCTCATTTTACCCTTCTGGCATCAATGGGTGGAAGGTGCGTGGTGCATTATTTTAAACCCATAGAAGGTTTTCAGTGGTTGATTTCATTCACTTTACCTACTTCCTTCTACCTCCTCACTGAGTAGTCAATGTATAATTTAGATGGCCTCAAGTAATAGATGGTGGTTGCTGGGATATTGTCAATAGCCTCAAAAGGCTTGAATAGAAACAGCTATTTTATCTTTAAAGCAATGCTTTTCAGCCATTTTAGCAAATTGCATGTATGTTAACCTATGAAACACATGAGTCCACATTACTTATATTCAAATTGAGTTATCTTAAATAGGTGCAAAGTATGTATATGGATAATTAAATTCCCCAAAAAGGATCTTATTCTATGAATATATTTTTTTTAAGATTTTATTTATTTATTTGACAGAGAGAGATCACAGGTAGGCAGAGATGCAGGCAGAGAAAGAGGTGGAAGCAGGCTCCCTGCTGAGCAGAGAGCCCGATGCAGGGCTCGATCCCAGGACCCTGAGATCATGACCTGAGCTGAAGGCAGAGACTTTAACCCACTGAGCCACCCAGGCAACCCTCTGTGTACCTCCATAGGCCCTCATTGTTAGTCTATGAGAGGCAGCAAATGGACATAATGTTTTGATACCTTCAAAAATGAGGCACAGAGGAAGAGCTGAAGACACCCTTCCTTCTCAGTGAATATGTAAGATGTGGAAGAATTTCATTTGATAGGGGAACATGTATACTGTGTAGCCCTGTGGATATTAATTGGTATCACCTGTGTGGGTAAAGTCATTCCCAAATAAATTTACCATATTCAAGGAAGGAGTATTGGTGGGCTAATACAAACTGAAAAAAACAAGTCACATGACAAAGCAACCCTACTAATATAAATTAATGAAAGAAACTTTTAAGACAGTAAGTCCTATGAGGGAAAGACTATGTCTGCATGGCCACAATTATATCCCCAATGCCAGGCATGGAAACAAAGCCATCAGAAGTTCTCATTACCATTTGTTTAATGAATGAAAGGAAGCCAAGACCAACAAAGCAGTTTTATCAAGGATGGAAAGTTAGTCCTTCCCCCTTTTCAGGACAGTAACTTTCTGTATCTTAGTGCAGCTAGGACCACAACAAGGAAAGAAATACCAACATTCAGAAAGCTGGAAAGGCAGTGATGGGGGAATAGAAAGATACTAAGTGTGCTTAATGTGTAGCAGACAACCATATGGGGGCAAAGAGGGAAATGATAATGGCTCTCCAAGAATACATCAACCATCAAAGAGACTCTGCCATCACAAGAGAAGGACTTGAGGTTTGGGGTCCATAATTCTAGTGGTGGGGCCCAGAACTAATGGCTATTCTTAGCCAGAGTATTAACACAGTGTCTTGCATCTTTCAGGTCTGTGTGTCCTGGGAGACAAGTACATACATATTTAATTCAGTTAAAAATTACTTCCAATTGGCAGATGTTAGGATATTAGCTTCAGAACAGAGAAGTATTAAAATATTCACTAAATACATCAATATGTTGAATCGTCTGTGGGTTTTAAAATTGTATGGCATATTCTATTATGGAAATATGCACACGATATGTTAGGTGAGGAAAGCAAAACACAAAACCATATGTACTCACTGTGTTTACAACCATGGTAAAATGTACAGTTATAGGGTTTTAGAGAGAGAAAGACCATATTATCATTAATAAAGATGTAAATATTTGGCATTTTAAAGCTTGCAGACTATTTCCCCTCTAATTTCTATCTAGTAGACTTCATTTTAAAGAAACTGGCTGTCCCATCTACTCAGTCATAATGCACATCACATGATGTCCCCAGATGGGGGTATACTGTGTGTCATTCCCACAATAACACAGAAAAATCATCACAAAGTCTATAATGTCTGTATCATCAAAAATGAAAGATTTACCAACAGGCATATGGGCTGAGGAAAATAACATTTATAACCTTTAAGATGAACTTCCCTAGACAAGCTTTATTATTTTGTATTTAGATGACATTAAGTCAGCTATCCACTAGACACTGCCATTCAGTTTAACAATATTATTAATTAATTAAACTATTCCATAATAATAGTTTCTTGCATTTTATTCAGACTCCATGAATTTTACATCTTTACCTTACTGACCATTTTTTTTTTTTTTTTCCTAATAAAAGAACCAGGAAAGTTCCTGAGCTTCCAGTCTGGAAGGAAAATGAAAAAGGTAGAGTAGAGATATGATCAACAGTAGTACTTTGCATAGTTCACCACTTTTCTGTGAACAGATGTTCTGTTAGCTGGCCAGACTACAAGTGTGTGAGTCATATGAGGAACATAATTACTGAAAGGCTTTATGACAAGTAAAATCCAGCTCTTGTCTTACAAAGACTCCTCCAGAAGCCTTACACATGAGTGGCATTCACTTTTTTTTTTTCTTCCTAACTCTTGGTCCCTTGCCTTGAACTCTCCTCTTTGTCCCCCTCCCAGGAATGGGGAGAGTGGGGAAAAGAATACTTGGAAGTAAAAGGGCTGGGAAATTGGGTCAAATCCAGATCAATGGAAATTTGTCCTGGAGGACCCTCTAGGTTCTGTCTAGAAACTTCAATTGCTAACATTCTGGGGGGAACTGCCCTTTTGGTGAATAATTTCTGCTTACAACTTAGTGGAGAAGACAACATACTAATTTATAGACCCCTGTCACTGGTAGATTCAACTTCACCTGTAATTGGTCTGACCAGCCACTCAGCATCAGGTTTTTTTCTTTCTGTAGCTTATAAGCAATGATAGATTGATAATGACTGCATCTATTGCTGTGGCATAAAGATTTCAAAGGACATTTCCAAGCTGGAGCAAAGGGTTCCAGGACAGATGAGCAATGTCTACTGTTGGCTCAAGGGGGGAAATTCCAGGATGCATGCCACATAGGAGCCATCTTTATCCTAAAATTTTCACAAATAATTTATTTTAAATATTTTGTTCCCTGATAAAATATAAGATCAGAGGTAGGCAAACTGTAGCCTGAGGTCCAATTCCAGCCACTGCTTATTTTTGTAAATAAAGTTTTGTTGTAACACAATCACTGTCATTTGTTTACATGCTGCCTATGGCTGAATTTGTGCTATAACACACACATAGAATAGTAACAGAGATTGTATGGTCCATAAACCCAAATATATTTGCTATATGGTGCTTTGCAGGGAAAAAAAAAAAAAAATGCTGTCTCCTGCTCCAGATGAAAGCAAAAACCACCTGCTTTATTCCTTCCTTCACAAGACCTATGGCTAAGGCCACTTAATCCCCTCCTGCTGGCTCAGCCTCACCTGGTCTTTAATCAAGTGAGTTTTATTCAAAAGCTTAGTGACTCAGCATCAGGTTAATTCATGACCTCAAACCTTATTCCCTCCAGTTTAATATTTGACATCATCTATTTTCTGTAACCAGATCGCCACTTTGTATTCTAATTCCTACAAGTCTGAAGTATTAACGTCTTCCCCTCTCCACTGCCCGTCTATCCCATCTTCCAGATACCAGCCACTTTTCTGAAATCCAAAGATCATTCAACACAATTCTGGTGGTAACCAGCTACTGCTGCATAAAAAACCACCACAAAATTCATGGCTTCAAATAATAATCATTATTAGAACTCATGTATCCATAGGCAGCTCTTTTGGCCTGGGCTTATGCTGGAATCTGCAGGTCTGCCAGGGACTCTGTTTCAGGCTGGGCTTGGCTAGAAAAGTTTAGCTGGGAAGCTCTGTTTCATTTCTCTCATCCTCGTCCTGGGATCAGTGGGCTAGTGTGGACATGTTCTTGCCCTTGTAATGGTCTAAGTACAAGAGAGCAAGTATAACGGCACGAGTGCCTTCCAAGCCTCTCCTTGCTTATGTCTGCTAACAACTCATTGCCAAAAGCAAGCCACAAAGCCAAACCCAGAGACAAGGGTTAGGAATAAAGCTCTATTCACAGAGGGAGGTCTACAAAGTTACCTGGCAAAGGGCGTGAATAAAGATCATTAATGCAATCTACCACAAGAATGCTCTCGGAAGAGTCAAATGGACCCTCTGTCCAATATCTCCATCAACATTTTCTGGAACTGAATAAAACCACTGTACATAGCATCGTAGTGCACTCCCAGGAAATAAATGCAGGGTGACATTCCGACTCCTTTGATCCTTAATTCTAAGCCTTGATTGAGAGGTGGGAGAAAATAAAATTACATCTTAACCCCAATTCTGCCATCAACAATTATGCTCTTGAAATACATAAGCCTTTTGGAAGATGCTTTTCTGTGTGAAGCCCACCTGCCCATCAGTCAGAGACACAGGCTTATCTCACAGTATATATAATCACAGTGATGACACTAAGCCATAAGGCTGAGTTGGCAATATTTACCAAATCAATAAATGCAGGTACCAAGCGCTTTTTTTTTTAACTTTTTATTTTGAGATATAGTAAATTTACATGCAATTGCAAAAAATAATACAGAGATACTGTATACTACCCTTCACCCAGTTTCCCCCAATGGTAACAACTTTAAAAATCTGTAGCATAATATCACAACCAGGATATTGACATTGATGCAATCTGTCCACTTTATGTAGATTTCACTATTTTGACATGCACTCGTGTGTGTGTTTAATTTTATGCATTTTTATCACTGTAAAGATGTCAAGATACAGAGCAGTTCTATCAGATGTTTATTTTTAACTAGTCTAAGATCAGTGAATTTTATAAAGGAGCTCATAGGTGATCTCAGTATAGAACTTTTTAACAGTCTCAAACATTTGGTTTATGTCATACAGGCATAACCTCTGTCAGACACAGAATATTTGTCTCTTTTTTAAGCAGGTAATTGCCTGTTAAATGAGTCACAAAACTACTCTCCTCTCAAGTGACCACGGAGTGCTTATACAATGTGTATCTTCTTACAAATCTAATAAGAGCTGTGTAAAATGAATTAAAAAGTGTTTCACTGAAATGCTATCTCAAGGAAATCCAGCATTGCCCATTAGATTTGAAACTGTGAAAGAGTCTGAGACATATTGACGAGTGAGCCCCACTTAGATATTTTCTAAAATGAGATTGCTTCAGTCTTGCTATTGCTGATCTCATCAAAAATAAATCTTTGGCCACACTTGTTGTCTTGGCTCTGAAATGTCAATTAATGAATTACTACAACAAATGACTTGGGTCTCCAATCCTCACCGACATTTATAAATGGAAGACTTGACAAAGGACTTGATGAGCATGGAGGTTCATGGGACTCATCACCAAAGAGGGTGCTATTCCTTCCCACAGACTTCACTTGTGACTTTTGTGAGTCAAGATGCCAGGAAAAATGTGGCCCTGACAGGAAGAATTTATGGATTTGCTTCCATGTGCCCATTTAGCATGTTGTGTTAGGACTTGGGGGAATGCACAATACCCACAACTCTACACAATACAGCCTACTGTACAAGGTATAATCAGGGAACAGTAACACCAGGAGGGCTTTCATCCAGTTAGCACTAGAACATTTTGTTCAAATGTATCCTTTTAAAATATATTTTAAAGGTGGTACATAGTCATAATCTAAACAGTCAAATAGTCCTGTGGGGTTTCATGTAAAAATAGCAGGCTGATTTTGAATTAAGAGTTCTTGGGTCTGCTAAATTCCCTAGTGCCTAATTTCTTTATGCTCTTGTATTGTTTTTCATTCTCTTAGTCTTTATGTTTTTAGTCCTTAAAAAAAAAATTCTTTCTTGTCACTTTGGAATTTTGTCAAGAAGTAGACCCGTAAGTATGTTTACTCTGCTATGATTTACCAAAAACTCTATGTAATCTTATTCTGAATCCCTAAAGCCTAAAGAATTCCTCAGCATTAGGCATCCACTTCATCCCTTCAGAATCCCCATGAATTTTTCCTGCAAATCCTAAAGTCTCCTTGAAACTATAGTTTAAAAACCAGCACTATAATTGAATTTCAGCATTTTATAGATGAGAAGCTAAGACTTTGGTAAGTAAAGTGAATTGCTTAAGACCCCATAGAGGGTAGTAGGCAAATTTTGACCTATAATCCATACCCCCTCTTCTAGTAAGGTGCTCTTTTTTTTTTTTTAAAGATTTATTATTAAGTAATCTTTAAACCCAATATGGGACTCGAACTTGCTACCCTGAGATCAAGAGTGGCATGTTCCACTGATTGAACCAGCCAGGACCCCCTGCATAGGGGCTTTTTATATTACACCACATCGTCTTTATTAAATTCAGGAAACAAACAAACAAACAGAAAAAAAAAATGCAGACATTATGATAGTGCTCTATTTAATCTATTGGTTCATCATTTATTCTTCTTTAAACAAATGTTGTTCTTTTATTAAGCAAATTAAACATGCTCTGAGCTGGGTATTATGCTTGACATGGAAGATAAAATAATAAATATAACACACATGACCTTTTCATTCCCGGGGTCCACACTCAAGGACACGGGGTCATTATGAGACAGTTTGTAGGCCAGATTTAGCCAGCAGATCTGTTTTTTTGGGCCAGCCCGTTGTTTTACAAATATATAACTTTATCGCCAATATTCAGAAGTCGAGTGAATTACATTTAAGGCAATCTGGCAGTCTAGCTTCTCTTGAAGAATATAGATGTGAACAGACTGAGCTTTTAGCCCTGATATCAATAGATTAGAATGAGATGTAGCAGCAGTCCCTTAGACTAAGCCCACTTTGCAGCCACCAGTCCATTCCCATCCTTTATAGTACCTGCCTTCTCTCTATAGAAATTAGGGTTTGCAGCTTCTTCCCTAGTGGCTTTCCATGAGTTCTGATGAGAGTTTTAGCAGATCAGGTCACAGAGGTTCCTAAGTCTGGCCTGATGGATTCTAACAGAAAGATTGCTGAAAACTTACCTCTTTTACATCTTAGACATCCTTTTAAGGTTTTTCTTCACTGCCTGCCAAAGGGAAAAGCAACTGAGTTCCACTATTTTATAGTTAAGTGTCTTAGTGGGTAGTTATTGTAAAAACAGGAAAGGAATAAAATCCAGTATTTGATCTAGGCTTCGTGGAAGGAGTAGGGCTGAAACTAACCCACAGATAGGCTAGAAAGGAGACAAGAATTTAAAATGGAGGGGTTTATCAATGAAGGTGCAGCAAAAGGAACAGGCTGAATATCTCCAAAGAAAGTATTTAATAAATGCATCAGGCCACTTTGAGTATCATAAAATGTATCAGTAATATATAAATAAACAATTTCTAATCATGAAGATGTTTTCTAAAATTTAACAGGAACATGAAGAAAACCCCACCAACTTTATTTACCATTCTCAGCTAGAGATGTGGACTCTCAAAATACTTTTTTGAGTAACTGTTCTGGTTTATGTGTGGATACAATAAAATAGGAGCTCATTTTCTAAGAAGCTTGGTGAAAAGATATGTATATCTAGAAAAGGAACTGTGACGCTATTTCAATGAAACACAAACTGAGTAATTGGTTGATTTTCATTTAGATGTGTTTATGAGTTAAACCTAGCATATAACTACTCCTGTTGGAAGAAATAAGATATCACCTGTACTTTTTTTTTTTTTTTTTTTTTTTTTTTACTTTTATACTTAAAAAAAAAAAATACATCTTAAAGATGAGAGGTCATTTGGTCGACTGTAGCTTTAAAATGTAAATGTAATTTTTTTTGTACTTTTAGGATTTAAATTATGAGGTCTCACATAGAGACAATTGCTTATCCTATTTTAGTCTTGAGTTTTAAATATTATAATCTGCCTGCATTGCTTTTATTTTTTTAATCCTTCTTTTTACAATTTCCTTAGTGAAGAACTATAAAAGATTTTAAATCTCTCTCAACTTAAAAAGTCTATCAACACAAGACATGTTCTTCTATTTCTCTCCCCAGGTAACTACAGAGAAGTACATTAAGGACTATCTCTTGGATTCACATATGTTTTTATATTGCTATCTGCATTTAATAATTTACCAAGAAGTTCCCATGAAGATGCTTATTTTATTATGAGCCTCACAACAAACTTCCAAGCTAAAAAGAGTATCTTGCAAAACTCATTCCCACTGGGACTAAATGACTTGTTCAAAGCTCATTTCCTGGCTCTGATTTGGGGTGTTAGCTTTCCTCAAGTGTTAAGTGGATGTTCAAAGTATAGCAATTCCATGACGTTGTTAAAAAACAAAATAAGATAATACAGGAAAGGTTTAGTATAAAAATTAGTGTTTAGTAGGGGCTTAATAAATGCTCATATTAGAAAAAGGAAAAGGATTTGAACTTAGTTATTCAAGTATTACATTTGGTTATCTCCCTTTCTTCCTATCCATTGATGTTGCAAATGTATTATAGAATCTGGGATGACATTTGGAATGAACATGACCCAAAATCACAGTCACTTGTGCCTTGTGGTTTTTCTGAGTTCTCCAGGGAAAGGTTGGTCACAAATCAGACACATAGGACCTTGAGGCATGTAAATTGTTTCACTGCACAAAAGTTTTCCAAATGTTTGTTCATTTACAAGAAGATGTAAAATAATGAAAATATAGACTTCCAGCCTGTAAATGGCCATCTATGAAAAATCTTCTGCATGTTAGAATCCCTGCAATAAGATTTCTCCCCAGGGGTCATGTACTTTGGCCAGGAGAATGGAATGTTCGCTATCACCTAGGCCATTTTATGCCATCTTGAATGTTTCTGACTATAGAAAGATGTTTATTAATTAGGGGAAAAGTCTATCACAAAGATTCCACCCGTTTGTGCTAGCTGGAATAAATTACATTCCTCTTCTTAAAGATATTCTTTAAAATTTGATGCCAATTGCACTGACAGTAGTCACTCCCTCATACAAACTATCCCCAAGTCATTCAATCATTCTTTTTCAGATAAGAGAATAGA
The DNA here is from genome assembly GCF_022355385.1 of Mustela nigripes. Lineage (NCBI taxonomy): Eukaryota > Metazoa > Chordata > Mammalia > Carnivora > Mustelidae > Mustela > Mustela nigripes. Next base: position 30,036,573 of record NC_081559.1, on the reverse strand, counting down.
ATGACCTTTCTGGTCATTTTTCTGTGACTGCTCTCTACTGTATCTTTAGCACATTTTATATCAAATGCCCCAAACTGAGTGTGGCCCCATAAGTGTGATCTGAACGATTACTCTGCTCATGCCAAAAACAGTTCTATATTTTGACGAAGGCAGTTTCATTAGTGGCTGCTGTTGATGCCCATTATGCTCTTGTAAGTCAACTCACAAGCGTGAGCTCTAACTCCTCCTTCTCCACTGTTTGAAACACTGACACTTCCGATGAAATCTGTTCTTTTACTCCCATGATAAAGATTGAGAGACTCAAGACATCATAGCTATTAACTAGTCCAGAAGTTACAAAGTAGCCCACAAACACAACAGATTGAGTGTGCACAGATTCAACACGTCTGATGTGTAACAACAAATGGAAGCCCATCTCCAGGGGCTACAGACATTAGTGCCTACCTCAGGATAGCCTTCCTAGTTGCTCCTCTTTCCTTGGCAATTTTTTTTTTAAGGTCTTATTTATTTATTTATTTGACACAACAGATACTTTCTGAGCCCCTCCCAAATGCCCAGCCCTGTTTGAGGAAGCTGGAGATTCATCCTTGAAAGTAAGTCATTGTTCTATGAGGAATCCATATTCTTATGGAACCAATAAGCAAGTGAATGGTTAAATAAAATAGTTTCAATTAGAGATTAGTAAGATTAAGAGAATATTAAAGGAGAAAGTGCTCTTGGAGTAAGGATCGCCAGGGAAGGATTCTCTGAGAAGGTGGTAATTTTACTGTGACCTGAAGAGTGAAAAGGAACAAGGCCTGTGTAGCACAGAGAAGAGCTTCCCAGACAGAGGGATCAGGTAAACATCTAACAAGAGGAGCATTTTGGCAGATTAAAGTCAACCCTGATTGCATATTGGAAATTACCAGGGGAGCTCTTAAAAAATATATCTGTAATTGGGCGTCACTTCCAGAGAATTTGATTTTTTGATTTAATACGTTTGGGGTGGTGCCCAGACATGGATATATGTATATAAAAACCTCCTCAGGTGATTCAAATGTCAGCCAAGGCTGAGAACAGGTAGATTCGAGGGCTGTGGTTCTTAAACTTGAGCATGCATCACAGTCACCTGGGAGGTTGTCGAATACAGATGGCTGAGTCCCACCTTCAGAGTTTCTGATGGAGTTTGTTGGTTGTAGGACACAAGAATATGCATTTCCAACCTGTTTCCAGCAGACAATGATGACATCGCTGGTCTGGGAACATAACTTGAAAACCACTGGGCTCAGGAACAAAAATAGGAACTGGTATTGAATGAGGAGGAGAGTGATGTGAACGTAGGAGAAGGAAGTTGGAACTTCTATCCTGGAAAGGAAGAAATGCACAACAGAAGTGATGAGGATGAGTGTGAAACTGGGAGGGCTATTCTAGATGACCAAGAAGAGACACAGAGCAGGGGCCCAGACCACAAATGGTAGGACAGGTGAGAGACCTGGAGGACTATGCTGGACGAGCAGATGACATGGCAAGCTGACTATCTGGACGACTGTCCTGCATGACCAGAGTAAGACATGGGTTAGGTGGGACCGAAATATAGAGAAGAATGACAGACATAAAAATTGCAAAGGAAGGGCACCTGGGTGGCTCAGTGGGTTAAAGCCTCTGCCTTCGGCTCAGGTCATGATCCCGGGGTCCTAGGATCGAGCCCTGCATCAGGCTCTCTGCTTCAGCAGGAAGCCTGCTTCTGCCCCTCTTTGTGGGGGAACAAACACCCCACAAACACAATATGCTGTTTATTTCAAATCTGCTTTTGGTGATCTTGTTTCCCTTGCTTAAAATTGTGTGTTTCTACTTTCATTATCTTACATTTTGTGATCAACAACAATTCCACAAAGACCAGAACATATGCCTTAATTCTTTCCTCCCAAGGGGCTCTTTCTTTCCTGAAGTCACCTATGACCCTGTAACATTATTTAACCATTTACTTAAAACAAACAAACAAACAAAAAAAAAAAAAAAAAGGAAAGTACCATGAATATTTGTCTCTAACTTAAGCTCCTGAAGCCTGCAGACAGAGTTTAGGTCTCTTTCTGTTCCTTCTGTGGTGTAGATAGTGAGTGCTGCTGGGCATACAGGCATAGATGCTTTCTGAAGGGAATTGACTGGAGAAAGGAAAAAGCCTTCAGTCAATAGTGTTAAAAGCCAGGGGATCATTGGAGGGAGTGAGAGAGAGAAGGAGAGAGAGAGAAAACAAATAGGAAAGAATGTTTGGTTCAATGAAGAGACTGAATCTTTCAAAAACAAACAAACAAAAAAAAAATGAAATTAAGGGCTAGGTGTCTAAGGCATGTCTGTGATTTGAGAATGTTGTTTCCAGTGTTCCTCTTTCTACTCCAGCACTTTCGAAGACCTAGGTCTGTAGAGACATCCCCCGGTGCTCCTCAGTCATCCCTGCCTTTTCTCTCTGTATGGAACACTGAAACTGGCATTCACATCAGGGAATGCTGCTTAGCCACAGGCAACCTTTCACTGCAAGTAAGCTGCCACAGAAATTCCCCTTTTATGATGTTACATTATCTCTTTGAGAGCAATCAGAGAGATCAGCTGGAAATCCCCCAACACTAAGAAGGAACTAAGGGGCTCACACTCTGCTCCTTGAAATGTCTCACTGGGAGACCAGTAGGGCTCTTCAGCAGAAATTAACATCTCCATCCTAAGAGATTGATCTGTTCTTCTTGGGGAGGGAATGCTTGCTGGCTTTAGCCAGACAGAGCCAGAGAGAGGACATAACCCTCAAATGATGATCTAATACATTGGCATTAGGATGTTTTCATCTTTCATCAGTCCAGGCAAAGAGTACTCATTTTCTATACCTCAGACTTCCTAATGAACCAGAGATGGAATTTCTTAGACATATTTACTCTTAGGTGTGAGTTTTTATGCTTAAAGAACTCTACTGGCCCCAACAAAACTGTTTTTTATACCATTTTACCTCTCTTGACTGAAGATCCTTTTTAAAATTTGAAATTTCAGCGCATTGTAGGAATAATCTCTATTAGTTCTCAAGAATCAAGAATAGGAGACATTTGCCTTACTTTCCCTTCATCATCTTTCTTGCACTAACGCTTCCCTTCCCCTTTAAAATTCATCCCTCCATCCAGGGCACCAAACTCTCCAGTACTGCCTGTTACATGGCTATAGCCTTTCCCCACCCCACCTGCCCTCATCTGTAACTTCCCAAGCTTCAGAGCTTTCCTTTCACCACCTTTCTGGGTCAATTTCCTTAAAGCAAAGACACCTGTTAGAGCTAACTTGGTAAATTACTTTGCACTCTGCTAATGACCTAACGTGTTGCCTTTCCCCAGTAACAGATTTCATTTAAAGAGAGGCTTGGGGCACCTGGTTGGTTCAGTGGGTTAAAGCCTCTGCCTTCTGCTCGGGTCATGGTTTCGGGGTCCTGGGATTGAGCCCCACGTTGAGTTCTCTGCTCAGCGGTGAGCCTACATCCTCTCTTTCTCTGCCTGCCTCTCTGACTACTTGTGATCTGTCTGTCAAATAAATAAATAAAATATTTTTTAAAAAAGAGAGAGGCTTTAAATTCTATAACTCAAAGACTAACAATAGGAATTTCTAGCACTATTGGAGATCAGAAAAATACCAGAAATATCTGGGCAGTGGGCAAGGACAAGCCATGTAGTTAGGTGGTCTCAGTCACAACCCAGGAAGCCATCTTCTTTCTGTCCTCTCTGAAGACCTAATTAGCATAATCCAATTTACCATGCTTTGTGTGCAGCACCAATGCATAATTCTTCATGCACTCTTGGTGCTAGCATCACTTCTCCAGCTAGACATGTGGTATTTGAAGATTGGTCATGGTAAATCTGGGAAAAGGATAGATCTTTCTAGGTTCACAAAGAGGGAATTTATAAGAATGGAGAAAACACCAGTTTAAAGACCTGCAAGATAGAGTTAGTCTACCTCCTGGATACATTGAAAAAAGTCCAGTAAAATAACTCATAGGAAATGACTTCTGGCAGATTTCAGCTCAGTTAACATATAGTGATTGATTGTAAATGCAAATTAATAATGATAATAATGACTAATCAGTGACACTTAATTAGCATTTTGTATCATGCACCTCACTAAGCATTTTACGTGGTTTATTTAAATTAGAAATGTCATCAGCCTTGTTTTTGTTAGGCAATGGTATGCTATGTAACTGGGGTGAAAAAAATGCCCTTATTTGTAGCATTTGCTAATTACAGTGGTGGAAACACTCCCAACATGAATGGTTCCAAGCTACCAACAGCTCACAAAATTTCTGAATATATGATAACTAGCTCACAGAATTACTTACTGTAAAAGTTGGCTATCACAGCTAGTTGGACCTAGTTTCAGCACACCAGGTGGTATGTACTTTTATGTCAACCTTTGTTAGGGTGACCAATTCATTTCAGTTTGCCTTGGACTTTCCTGGTCTTAGTACTGACAGATCTGCTCCTAGGGAAACTTCTTGTTTCCTAATGGGTTGTTGGTCATCCTGTCCTTTGTTGCATTTAAGGAAATGGAGACCTAAAGAATTTAGGATATATGTTCAAGATCCCAGATGTAGTAAGCAGCAGAACTGCTTCCAGGACCCAGGAGTCTACTTACAGAGCCTGTGAGCTTCACTACAGCAGAAGCAATGACTTCCATTCTTCAGCAGAGAAGATTAGCCCTGAATACAAAACATGACTGTAGAAGAGAGCATGTGTGCACACACATATGCACCTTTTCTATGATGTATATCATAGAAAATATAAAACCTAAAGTGCTTTGTGGCAGAATTAAGGTATATATATATATTTTTTTTTTTTTAAATTTTATTTTATTTTTTCAGTGTTCCAAGAATTAAGGTATATTTTATGTACACAAAAGAACTGACTAACTACAGCCCATTCAAAATTGAGCTCAATCTCCATGCACTGAGATCCCTGGAAAGGAAGTGTTTACAACCTTCTGGATTTTGCACTAACATAATTTAATACAAATCCTCCACTTTATTCAGTGGCCATACATGAAGCCAGGCTTCACTTCTCAGCACACATCCCCAGAAGTATGATCAATATTATATCTTTACAACCTAGGAAATTTCAAATGAGAAAATTTGCCTTTTCTTAATGACACAGTGTTGAATACAAGCTTCATTAACTACAACACAGTCCTTCAATTTAGGAAATCATTTAAATGATTATTCTTAATGAGCATCAAGATATTTATATGAAAAGTGGAGGTTTTCCTTCCTAATTGAAACTCATGAAGTCTCGTATGTTTTTTGATAAGAATATTTTTCAAGAATATGTCTCATGAATAATAATGTTAACGTTCTATTATTTGCTAAGTAAAATAAAGTTTTGTTTAGATACTTCAGGTTTTTTTTTCATTCCTGATATAGGCTTTAATAAATGTCATCTGTAAAGAGCCAAGTGATTTGTTTAAATTACCATGAACATCACTTTTAAGCTAATAGACACCTTTTAATGGGTAAAATAAATTATCTACTACATAGAGGTGAGTTATTCTGATTTTTTTAAATGCCATACTATTCTAAAAGCATTAGTAGAGTGCAAAATGACATTAATTCACAACAAGCAATGTTCCAGGAGAGTCGGTTCAATAAGAATATATACATATGAAAAAGTAACTCTCAACACCCATGAGCAATCTTCATTATCTTAAAAGCGTTCAAGAAACTCTTCCCAAATACTCTTTATTTTTAAAAAACAAATCTAATACACACCTCACCCCATTAACTTTGAAAAATAAATATATGCCAAATAGGGCTTTTGTGTGTGTGAGAGGGACACAAAATGAAGGAAACAGATATATTTAAGTTGAGGGTCACAAAATAGTAACCGAAAATAGATTCAAATTTTATTTCACATAGGAATTTATATCCCTGAAGTCTATTTCACTCTAGAATTTCATGAGCCTATAGTGCAAAAGGGATTTAGAAGAAAATCTTATAGGATGTTGGATGTAACTCTTGGGGAAAATGTCAAGTGATACAAGGGAGTAGCAAAAAAATGTATGTGAGTGACATGAGGGTGAGGAAGTCTGGAAAGAAAAGAGCGTCTCTCCAATATAAATCAGCAATTTTGCGATTTGCATAAAGAAGTCATTGGCTATTTTGTTTGTTTGTTTGTTTGTTTTGCTCAGGGACCCAGAATTTAAATTGCTAACACTGGTCTTACACATCTGATTTCAGAAAACATGGAAAGATTGGAAAGAACAAAATAACATCATCTTAAAATGACACTTAACAGCTCCATTTCTGGGATGCTTCAGGATCAACTTTACCTGTATGCTACAAACAATTGGATATTCTAGAATCATAAATAATGACCTCAGCTTGGATTTGTAATTTAGGGTCACTGTACCTCCAACTTTTTTGCGAATTTTTTTTTCTGGGAAAATTATTGAGATATTCTATTAATTTCTTAAAGCAGTAAGAAACAAACTGATGGTTACCAGAGGGAAGGTGGGGGTGTGTGTGAAATAACTGATGAGGATTAAAGAGTACTCTTATCATACTGAAAAAAAAAGAAATAAATTAAATGAAACAGAGAAAAGTAAATGATTTAATATTTGTGTAGCCCTCAGCTCAGTGTCTGACAAATAAAAATAATATTAGGGGAAAAAAAAGAAAGAAATGGTAGTAAAAAGAGCACTCCCTCATTAAAAAAAAATAAAATAAAATAGAAGTAAGAAACTCAATAGAGGGGACACCTGCTGGCTCAGTGGGTAGAGCACACAACTCTTGATCTTGGGTTTGAGTTCCAGCACCATGATGGGAGCACAGATTAAAAATAAAATTAAAAGAAAGACAGAAAGATAAGAAAAAAGACAGGAAAAAGGAAAGAAAGACAGGAAGAAAGAAGAATAAGAATCTCTGGTAGGATCTCTCCCATATAATTGCATCATATAATTCAATATTTATGTATCCTTATTACATGCTTGATTTCTTAGATATTTTATTTATTTCACAGAGAGAGTACAAGAGCACAAGCAGGGGGAGTGGCAGAAGCAGGCTCCCTGCTTAGCAGGGAGCCTTATGTGGGGCTCCATCCCAGGACCCCAGGATCATGACCTGAGCTAAATGCATACATTTAACTGAATGAGCCACCAAGGCAACCCAACATGCTTGATTACTTGGAAGAGGTACAGTAAAGTTATTATAACCCAAGTTGTATAGGAAAGCCTAGTTACCTTTTTACTATATTTTCAGCTTATGATAAAAAAGCTCACAAATTAGATGGAATGAGTTGAAATATGAGAAATTCCAAAATGATTATTTAAATACACTTATTAAACATTTTAATGATATTCTCAAACTGCATGACTAACGTTCAGAAACGTGTACTAAATTTGATTTGAATTAGTGTTAGAGCTGGCCTTTGGTCATAGGGAATCATGTGTATAACATGATTTTAGGGAAGTTATTAAGGTAAACCTGAGTCCACAAATGCCCTATTATTTGCTAGGTTGAAAATTCTAACATGATAGGTAGATTCTTCTATCCTGTGTTCCTCTGTTTCATCTAGGCTCTACATACCCTTAGGGGGGAAAAAAAAATCATTGCTTTTACCCACCAGTCATTTAGGAAATCTATGAAGAAACTCATAGAACCATACTATGCTCTTACAAATTTCCAAGGGAAAAGGAAAGGGACTCTTGAACCAAGAAAGGGAAACAAAGTTTCCACTGAAAAAGGAAGTAATTATAAAAATGAAAGCCAGGAATGCTAACGATGAATCTCACTCACAAGTCCTTTACCAGCATGTCATTCATAATTAACAGAAATATGTATCACATATAAGAAGAACAACAGAAAACTTTTAAAGATATACCATGTATTTAAATAAAGTTGATATTTTTTTTCTAGTAATTGTACTTCAAAAGTATAAAAAAGATCATTTCAGCTCTTATCTCAAATTTTAATGAGTGAGTATAAATTGAATTGTATAATGAATGAGTATAATTGATATTACTATATTACTATATTTTCCTATTTTTTATTCTCTCCTTAGTTTTTAATATTACAGTGCTATGATTTTAGATTAATAGGCCAGGTTAAGCTAAAGTAGAAACTCCTTCAAATCCTCTTTCCAACTCTTCTAATTTACACTTCCTGCTTCTAAGAATAGAAATAATCTTAAGCCATTTAAACCTTTTAAACCTTTTAAAAACTAAAGCCATGTTAACCAGAAAGGAAACTGTCCAGATGCTAGACACAAGGAAATAACTAAAATGTCAGAGTCAGAAACAGAAGTTAAAGCTGAAATGTTCATGATTAGAGCAACACCAGATAGAGGCCATAATGATCTGATTCTGAATCTGGTGTAGGAAGGATAATCCAGACTCCAGGCCTAAAGCACACAGGAAGAGGAGACTGGAGTTCCTCCATGGATTTGGGAGTCACAGGAAGTGATCAACAAGAGAATTGACATATGAGACAGAAGACACAATAGGGAAATTTGAATTTTGATAAATGTAATCCATAGAAGAATATGAGAAAGATTTAAAAATAATTTGTATTTAAAAGGTTAAAAGCAATAAATGGAGAAATATAAGTGATATATAAAGAAAAGAACCACATATACAAAAGGAAGGAGATTTTTTTTTTAAATAACCAAATAAGGATTCTGAAAATTAAAATATAGTCATTGAAAGAAAAACTTAAGAGATTGATTAAATAGCACACTAGACACAGCTGAAAAAAGCATTGTTAATTGAAAACCAGAAGTGAGAAAATTGCTCTGGATATAACCCAAGGTAAAAGGTAGGAGGAGACATGTAGGCATGGATATAAAGAAATCACAAAATCTGTCAAGGGAGAAAGGTGCTAGCTCCAAACCAAATGAGCCAAAACAAAACTACAACTTAAAATATAATAGTGATATGATAGGAAAGCAAAAAAAAAAAAAAAAAAAAAAGAAAGAAAAAAGAAAAAAAGAAAGAAAAGAGACTTAAAAGCATCTAAATAGAAAAGACAATTACGAAGAGACAACAATTTAGCAGTCTTAATAGAAGCATAGAATGCTTAAAAAACAAAAACAAAGGTAGAATAAAAATTCTGGGGGAATGCAAGTGTCAACCCAGAAATCTATATGCAGATAGAGTATCATTCAAGATAAAAAAAATAAATAAATAAAAAGATTTTAAGATCCAAAAGGTTGAAATGCTCAGGTGGCTCAGTCAGTTAAGCCTTTGCCTTTGGTTCAGGTCATGATCCCAGAGTCTTAAGATCTGGTCCTGCATCAGGCTCCCTGCTCAGTGGGGAGCCTGTTTCTCCCTCTCCCTCTGCCTCTCCCCCTGCTTGTGCACACTCTCTCTCTCTGACAAATAAATGAGTAATATTAAAAGAAAAACAAGACAAAACTAAAACTCAATAAGAAAATTAAGCTCAGAAGAAAAAAAAATGATATAAAAATAATGATGAGTAAAAAAATGTAAACTCAATAAATATTGATTATAAAAAATCATCATAATAAAAATAACCAAAAAAAAAAAAAAAAAGACCAAAACAGAACAAAAAAGTAGAGCCAAAATATGAGCTAATAATAAAAGAAGGAGGAAAGAGGAATTTGGAGAAAAATTTTCACAGGGTTCTTGATTCATTTGGAAGAAGCATAAAAATATAAATTAACTTTAAAATTTGCTAACTCTGTAGATTAAAAATTTAAGTGTCATCTTCCTCTTCCTCTTTTTAGTGCTTTCCCTTTCCTTTGGTGAAAAATATAAGCTGAAAGCCATTGGTTGGTATAGAGCAAGCTAGGAGTCTGTGCTGGACTGAAGTCAGACACAGTGACCTAGAGTGTGATTTGGAGCCCAAAAAGAGTAATAAGGATATGACATTCATGGGAGAAAGTACCTCAAAGGGGTGGGATAAGCAGAAATGTCTATATAGGAGGTGGCCTAATAAGAGGTATCAAAGAACAAGCAGTGTTAGGAGAGTATTCACATGGATTGGGGATTGAGAGATGGTAATGTCAATCTGTATGGACCTGGGCAAGGTGTCAGAGCTCAACTGTGGTGAAGGGGTTGTCAGTGTAGGGGAGGGGAGCCCAAGTGGATTGAGAGGATGTCTGCATGTGTGAGCAGGCTAGCATAGAGCGTTGACCCCAATCAAGTGAAGAGAGCCTCCCCTCCATTTGGAGAGGCATCACAGGATGGGGTCATGAGCCCAAACAGGCTAAAAAAGGTGTTGATGTTATTGGATGGTTTTGAGTAGAGTTTTAGAACCTGGAAAGGATGCAGAGGGTACTTTCTCAATGGGATGTCCAGTACTGGGTTTGGAGCCCCATCAGGGTAAAGAGATTATACTCACACAGTGGTGGTGGGGGTGGCCTGGCACAAGTTATCAGAGCTTGGGAAGATTGAAGAGGGTTTCTGCTTCATGGACAGTGGAACAGCATTGGTGTGAGATTGGTCACAAACAAGGGGACTGCTTCAATAAGTAAACATATTAAGAGTAACAGGTGATAGGTTTCTCACAAACACAGGAAGGGAGAAAACTAAAATGAACCTGTGGTACTAGCCTAGAACTAGAAGTATTGTTTTGATTGTATGGTTTTCAATTCATAGAGACAAATATAAACTTTTACATGTCTAAGTATATATGTGTGTATATATGTACGTGATACTATGTGTACATACATACAAAAGCTCTGCCCTAGAGTAGCAACACTCCAATCATAAGGAGAACTCCAGACAACCTGATTTTGGCTCTTAAATACCATTCATCCATTAATAAAACCAGGGATCCTTGGAGGAAAAATTTCAATCCAAGAAGCAAAGATAAGCACAAGAAAAGATCATGTCAAAAAAAAAAAAAAAACACCAAGAGGACTGGTTTGAAGAGGATCTCATTACCAAAATAATGATAGCAGCAGAGCAATCTATAGCTATATAGAGAAAAGAAAATAATGTAGAATGTAGATAGGACAAATTTTTAAAAATGAACAGGCATCAGAGAATCTAAAAACGATTCTTAAAAGACAAACAAAAATACTTCGTAAAATATAGAAAGTGCTTGAGGAAAAGCAATATAAGAAATAAGAGAGAAGGCACAGAGAAACAATTATCAATATTATGAAAATTACCATAATTTCAAATACAGTGAAATTATAACTTTTAAAATAATCCTATACAAAAGCCCAATGCCAATAATTCTTCAAACTTAAATGTGCAATCTTCTAGAAAATCATAATTAGCTATAATTTGTTATATAATATATATTAATTGCTTAGAGAAATAACATTAGAAGAATTGAATTTATAGTAAATTGCCACCTCCCACATAGTAAAAAAATTATTTTTGTACACATCCCCATTAAAAAATAAAAATCGTTCCAGACTGTTTTATCAGGAAGTCTTCCTGAACTTTCAAGGAAAACATAATTCCTATCTTATCTGAAGTGAGTTAAAGAAGGAAAGAAGGATTGTGCAAGAACAGAGAACTATAAACTAATTTTATTGTGGACACAGATGCAGAAATCTAAATACAATGCTAGGAAAGCAAATTCAATAATCTGTAAAAGAAGAATGTGTTATGATCATGTAAGAACATTCGAAAAATACAAAAATGGCATTGCATGGCAAGATACTAATACTATTCACGACAATAACAGATTAGGAAGTAGAAATCATTTACCATCATCTCACCAGTTGCAGAAAAAGCAACCATTCAAATCAATACTCATTCCTGATAAAATCCATAGCAAGTTATTAATAGAAAGACATTTCTTATCCCTAATAAATATCATCTACATAAAACAGTGCTTAATAGTTGGAAGCGTGGAAGTCCTTTTGAAGTCAGGAATAAGATAAGAAGGACAAGTATTGCCTCTACTGAGCTAATAAAAAGGAAAAAGAAATGAACATAAGAATTTTCCTGGGGCAAATAATACAATATATGTTAATTTAAAAAAAAAAGAATTTTCATGAGCAAAGAGACAATTGTCTGTAAGGAAAATGCAAAAGAAACTAAAACCAAGGATTAAAATGTAATAAGACCATTCATCAAAGTTGTTGGAATGAATGAGATCATAGAAATACCAATATCATAACAATAATTTAAAACATTAAAAAAAATACAATTACATAATATCAATGAAATCTATAAGCTACCTGGGAAAAGATCAAACAGAAGATGAATAAGAACAGAGTAATGTAGAAAACATAATTGAAGGGGTGCCTGGGTGGCTAGTGGGTTAAAGCCTCTGCCTTTGGCTCAGGTCCTGATCTCAGGGTCCTGGGATCCAGCCCCTGCGTAGCAGGGAGCCTGCTTCCCCCTCTCTCTCTGCCTGCCTCTCTGCCTACTTGTGATCTCTGTCTCTGTCAAATAAATAAATAAAATCTTAAAAAAAAAAAAAGAAAAGAAAATATAATTGAAAGTCCCCAAAGAACTCTTGATTAAATAGGGAGGTAAACCATGATTATGGATGTAGTTAATAACATGTCAATTCTCCCCCCTGTTAGTCTACATACATATTAATGTATTGGATAAAGATATCAAACATGTTACTTAAGAGAAAAGCAAACGATTACTAAAACTTATATTAAAAAAATAAAAGTCTAATAGCCGCCAAGACAATTGAAAAAAATAAACAACATTGTGAGGCTTACTCTACCAGAAAGCAAGAGTTATTTTTACGAAAATAGAGTAATTAAAGCAGCATGGGGTGCCTGGGTGGCTCAGTTGTTCCAGCGACTGCCTTTGGCTCAGGTCATGGAGTCCTAAGATCCAGTGGCTCCTTTGGCTCCCTGCTCAGTGGAAACCTGCTTCTCCCTCTCCATCTGCCTCTCTCCCTGCTTGTGCTCTCTCTTTCTGTGTCAAATAAATAAATAAAATCTAAAAAAAAAAAAAAAAGCATGGTATTAACAGAGGACTAGGTAAAAAACCCCAAAACCATAGAAAGACCAAATATGCATGGCTTCATCTGGTATATAACGAACTGCAGGACACACCAGCAAAGGATGTTGTTTAGACTAGTTTTATATATAGAAGAAAAAAAAAATTACACTAAGTTCCTATTTCAAATTATATCCCTGAGTTAATTCCAGAGTATTGTAGGCCAAAATACATATTTTTAAATTTACTGTAATTAGTGAAATACTTATTAGAATTTCTTATAAACTCTGGTAGAAGAGTATTTCTAGCTAAAAGCATAATTCAAAAAATAGATAATTGGGACTACCTTAACATGTAAACATCTTTATCATAAAGGCACAATGAATAATGTTGAACAAGCACAAAACTGAAAGAAAACTTTTACAATGAGTAAAAGAAAGGGATAGTACCAGATTTGAATATAATCCCACACACCTGTAAGAACCATGTACAAACAAACATGTAGGAAAAGGGTGAATGGACTTCTATAAGCAATTCACAGAGAAGGCAGTTCACAGGCAAACAATGGGGTGAAAAGTGTTGTGATCTCAAAAGGTATCAGAAAATGCAAATTAGTTCATTTTTTTGATTTTTCATTTCATAATTACAGTTGGGCAAAATACTTTATAAGCCTAGAAATGTTCAAAGTTGACAAATATGTACACCACAAAGTCACTGCTTTCTCAAAAGCAAATTTGTTACTCCCACTTTGGAGAACAATTTGACAATAACTAGTAAGTTAAAAATTTGTTTGGTTTAGACCTACAATTGCATTTCTAGACATATGTATCACAGGGAAATCCTTACAAATGTGCATCAGGAGACTTGTCAAGCGTGTCCCTTGAAGATTTGCTAATAATTACTGCATAAATAAAAACAACTTAAGAATCCATCAGTAAAAAATCTATATATACATTGTGGAATATAAAACAATACTACACAGTGGTTACAATGAACAAATTAGAACTATAAGTTTCTACATACGGATCTCAAAGGCAACATGTTTAGTGAAAAAAAAAGCAAGATTAAAAACTGTTGAACACAGCAGGATGTCATTTATATAAAACAAACATATAACTCTATAGATAGACACATACATGCTATTCAACTGGAAACATACTAGTATTTGGTAGTGGTAGTTTCTGGGGGGAAAAAAGTCAAAAGGTTTGGGGAAGAGACTTAATGGTGTCATTTTTTTTTTTCTTTAATGTTGTATTTCCTTTAAAATATATATATCCTAAGCAATAATGGCAATATTTTATAATTTTTAAACCCCGGTTACTGGGTATAGGATAATTTTATCATATACTACTTTTTATCATATACTACTTTTTATTTTTTGGTGTTTTGCCATGTTTACTAAATTAAAAGAAAATGTATAAAAGTTATTTTGTCCTTCCATCCCCATACACTGGTAACGATGAGGACAATGCATACGAATGAAGAGTCATGGTTCATTCATTGATGTATTTCTTATGGAGATTCCTTATTAATTCACAACTAAACTTTCAGTTTTTGAAAACACGGTGTGAAATCGATAAATGGCAGTTATCCAGAGACTACATGAAGTACTCCAGAAATTAACGTTCCAAGAAAATGCCCCTGGTGAAAAGAAATCAATTTGAATCTCCAGCCTAACACTTTCAGATGATCTAAATATTGTCTCTTATAATGAAAGTCCCAAATGAAAGTTATAAATTGCCAATATCAGGAAGGAGTGACAAAGTTTAGAAAATATGTCATCGGAAATAGTTACCAGGTTACATAATAAAGCAAATTTTGCTGATTCATAGCTCATTATTTTATTTCATTGTAAGACATTGGAAGTTGTGGAGCAAATGGCCAACATTTGCTCTGGAGAAAATGCCTATTATTTTCTCATTCCTTTAATCTGATTCTGTAGGTGGTCAGTTCGAATTGCTAAACTTGGCACTGGTAGTTTAGTTCATTTTAAGCCAAGTAAAACAGGCAGAGGATAGCTAAATTCACACACACACACACACACACACACACAATTTTACTGTTACATTCACAAAATTTCACACTTTCCAAAAGTTATAATAGCTATGTTGTTCATTGAAAAGATTCATACGGACCTTGGGCAGAAATAAGGGACTTTTCACTTGAAGGAAGGCTCTGGAAATACATTAACATAAAAACCAGGAGTAGAAGACACTCCAGAAAAAAATACGTTCATGCAGCTGGTGGGTACAATGAATTTCCGTGTTGGCATTCCTGATGGCTCGATACTTCTAAATACTGTTAGGATCACAAATAGTTTCAAGGGTTGGTATTCTGGGTCCTAGCAGATTTGGTGGTAGAAAAGTTTTTGTTTTGTATCATTTTAATAAAAAGGAAGGGACCGAAAAATAAAAAAGTCAGCAGGAGGAAGCAAAGGGCTCCTATAAACAGTTATGAATTTGCTGTGTTGGGCTGTGAAAGCATCTGTGTGTCTCTATGCCCAGATACGTTGTACAAAAATGTGTTCTACTTAAATAACTACAGCACAATTTGCAGAGACATCATTAGCAGTGGGTCCTCACAAGAACTAATCCGATCTTTAAGGCGCTGTCTGAATGTGTTGCTCCTTCTCTCAGTCACTGGTAATTTTACAACATTTCGATAGATACTGCCAGAGTCAGGGCCAATGGAATATTTGCTAGGAGTACTGGGGAAAAGCACAGTAATTAAGGCAACCTAGCAGTTAACCTCAATTAAAAGGAACCTCCAGGACAAAGTTGGTTTTCTGATTTGCAGCAGCCAATTGCTTCTACCCTTTATGAGAGTGTTAGTCAAATTTGAATCGCCTGTGTCACTGGCAGCAAACCTCTTGTAGCTCAGGATTTGTTTCTGAGCCTTCCTGTCCCTAATCAGTTATATAAACCTTTTCTGTGTACTTTGTTCCAGGCTATGAAAATCTCCATCTGGAAAGAAAACTTATTTTTGGTTATTTTATTTAGTTTCATTTTATTTTTTAAAATTATCTTATTATAGTCTCTAGGCTACATACATTTTCAACTCTCCAAATTACTTTCTGGAGAAGTTCAGTAAAAGGAGAAACAAAGAAACATGTTTTCATTTCCATACCATTACTCACGAACTTTCTACAGAGAAAGAAAACCATCACTCCTAAAATGCTATTAAACTTGAATGCCCCAGAAAAAGCAGGAAACCTTCTTACTGTAACATCATACAAGATGAGATCCAAGTCCCTACATAGCTGGGTATATCCACCCAGTCTTTAGAATTCCAAGACCCAGACCCTCCACTTTGATCCTCACCCCTAGCCCTGTTTCCATACTGGAGGACCATCCCCAGGGTGACTGATGGTCACGGTTCGGTGCACTAACTTATCCAATGGGACTAATAGTTGCTCGCTTGTATTAGATAACCACTGGCCTTAGCCAATTATATCAGTAAGTCAACCCAAAGAACTGGACCAAACATAGGGCCAAGTTAATTTGCCATTTTAACAATTAAAATCAGGTTAGTCTTGCAGTGATTTGGGATTGATTTATGCTGCACGAATTTATGTGCCCCTCAACTACCATCAAAGGGTTTAGCAATCTATTGACTACTCTTTCCCTTTGCTCACCCAACCCAAATCAACAAGTTTTGTTGTGTTCTGTTTTGTTTTGTTTTAAACCATTTATCTATAGAGAGAGGTGGTTTTCTCTCAGATGCTAATGAACAATTCATTCTGGCAAGAAAGACCAATACAAACAACCCTTAGGTAAAGTTCCTGCTTCCTAATGAACAGCGCCCTTGGGCTCCAGGCTGCACAGCCAAATAAATGATTCCACAAGCCCAAAAGCTCATTATTGGCCTGAAATAGGCCCAGCCTCAGGCATCTGTGACCATGTTCAGATCATTAAGAATCTTCTGTTGGTTATTGCTTTCTCCTTTTTCTGTTTAAGAAGCCAACTAGGCACCTTTTCCAGCCTCCCCCACACCTGTAAACCTATTTCTTATTCCAGATTTACCATCTCCCTACTCACTATCTTATGCTCCCTACTTTTTTTCTTCTTTTTTAACCTATACAAAAATTAAGACTTTCTCTCCAGTTGATGACCCTACTTTTGAGGTTCACTAGTTGACATGGGCACAGCTGGGGTCTTAATCTTTTTATAGTCTCACAAAGCCTGCCACAGGGAGCCACAACCTTCTGGGGAATTTGTCCCTTTCACGTGTGAGCGCCTCCAAACCTGACAGGAATTTAAGAAGGGAATGTAGAGCTGAGTCAAAATTGTTTCAGAGAAACTGGAGGGGTTCCTCGAAAAAGCTTCCCATCTCTAACTAACACATATGTTACTGAACAAGTTCCCAGGAGAGTAGCAGAGAATCCAGACCTTGGACATGTCTTGAAAATTAGCAGATAACATAACTTGCATTTTATTTTCTGGTGTAATGAACATGGAAGCTTTCAGACCCCCAAACTTTTTCCAAACCATCCCCCAACCCCCAACACACACATTTTTTTTTTTTTTTTAAATTCGGTGCTAATGAAAAAGCTCTTATTTATTTAGAGACCAAGTGGGGAAGGGCAAAGGGAGAGGGAGAGAATCTTAAGCAGGCTCCATACCTAGAATGGAACTCCATGCGAGGCTTGATCCTTCAGCCCCACAATCATGACCTGAGCCCAAATCAAGAACTAGACACTTAACCAACTGAGCCACCCAGACACTGAAGAAGTAATCTTTTATTTTAAGCAAGATATTTATTCACATGTTATTCTACCAATTAATAAGTTTTTACATCCACAGACATCATAATAAATAAATCTGTGTTTTCACTTGCCAAAAAATTCTTGTTTCTGGAATTGAGATTACAGAAAGATATTTCATGCTTAAGCTTTCTCATCAAGATATTGTTTTCCCTACATTGTTCTAGATATCATGACATTGAACTAAACATCTGCTCAAAACCCATGTTTAATTTTTATTTAGAATATTTTTGTTCTGGTTAGGAAAAGTGACTCTTCAAGAAAATGATTTCAAAGAAATATTTGACAATAGAAAGTCAACAGGAAGAGATAATTAGAGGAAAAAACAACAACAACAACAAAGGTGCAGTGCTAACATTTTGTCATCTAGCCGGGTTCAAAGATATTAAGGGTATAGAATGAAGCTGAGGACTATAGAGAAAAGAGAAGTCTAAATAGAAGTCTCTTCTATTTAGTAAAAAATTAATTGTAGAATAATGAGGAAATGGAAGTCAGATATTATATGTAGCTTTCTAGTTTTTTTTATTTTAGTTGCAAATTATTAATGCTTGAGATAACCCTGCTAGGGGCTTTCTTCATTCATTCATTTATTTACTAAGCAAGGATTCCTTGAACAGTTTGAGGGTAAGACACACAATGAACAGAAGGAGAAAGAAGGTATGCCTTTCCTACCCATAAAGAGTACTTCTTTGATCTGTTTAAAGAAGGAACAACATTTTCTTAGAATGCAATAACTGGGAAGGACAATTCAAATGGTATAGGTGAGTTATTTCGAAAATTCAGAGAACTCAGCTATTGAGAAACAATTCTATTTGTGACTTTATTCTGTTCATCAGAAAGGGAACAGGAAATGAGGAATTCTACCGGTAAAGCCACAAAATTATATTATACTTCGTCCTGGACAAGTTTTTGTCAACGGTCTTTAAAGATACTTATTATATGCTTATTTAATCTATTTTCTAAATAGTTCTGTTTTCTCTTAAAATTTTTAGGATAGCGTAAAATGTTCATGATTAAGCGAGGAGCCCCAGAAGGTAGAATTGAATTTTTACATATTGATCCCATTTTTGGAACAGTAGCTAAGATGGCAGGGGGTGAGGGGTGTTGAAATTGCAAAACTAAATAATGGAGTGATAACAAATAACAAATGTCAAATGGTGCCTAATGATGTGTTACTAAATGACATATTCTCTTCTTTTTATATTGGTTAAAAGCAGTGTTTGCAGTGTCTGGGTTTTTGTCCCAGACTGATTTTATGAACTTGGGAAAGTTACTACATTTCTTTGTGCCTCAATTTCCACATATGTTATATAAAACAGAAGGTTTGTTTGGAGAATTAAAAAAATTTTTTTTTTCTTGAAGAACTGAGCAAAGCACATGACACCTAATAAATGTTTCATAAATGTCAGTGATAATGATGATGATCAAGGTGATAGTATCACTCATTACTTCAATAAATATTTATTGGGTGCATATGTATATATCACAGTCCAGATTTTTCAGGATGGTTGTATTACCTTTAATGTTATTCCTTTAAATAAAATCAATTTAATGTATACAGAACTAAAGGTGACATTTTTATTACATTTCATATCAATTAATTTACAAAAATAAAAACAATATGCCAGATCATGACGCATAAATTCATAGAGTTGGTGCTATAAACTTTGGAGTCAGAATGGCCAGTTAATATGCTTTGGAGTAATGTTGATCAATTTACTTGTTTTGCAAATGTAGGGAGGATACGTAATATCTCTAAACTCTTATCAGTTTCCTGATCTGGAAAATGGAGCTAATAATGATACATACTTCAGAACATTATTTGCTGATTCAATGAAGTAATTACTATCATATGTTGAAAAATGGAAGCAGACTTGACCAATGAAATTGGTGAGGATGTATGGGTAAAAGCCTGAGTCTCTCATTAATCAGTTCTAGGCTCTTGAAGATATCACTACATTTTTATTTTTTCCAGTAAATTATTCATAAAATAACGAAAAGAAATAATATGAATTGGAAGGACTCATGATTCTAACGTTCTGAAATGCCATAATTCAAGGGGGGAATGAAGACACCGCACATAATCAGATGGGACCATCACACCACTGACTTTCTTTGTAGCCATATATTTGTTTTAAGTACCCAAAAATCTTATTCTGAGATCTTATGCAGAGTAGGTCGATTTTTTTTTTTTTTTTTTAAGTTTGGGACTTCATTTTAAGGAAACAGAAAAAGGCAACATGGGCAACAATGCTCAAAACTGAACATTGTAAGCACAGTATTATCTAGTTAATTGAAGCATAATTATATACAAGAAAGCTACAAATGATGTACAGTGGGATTCTAATAATAATTGATCCCTACTAGAGACCTAGTAAAATCTCTTAATGCTAAAATGGATAATAAAATATAACCATTTAAGTCTGGGGAAAAAAAAGCCTGTAGATTTAGTTTCAGCATGGTGGTTCACTTCAGCCCATCTATCCCATTGATTACAATTAAAAGCTCTGGTTAGAAAACAAACAAAAATATTATGTAGGCAAGTTATTGAGGGGAATCATATCTTAGAGAGTTACACCATGAGTCTCACTTTTTTTTTTCTCCCCTGCATTTGACTTTGCCTGGGGAAGACCCCAGTCTTTTTGTAGTACAGTCTTGGTGATACTGGCAGCTAAGCTCCAAGGGATACCCTTCTTTTCTGGCTGTAGGAACCAACATAAGATGTGCCTATGGGCTGTACAGCATGGGAGCAAATCCTGGAGAGAAAAGATCCGGAAGAAGAAAACTATTATTGCTGTGTCCAAATCTATAAAATTCTTCAGCTATTCTTTGCTCAATATATTCATGTGGCAAATTGGAACCATAGCAGAGATTTTGAAAACTGTACAGAAATCTGAGCACACACCATAGAAAATAGCTTCCTGTCAGAAGTTAATCTAGTTGATTTTCTGCTAAAATATAAACCCTCAACATTCTCTAGAAGATCTAGAGCCTAAACAACATAATGTGCATATCCAATATACACTCTGATAATACTCAATGTGACAGAACCTGGAAAACATGACCAGTTTTCAAGGGACAAGTTAATCAACAGATACTAGCCCTAAGATGACCCAGTGTAGAAATCTTCACGCAAGAACTTTAAAGCAACCATTGTAGTACGTTTCATAAAGCAAGGAAAATATCCTTGAAAAGAACAAAAAACTAGGAGTTTTTAGCAGAGAAATATAAAATATGAAAAAAAAACAAAAGAAATTTTTTGAGAAATATAACATGTGAAATGAAGAAGTCATTGCTATGATTAGCAGAATAGAGATGACAAAGGAAGAATCTGTGCACTTGAAGATAGACTGATACAAATTATTTAATTTGAAGAATAGAGAGAGAAATAGCATTAGAAAAATGAAGAACAAAAACCAGGTTTAGGAATCTATGAGATTATATTTTTTAAAATTCCAGCATATATATCACTGAAGTAATGAAAAATAAAAGTAAACCCAGAAGTAAAGTAAAAAGAGTTTGGAGCAGAATAAAAGTATGAAAATCATGGTTAAAAATTTCCCAAGTCTGGTGAAAGTCATCAGCTTATAAATTTAAAAAAATCAGCTAATCTCAAGCAAAGTAAACTCATTGGAAATGATGCCTAAACACATTGCCACCGAATGTTGTTAAACCAAAGACAAAGAAACATATCTTGATCTTATCTACAGAAGAAGACATTATACACAGGGAAGCAATGATTTGAATGATACTGATTTCTCATCAGCCAGTGCAGAGGTCAGAAGACAACAAAACCAAGAGATCTAAAAACTACAGAACACTTATGAAAGAAATTGGAGAAGGCACAAAGGTATTGAAAAACATCCCATGCTCATGGAATGGAGGAATAAACATTGTTAAAATGTTTATGCTGCCCAGAGCAATCTACACATTCAATGCAATCCCCATCAAAATACCATCAACATTTTCACAGAGCTGGAACAAACAATCCGAAAATTTGTATGGAACCAGAAAAGACCCTAAATAGGGTTTTTTTCGAGAATGTTGAAAAAGAAAACCAAAGTTGGGGGCATCACAATGCCTGACTTCAAGCTATGTTACAAAGCTGGGATCAGCAAGACACCATGGTACTGGCACAAAAAGAGCCACATAGATCAATGAAACAGAATGGAGAGTCCAGAAAAGGACCCTCAACTCTATAGTCAACTAATATTTGACAAAGTAAAAAAGACTCTCTGAAGGGAAAAAAGACAGTCTCTTCAATAAATAGTGCTGGGAAAATTAGATAGGAAGGTATAAGTGAAATAAGTCAATCAGAGAAAGACAATATCATGTGGTTTCACTCATAAGTGGACTATGAGAATTACCACAGAGGATCATAGGGGAAGGGAGGGAAAACTGAATATGAAGTCATCAGAGAGGGAGATAAACCATGAGAGACTCTTGATTCTGGGAAACAAACTGAGTGTTTCAGAAAGGGAGGCAGGTGGAGGGGTAACTGAGTGATGGACACTAAGTAGGGCACATGATATAATGAGCTCTGAGTGTTATATGCAACTAATGAATTGTTGAAAACTATACCAAAAACTAATGATATACTATATGTTGGATAATTGAATTTGAATTACAAAAAGACAATGGAGGGCACCTTCGTGGCTCAGCCATTGAGCATCTACCTTCGGCTCAGATCATGATCCCAGGGTACTAGGATCAAGCCCCGCATTGGGCTCCCTGCTCAGCAAAGAACCTGCTTCTCCCTCTCCTACCTCCTCTATTTGTGTTCCCTCTCTTACTATGTCTCTCTCTGTCAAAAAAAAAAAAAAAAAAAAAAAAAAAAAAAAA
>NC_081559.1:29974669-30013996 GCF_022355385.1 Mustela nigripes | reverse complement strand
AAAAAAAAAAAAAAAAAAAAAAAAAAAAAAAAAAAAAAGACAATGGAACAACATCTTTAAAGTGTTGAATAGAAAAAAGAAAAATAAGTTAAATCAGAGTTTTATATATAGTGAAAATATTCTTCAGAAATGACATCATCCTGAGATGTAGCAAACTAAGATTTTGCCACCAGAAGACCTCTGTACAAATATGCTCAGGAAAATTTTTCAAGCTCAAGAGAAATATCAAAGAAAAATATGTTTCTTTGGGAATAAATGAATAACAACATAAATGGCAAACATATGATTAAATATAATAGGTATATTATCCTTTAGGTTCTTTAAAATATGTATGATTATAAATATAAAATTGTTAGATAGGGTAATATATGTGTGCATATGTACATAAATACAAATACATATATTGTAATATACACATTTTATAAGTATATATAACAGGTAATATATAAGTCAAATGTAACATAAACATACTTACATGACATAGTACAGTATCAATTATATGTAAACTTATTAGTTTAGGCATGTATATTTTAATTCCTAGAGCAACCACAAAAAGGGGGGGGGGGTATCTAGCCAGAAAAGGATCTTGTTTTCCAAAAAAAGAAATTTAAATTAAAGTAGAATGCTAAAAAAAATTCAATTAATCCAAAGAAAGGAAGAAAAGACGGAACTGAGGAACAGCTAAAAGAAACAGAAAACAATAAAACGGTACACCAAAATCAAACAATATCATTAATTATATTAAATGTTAATTTTTTAAAACACTTTCATGAAAAGGCAGAAATTAATAGAGTAGTTAATAAAATGAGATCCTTTTAGAAGTTTCCTATCAGAAACACACTTTAAATATAAAAACAAAGATAGGTTGAAAGTGAATGGATGGAAAAAGATATACCATGAAAACAGTTAACATTGAAAATTTAGAGCCATTGTCACATCAGATGAATATACTTCAACACAGAGTACCACTTCAGATACAGAGGACTTTTTTTTCACAATGATAAAAGAGAAATCATACAGTAACTGTGTTTGTGCCTCATAACTGAGCCTAAAAATACATGAACCAAAAACAGACAATATTAAAGAGAGAAATAGACAAGTTTACAAATACAGCAGAAAGAGTCACAATTCTCTTAGCAATTAATATCACACTGAAAAAATTATCTTGCTGATTTTTTAATCAGGAAAGGTGAAAAAGATTTGAATATTATCAACCACCTTGATCTAATTGACATTTATAAATGACAAAAAGAACATATAATATGCAATTCTACTTATATAAAATTGCAGAAAATGTAAAATAATCTAGTGAAGGTCACTGGCTGCCTAGGGATGATATGAAGGGGGCACTCCATTGTAAAGGGCATGAAAGATCTTTTGGGAGTTATCAAATATTTTTATCTTGATCATGGTGATGGTTTCATGGATATTTACATATGTAAGGCTACTTATATTGCACATTGAAAATAGTTTATTTACTTCAGTTACATCTCATTAAAGTTGTTTAAAAACAGCACTTGATTCTAAGTAGATGTTCATTAGTTTCACCAGAGTGCCAAAGGGTTCCCTGGCACAAAAAAAAAAAAAAAAAAAAAAAAAGAAAGAAAAAAAAGAGGGTAAGAAGTCTTAACCAGTGTAATCTAGCTCTGGAGTTCATAGAGATCATACCATGCTTTCTTACCACATGCATTGGTACTTTGGTAGTGTCTTTTTTAGTAGAGTGGGTAAGTAAGTACTAAGAAGCAAAGAGAAGAGAAATTGGCAAAGTTTTTGTCAAGCCTACCATATTACATCTGCTGGTCAACCATCTTCATCCATTAGTAAAGCCAGGGAGAGTATGATATACCATGGAATGCATGTGCTCTTCTTTTTGCTTGAAACATTTCAAAATAGCAATGAAACTCCATCAGCCCATTGACCGATATACACTATGGTCCGCTTCTTAAGATGTGGGTACAAATACCAGAGAATGTGCACACCATTGATGAAGTTCTAGAACCTAGGTGAGGTTCGGTGGGCTCAGGTCTGGAGCCGATGACCAAGAAAGAATTCTTGAGACATCTTTGGTGCAAAATGGTGGTTTATTAAAACACGGGGACAGGACCTGTGGGCAGGAAGAGCTGCTGCCCCAGGTTGTGAGGGTAGGCATGTTATGTACCTTGCGGTTGGGGGAAGGTGAGGAGAAGGAAGTTTTCATATGCTAAAGAGGGCCTACAAGGTGCCAGGATGTACCAGGCCTGCCGGAGTCCTTGCCCTTGGCTGGATCAATGTTGTCTTTAGACCAGCCATTAACATTAAGATAGTTGGGAGACTTTTTTGGTGGGGTGTCAAAATCCTGCTATTAATCATCTTTGTTAGTGAGATTTAAGACATTTGTAAGCCAAGGGAGACTCCTGTCTAGCAGGATTGTGAGCTCTGCAAGTTAACTATTTGCTTATTGTTCATGGCAGTCAGGGCTGCCTGAGGGATGCTACACATATGACAGAGGGGAAGCGGATGGGGGCGGGGGTACAAGTGGCCAGCTTTTGCTTTGTCCTCAGCCAGCCTCGTGCTCCCTCATCACCATAACCACCCTTCTTTGCCTCAATTCACTGGATAGCCCAGTGATGTCACCTTCAGGAAACGGTGGCTTCCAAGCAATTCCAAACAGAAACATGAAAATATTTTAACAGATGTTGATGTCCATATGTTAAGAGATGGTATGTGTATCTGAATAATATTTACTTCTTTATAAGTTAATTTTGGCAAGTGGTATAGTTTTGCCCTTAAATATAATGAATTTCTTTATAGAAACTATTTCTTTTAAGCTTCCTAGAATCAGTTATTTATTAAGCATTGCTGCTGGGCCATCCAGAGGGAAAGCAGAGATTGAACTGGGGATTGAAACAATGCTAACCCTCCCCCTATTATGTCAGAATCTATTTGTCCACAAAAGAATATCTGCTAAGCAAAACAAAACAGAACAAAAACCTCCAATATTTTTACCTTGCTTAGCGAATAAGTCAGCTGAGAGCAGGCATTTTGAGTTCCAAAACAAAAATCACAGTGGCAAAGCTATGGATCATTATTTTAGCTCCCATGCAATTTCACTTGCATACAGCTCCCACTTAAATCTTCATTAAGATTTTATAGAGAAATGCATATCGATTAAATATCCAACTGTGAATAAAATTCTGTTGAGAATAATAATACATACATAGTTATTTGTCATAATTGCATATTTTTGTGTAATATAAATGTTTAAAAGGATAAAAAAAGAAAAATATAAGTCTTATCTCCTTTTTTTATCATGCTCAGTTTGCCAACATATAGTACATCATTAGTTTTTGATGTAGTGTTCTATGATCCATTACTTACATAATGCCCAGTGCTCTTCACAACATGTGCCCTCCTTAATGCCCATCACTCAGCTACACCATCCCCCATCCCTCCCTTCTGAAACCCTCAGTTTATTTCACAGAGTCCAGAATCTCTCATGGTCTTCCTTTCTGATTCTTCCCCTTCCAGTTTTCCTTCCCTACCCCTTTGGTCCTCCATGTTGTTCCTTGTGTTCCACATATGAATGAAATCATGTGATAATTGTCTTTCTCTGACTGACTTCTTTCACTTAGCATAATCCCGTTTAGTAGTGCTATGCTATGACCCAGCAATTGCACCCTTAGGTATTTACCCCAAAGACACAGATGTAGTGAAAAAAAAAGGGGTACATGCACTCCAATGTTCATAGCAACAACGCCCATAATAACCAAACTATGAAAGGAGTAGAGATGCATTTCCACAGATGAATAGATAAAGAAGATGTGGTTCAGTAATACAAGGGACTATTACCAGCCATCAGAAAGAATAAATACCTATTATTTACATCAGTGTGGACAGAACTGGGGGGTATTATGCTAAATGAAATAAGTCAATCAGAGAAAGACAATGGAATATTACCCAGCCATCAGAAAGGATAAATACCCACCATTTGCATCAAAATGGATAGAACCTGAAGGGGATTATGCTAAGTCTTATCTTCATAAAAACACAACAGTATGCTATGATCAGAAGAATGGGGGGTAATCATTGAAGAGAAGAGAAAAATCTCAATTCCTCTTATAAGAGATCGAATTGACATGGTAAGCAGTATTGACAGGGCTAGAAGTTGAATTTGGCCAGGCAGGAAGGAATGAGTTAAGTTTCATACATTAGGAAGCATTATTTGTGGCAATGAGTGTGCACAGGAAAAGGCAAACTACTCTGGAGATGAGATGGAGTGAGCAGAGATGGCCTTTGTTGCAAGAAGCTGAAATGAATAAACCAGGGCTATCAATGATCCCAAACACACCTACATGTGAGTACAATAAGGTAGTGAAAAAGAACAAAGGTTTCTTCAGTTAAATATATAGTCATACAGATGAGTTACAGGAACAACCATCCACATATTTTTGTGCATTTGTTTACATGTATATATGCAAATTAAGCATCATCTAGGTTTTCATTTATATAATACTTCCTCCATGCTAATAGGATATCCCACTGAGGCAAGTTTTATAAATCTCCGAAGTGTCAAATGGTGGTCTACTGGAAGTATACCCACCAATGTTCAAAGTAGGCAAAGCACAGTATTGACACCCACACCAGATATGCCTATTCTTCCCTCAGGTCCCCTAGCTACCCTCATAGCCGAGCAACCAAGGAGTGAAGTGTTGCTTTCTTTCTGGTTTCTAGAGATGAAATCACAAGGCCAATATTGCAGAATCAATTTCGCTTTTTATTTTCTGTAACACTTTTTCCCCCCATTTTATTTTATTTTATTTCTTTTCAGTGTTCTAGCATTCATTGTTTATGCACCACACCCAGTGCTCCATGCAGTATGTGCCCTCCTTAATACCCACCACCAGGGTCACCCAACCCCCCCCACTTCCCTTCCAAAACCCCCAGTTTGTTTCTCAGAGTCCACAGTCATGGTTTGTCTCCCCCTCCAATTTCTCTCAACTCACTTCTACGCTCCATCTCCCACTTTTATCTCTCCTACTTCATATACCCACTCTCTAATTTTTAAACATCAACATCCCTATAATGGTTCTATGTTTACATATGCAAGTGTAGGAAAGTTGGATTCTAGAAATCTTGGGTTAAAAAAAAAAAAAGAAAAAGAAAGAGACACGGATCTGAGTTGGATCACGTTTCAGAAAACCTGATTCCCTAAAAAATATTGGAATTCTACCATAATGCTGAATGTGGAAGAGCTTGGTTTGTTGAAAAATTGTGCAGTTATTTTTCTCCATATCCTGCTCTACTGTGTGTATCAGTTGTAAATAGAAATTGCTGTTTTCCAAATTGTGAGATATTTTAAGAAAAAAGTATTTTTAGTTTGGCTTTCCTTTTTCTACAACTTGAAGTAAGCCCAACCAGTGCAATCATACCACACTCCACTGGCATTTTGATTATCCTGTTGGCAAGAATGTCCCCATATGAAAGCTTTCTCTACATAGGATATGTGTAAGAAGTAAACAATTAATATTCAGATGACATGTAATTTATATTAATATTGTTATTTTTATAATGGATGCATGGTCTAGGCAAAACTCACAGTGAACCAAAGCTTGCCAAAATCTGCAAAAGTTTTTCCTGGCAATTAGAATCTGCTGTTTAAGGAGGGAGCCCCTCTGGCAAATGGGAAAGAGTTTGGACAAGATGTAAAATGATGTCAGTGTAGTTACCCCATCATATAATACAGATCCAGTCTCTGCTGTTGGCTGCCTCCATCTCCACATCTACAGGAAAGGAAGCAGTTCAACTAGATATTTTAAGTGTCCTGTATTCATCTTTCAATTTCTATGATATTGGGCAGGAGAAAAACAAGTTTTGTAATATAACCCTCTTTTGAGAGATTGATATTAGAAGTAAAAAATAATTTCTAATGGTGTAATGTCTTTAGGATAGACAAGTATTATCCAGGGATATTATAAAATATCCTCTATTTCTGGAAAAAAAAATATGATGCAGGATTCCAGTTTTCAGGTTTAAATGAGTATTTCTTGAATGCAGGGCAGTTCAATGAATGCCTTCTAAAATTGCAAAAACCAGTATAATTTCCAAAAGAAAAAAATTAAGGAACAAAGGATTACTTTACATTTTGATCAAAGATACTACAAACAAAACCAACAATTTCCTAACTTTTAGGTGGAAATGTTCTTCCTTAAAGGAATTTTAGTCAATAAAGATATGACTAAAATTCCTTTAAGGAAGAACATTTCCACCTAAAAGTTAGAAAACATTAATTTTAAGATAAAGAGCAATAGTCTATATTGAATGCTTTGTTAAAGAACTCATTCATTTTCCTACATTATTTCATTTGGCCATTAACTGTGAAAACAATATCTCAGACCAGCACAGATCAGAGGATTGGCTTTTGAAAAACTGGTAGATTAGATGACCTCTCAATTTCTGTCTCTTAATCCCATCATTTCCTTAAATCAGTTTAATTATCCTGCAAAAATAGAACCACAGCAGTGGCTTTTACAATTTCTTTTTGAATTGAACCTTTTCTTTGTCTCTTAGTTTAAGTTTGTTCTATGTGACTAAACACTGTCATTGGCTCACTATGAAGTTAATTATTTAGATATCTTCTGTTAAATACATCTCAGGATTCATGATCAGAAAACAGGCTGCAGCTGGCAGAAGTATTTGTTACTTGTGTTTCTTTTTGCTGTAGATACTTATTTGAGTAAAACCTTTTCTTTTCGGCCATGCTTGTTCCTGCTGTTACTTGTGTCCTGCAGCTTTTAGGATATTCAGATCACACGTATAAGGCACTTTTCTCCTTTATCATTTCTTGAAAGCTTAGAAGAAGAGGAAGAAAAAAGGCATAATCAAAAACAAACAAAACAAAACAAAAACCCCCCAAAATGTCTTGCTTCATTTGTGAGCTTAAGAATCCCATTAAAATGGCATAATAGTTACCACTAACTATGAATGACAAAAGCCACTGTAGTCAGGATCTTCTTGAAGTGGAGTCCTGACACTCTGTTGATGAACTGGGTGTCTCAGCACATGATTGCCAGGTTCGTTAGGATTGTCCTTGCAAATACTATCAGGGATGTGTCCCTGCATAGGAATCTGAGGCCAGTCACATACAACTGATTGGGTGCTATTTATAGATCCCTTAACAGATATAGAGGCAATGTGTTATCTCTTTGGATCCGTAAGATTTTATCTGAATTTGTGGGGAGAGAAGACAGACACAGTGAAGATCCATCCCACCCCACCATCATCTCAGCAAAGAAAATAGAAGTGCCTTTCATTAAGAACCAAAAGGATACCTGATTATATAAGAAAAGACACAAAGTCATACTCTATGCAGTCCCCAAATGATTTTAGATGGCGATCTACTTCTTTGCTTACAGAAAATCCATTCCACAGTTGAAATCAGGTAAAGAGGAAAGCAGGCCAACCAAACCTTCAACATATGGTTCCAGAAGTTTTCTTGGGAGTCAACATTCGGTTGGAATGAAGAATGAGTCAAGAGGATGGTGTACACGGTTTTCTTTGACATGGCCAACCTCATAATAGATGATCACCAATTCTTCCCTTATTTCATTGGCCAGGAAGGGGTAAGACAAGGGCATATAGCCTCTGGTAGGACACCCATGCCTTGCAACAACTTTCCACTAGGAAAGGGAGATCTCTCAGGAAGCTGGCTGTTCTTACCACAGACTATTTGCAGAAACACTTGCCAACTGCATATAATCAAAGTGGGGCGGGAAATTAAGAAGTTTGACAAAATATTCAACACATGGAATCCTGTAAGTTTGAGGGGAAAAAAAATAAGTTTAAGACATCCAATAAATAATATAAATGCTGACATTTTTGACCAAAATTTCCAATTTCTTTGAACATTCATGGCCCCCTCACATTTACAAGAAAATAAAATAAAAATATAAACTATCATGTGTCCCATTTTTCTAGACTTACTCTTAAGGAACCATTCTTTTTGTACACAATTACCCTATACTCCATGGCCCTCTGTGCTATTTTAAGCTTTGATATTTCCCCTGATTTTGTAAGGCCACAGATATTCTTGTACACAACACTAGGTAAGACCACACATACTGTCCCTACACATGTTTGCTTTGCACTGATCTGAGGAAAACTGACCAAGAACAAAGGCCACACCTTTTTAGTGTTCATGTTGGTCCTTCTTCATGGAAGGATGCTGTGCTAAGCCCAGTGTGGTCCTTCCATGCCCTCACCTCTCAGTTAAGATTTTCAGACTCTCTATTCATGTTCATAGTAACTTATTGTTAATAGATAGAGGAGTTAATACATTCTCAGGTGAATCTTAATTGTAATTTGGTTTAAAGTCCTTCAACATAAGGGATGGATACTAGCCCAGACAGAATTGTAAGGTATTTTTTTGTGGTGGAGTTTAAAGAATGACTCAGAATTACCACTTGGAAGGCAAGTCTATGGCCATCTAGACCTTGATAATGATGGCACACATAACTTGGTTTTTTTTCTTTTTTCTTTTCTTTTCTGTTTTTTTTTTTTGTTTTGTTTTGTTTTGTTTTGTTTTTGTTTGTTTGTTTGTTTTTACTGGGTATGGAGCCCTATGTGGCGATTGAACTCACAACCCTGAGATCAAGACCTGAGCTGATATCAAGAGTCAGGAGCTTAAACCAATGAGCCACCCAGGCACTCCTTCTTTATTTTTATTTTTAAACTTGAATTAGGTTGTGTCTCCTTTAGAAAGGAATAACTATATATCATCGTGTTATAGTTCTGAAGTGGTTATACCTCCATTCTATTAGTGTAAAAATTCTTCTCCTCGTCCCATTTGTGAATTTAATATTTATGTTAACATTTTAGTACTACTTTACAATTTACCAGGCCCTTTTAATGTCCTAGGTGCATATAATACCTTATGTTTATATTATGAGCCTTCATCTCCATAGTATAAGTTTATGAGGAGTAAGGGAGGGGATGAATAAGAGAAAATAAGTAATAGAATAAGTATTTATTAAATAAGTGCTGATCAATTAGCTGTGTTTAGACCCTGAAATCAACACTTTTGCTGTTATGGCCAATAAGGCATATGATTTTCTGCTTTCTACCTGGGGCATTAGCAACTTGCTTTTGACACTGGCATTAGCCCTTCATGCCTATGAAACTTCAAGCAGCTTTCAGGAAAACCATTGCGTAGGTGGTGCATTATGTGTGTTGGAATATGAAGAATGACTATGATTCTATTTTCTAAGGGTTTAGAAGATAGATTCTGGCTCAGAACACCTTCTCTTCTATGAGGCTTCTTCCACATTGAAAGCAGTGGGTGGGTATGTCCACATAAAAATAGGGGCAATTAAAACAATAAAATGTAACTGCATACCAGTGAGAATGGCCCATATCCAGAATACTGACAACACTAAATGCTGGCAAGGATGTGAAGCAATTGGAATTCTAACTCATTGTTGGTGGGAATGCAAAATGGTATAGCCATTTTGGAAGACAATGTGGCAGTTTCTTACAAAACTTAACATACCCTTACCATATGATCTAGCAATCACACTCCTTGGTATTTACCCAAAGGAGTTGAAAACTTATGTCCACATGAAAACCTGCACACGAATGTTTATAAGCAGCTTTATTCATAATTGTCAGAACCTGGAAGCAACCAAGATGTCCTTCAGTAGGTGAATGGATAAATAAACTATGTTATGTCCAGACAATAAAATATTACTTGGTGCTAAAAAGAAATGAGCTTTCAGGATATGAAATGGCATGGAAGAAATTTAGATGTATATTACTAAGTGAGAGAAGCCAACCTGAAAATCCTACATACTGCACAATTCTGACTATATGACATTCTGGAAAAGGTAAAACTGAGAAGGAAATAATAAGATCAGTGGTTTCCAGGGGCTGGGGCAAGGAGAGATGAAAAGGCAGAGCACATAGGATTTTTAGGGCAGTAAAAATTCTCTGTATGATTTAATGATGGATTTATGTCAGATATATGTCACTCCATATATGTCCAAACCCACAAAATATACAACACCAAGAGTTAACCCTAGGGTAAACTCCAGACTTTGGGTGATTATAATGTGTGGATGTAAGTTCATCCTTGATCAACAAAACCGACCAACCAACCAACCAACCAACCAACCATCCAACCAACTAAATAAAAACCAGAGCAGAAGGGCTAAGTAACAGGAATGCACAGGGAGGAGATTCTGAAGGGAAGAACTGATAGTGCTGCTGATTTCCATCTCCATTTTACCCCATCCCTGCCTTGATAATAAAAATAGATACAGATCTTGGAAGAAAATATTTATAAAAGGCTTAAAGGGGTGAGCAGTTAGCCATTGTAAATATGAGGAGGCACATTTCCCACTTGAGCTTCAGCCATGAAAAGCATATGCATGGAAGGAGTTCTTGAGTTGGGGAAGGGGATGAGTGAGTAAGATTTAGGACAATAATAAGTGAGTAGGGAGAAATTTTATACTCAGTCCACTTGTCTTTTTGATATGGAAAATTAGGGAAGAATTGTAAGTTAAAACTTCTCTAGGGCTGGAATTGTATTTTGTCATTTGATCTTTCTATCTGCTAACACAATGCATGGTGCATACTGGGTACTCAGTAAATGCTTGTTTAATGAAAAAAATAAATGCAACTTTGTATCTTTATCCCCTCCTCCAACACAAATTATGTTGAAGTAGTAGGTGCTTATGAAATATTTTATTGACTTTTCATCAACCTTTTATGTATCTTGCCCCTTCTATAATCCCTAGCCCCTTAACTATTTACAGCAACTCAGCATTTCAGAAAGTAATCAATAGTGATGGAATTGGGACCATCATGATAAACAGAATAGGAAATGTATTTAAGAAGTATCTATATTCTCTAATATAAGTATTTTCTCTAATTTATTTATGCAGCCAACTCTGCAAATAGGTGGTTTTTAAAATTTTTTTTTATTTTTTATAAACATATATTTTTATCCCCAGGGGTACGGGTCTATGTATTGCCAGATTTACACACTTCACAGAACTCACCATAGCACATACCCTCCCCATTGTCATAACTCCACCCCCC
Organism: Mustela nigripes; assembly: GCF_022355385.1. NCBI lineage: Eukaryota > Metazoa > Chordata > Mammalia > Carnivora > Mustelidae > Mustela > Mustela nigripes. Next base: position 30,002,923 of record NC_081559.1, on the reverse strand, counting down.
TCTCTTTCCCCCCCTCCGCCCAGCAGTCCTCAGTTTGTTTTGTGAGAATAAGAGTCACTTATGGTTTGTCTCCCTCCCAATCCCATCTTGTTTCATTTATTCATCTCCTACCCCCTTAACCTCCCATGTTGCATCTCCACTTCCTCATATCAGGGAGATCATATGATAGTTGTCTTTCTCTGATTGACTTATTTCACTAAGCATGATACCCTCTAGTTCCATCCACATCTCGTCACAAATGGCAAGATTTTATTCCTTATGATGGCTGCATAGTATTCCATTGTGTGTATATAACACATCTTCTTTATCCATTCATCTGTTGATGGACATCTAGGTTTATTCCATAGTTCGGCTATTGTAGACATTGCTGCTATAAACATTCCGGCGCACGTGCCCCTTCGGATCACTACGTTTGTATCTTTAGGGTAAATACCCAGTAGTGCAATTGCCGTGTCATAGGGTAGTTCTATTTTCAACATTTTGAGGGACCTCCATGCTGTTTTCCAGAGTGGTTGCACCAGCTTACATTCCCACCAAGAGTGTAGGAGGGTTCCCCTTTCTCCGCATCCTCACCAGCATCTGTCATTTCCTGACTTGTTAATTTTAGCCATTCTGACTGGTGTGAGGTGATATCACATTGTGGTTTTGATTTGTATTTCCCTGATGCTGTGTAATATGGAGCACTTTTTCATGTGTCTGTTGGCCATCTGGATGTCTTCTTTGCAGAAATGTCTGTTCATGTCTTCTGCCCATTTCTTGATTGGATTGTTCTTTGGGTGTTGAGTTTGCTAAGCTCTTTATAGATTTTGGACACTAGCCCTTTATCTGATATGTTGTTTGCAAATATCTTCTCCCATTCTGTCAGTTGTCTTTTGGTTTTGTTAACTGTTTCCTTTGCTGTGCAAAAGCTTTTGATCTTGATGAAATCCCAATAGTTCATTTTTGCCCTTGCTTCCTTTGCCTTTAACGATGTTCCTAGGAAGACATTGCTGCAGCTGAGGTCGAATTGGTTGCTGCCTGTGTTCTCCTCAAGGATTTTGATGGATTCCTTTCTCACATTGAGGTCCTTCATCCATTTTGAGTCTATTTTCATTTGTGGTGTAAGGAAATTGTCCAATTTCATTTTTCTGCATGTTGCTGTCCAATTTTCCCAACACCACTTATTGAAGAGGCTGCCTTTGTTCCATTGGACATTCTTTCCTGCTTTGTTGAAGATTAGTTGACCATATTGTTGAGGGTCTATTTCTGGGCTCTCTATTCTGTTCCACTTATCTATGTGTCTGTTTTTGTGCCAGTAGCATACTGTCTTGATGATTACCACTTTGTAATAGAGCTTGAAGTCCAGAATTGTGATGCCACCAACTTTGGCTTTCTTTTTCAATATTCCTTTGGCTATTCAAGGTCTTTTCTCATTCCATATAAATTTTACAATTATTTGTTCCATTTTTTGAAAAAAAAATGGGTAGGATTTTGATAGGGATTGCATTAAATGTGTAGATTGCTTTAGGTAGCATAGACATTTTCACAATATTTGTTCTTCCAATCCAGGAGCATGGAACATTTTTCCATTTCTTTGTGTCTTCCTCAATTTCTTTCATGAGTACTTTATCGTTTTCTGAGTATAGATTTTTAGCCTCTTTGGTTAGGTTTATTCCTAGGTATGTTATAGTTTTGGGTGCAATTGTAAATAGGATTGACTCCTTAATTTCTCTTTCTTCTGTCCTGTTGTTGGTGTAGAGAAATACAACTGATTTCTGTGCATTGATTTTATATCCTGACACTTTACTGAATTCCTGTACAAGTTTTGGCAGTTTTGGAGTGGAGTCCTTTGGGTTTTCCACATATAGTTTTATATCATTTGTGAAGAGTGATAGTTTGACTTCTTTGCTGATTTGGATGCCTTTAATTTCCTTTTGTTGTCTGATTGCTGAGGTTAGGACTTCTAGTACTATGTTGAATAGCAGTGGTGATAATGGACATCCCTTTCAGTTTTTCTCCATTGAGAATGATATTTGTGGTGGGTTTTTCACAGATGGCTTTGATAATATTGAGGTATGTGCCCTCTTTCCCTACACTTCGAAGAGTTTTGATCAGGAAGGGATGCTGTAATTTGTCAAATGCTTTTTCAGCATCTATTGAGAGTATCATATGGTTCTTGTTCTTTCTTTCTTTTATTGATGTGTTGTATCACATTGATTGATTTGTGGATGTTGAACCAACCTTGCAGCCCTGGAATAAATCCCACTTTGTTGTGGTGAATAATCCTTTTAATGTACTATTGAATTCTACTGGCTTGTATTTTGGTGAGAATTTTCGCATCTGTGTTCATCAAGGAGATTGGTCCGTAGTTCTATTTTTGATAGGATCTTTGTCTGGTTTTGGGATCAAGGTGATGCTGGCCTCATAAAATGAATTTGGAAGTTTTCCTTTCATTTCTATTTTTTGGAACAGTTTCAGGAGTATAGGAATTAGTTCTTCTTTAAATGTTTGGTAAAATTCCCCTGGGAAGAAGTCTGGCCCTTCGCTTTTGTTTGTTTGGAGATTTTGGATGACTGTTTTAATCTCCTTTCTAGTTATGGGTCTGTGTCGGTTTTCTATTTCTTCCTGGTACAGTTGTGGTAGTTTATATGTCTCTAGGAATGCATCCATTTCTTCTAGATTGTCTAATTTATTTGCATAGAGTTGCTTATAGTATGTTCCTATAATTGTTTGCATTTCTTTGGTGTTAGTTGTGATCTCTCCTCTTTCATTCATGATTTTATTTATTTGGGTCCTTTCTCTTTTCTTTTTGATAGGTCTGGCCAGGGGTTTATCAATCTTATTAATTCTTTCAAAGAACCAGCTCCTAGTTTCGTTGATTTGCTCTATTGTTTTTTTTGGTTTCTATTTCATTAATTTCTGCTCTGATCTTTATGATTTCTCTTATCCTGCTGGATTTAGGGTTTCTTTCTTGTTCTATCTCCAGTTCCTTTAGGTGTAGGGTTAGGAAGTGTACTTGAGACCTTTCTTGTTTCTTGAGAAAGGCTTGTACCTTTCCTCTCAGGACTGCCTTTGCTGTGTCCCACAGATTTTGAACTGTTGTGTCTTGATTATCATTTGTTTCCATGAATTTTTTCAATTCTTCTTTAATTTCCTGGTTGACCCATTCATTCTTTAAAAGGATGCTTTATAGTCTCCATGTATTTGGGTTCTTTTCAAATTTCCTCTTGTGATTGAGTTTAGCTTCAGAGCCTTGTGGTCTGAAAATATGCAGGGAATGATCCCAATCTTTTGATACTGGTTGAGGCCTGATTTAGGACCCAGGATGTGATCTATTCTGGAGAATGTTCCATGTGCACTAGAGAAGAATGTGTATTATGTTGCTTTGGGATGAACTGTTCTGAATATATCTGTGATGTCCATCTGGTCCAGTGTGTTATTTAAGGCCTTTATTTTTTTGTTGATCTTTTGCTTGGATGATCTGTCCATTTCAGTGAGGGGAGTGTTAAAGTCCCCTACTAATATTGTATTATTGTTGATGTGTTTCTTTGATTTTGTTGTTAATTGGTTTATATAGTTGGCTGCTTCCACGTTGGGGGCATAGATATTTAAAATTGTTAGATCTTCTTGTTGGACATATCCTTTGAGTATGATATAGTGTCCTTCCTCATCTCTTATTATAGTCTTTGGCTTAAATCTAATTGATCTGATATAAGGATTGCCACCCCAGCTTTCTTCTGATGTCCATTAGCATGGTAAATTATTTTCCAGCCCCTCACTTTAAATCTGGAGGTGTCTTAGGGTCTTAAATAAGTTTCTTGTAGGCAACATATAGATGGGTTTTGTTTTTTTATCCATTTTGATACCCTGTATCTTTTCTTTTTAAATATTTTATTTATTTATTTGACAGAGAGAGATCACAAGTAGACAAAGAGGCAGTCAGAGAGAGAGAGAGAAGCAGGCTCCCTGCTGAGCAGAGAGCCCGATATGGGACTCAATCCCAGGACCCTGAGATCATGACCTGAGCCAAAGGCAGTGGCTTAACCCACTGAGCCACCCAGGTGCCCACCCTGTATCTTTTGATTGGGGCATTTAGCCCTTAACATTCAGGGTAACTATTGAGAGATATGAATTTAATGCCATTGTATTGCCTGTAAGGTGACTGTTACTCTATTTTGTCTCTGTTCCTTTCTGATCTACTACTTTTAGGCCCTCTCTTTGCTTAGAGGACCCCTTTCAATATTTCCTGTAGAGCTGTCTTGGTGTTTGCAAATTCTTTCAGTTTTTGTTTGTCCTGGAAGCTTTTTATCTCTCCTTCTATTTTCAATGATAGCCTAGCTGGATATAGTATTCTTGGCTGCATGTTTTTCTCATTTAGTGCTCCAAATATATCATGCCAGGTCTTTCTGGCCTGCCAGGTCTCTGTGGATAAGTCTGCTGCCAATCTAATATTTTTACCATTGTATGTTACAGACTTCTTTTCCCGGGCTGCTTTCAGGATTTTCTCTTTGTCACTAAGACTTGTAAATTTTACTATTAGGTGATGGGGTGTGGACCTATTCTCTTTGATTTTGAGGGGGGTTCTGTGCACCTCCTGGATTTTGATGCTTGTTCCCTTTGCCATATTAGGGAAATTCTCTCCAATATAACTTCTGCTCCCCTCTCTCTTTCTTCTTCTTCTGGAATCTCAATTATTCTAATGTTGTTTCATCTTATGGTGTCACTTATCTCTTGAATTCTCCCCTCATGGTCCAGTAGCTGTTTGTTGCTCTTTTGCTCAGATTCTTTATTCTCTGTAATTTGGTCTTCTATATTGCTAATTCTTTCTTCTGCCTCATTTATCCTAGCAGTGAGAGCCTCCATTTTTTTATTGTACCTCATTAATAGCTTTTTATTTCAACTTAGTTAGATTTAAGCTCTTTTATTTCTCCAGAAAAGGCTTTTATATCTTTTGAGTGGATTTCTCTAATATATTCCATGCCTTTTTGAGCCTGGCTAGAATCTTGAGAATCCTCATTCTGAACTCTAGATCTGACATATTACCAATAACTGTATTGATTAGGTCCCTAGCCTTTGGTACTGCCTCTTGCTCTTTTTATTTATTTATTTATTTATTTATTTTTTGTGGTGAATTTTTCTGCTTTGTCATTTTGTTCAGATAAGAGTATATGAAGGAGCAAGAAAAATACTAAAAGGGTATACTAAATACTAAAGACCTCAGGAAAGGGTATACTAAATACTAAATACTAAAAACCTCAGGAAAATACGCTTTAACCAAATCAGAAGAGATCCCAAATCATGGTGGGGAGAAAGGGGATATAAAGAGGTTCAGGAAAAAAAAAAAAGAAGAAGAAAAAAAAGAAAGAAACAATTAAAAAAAGAAAAAATATAAAAAGAAAGAATATATATATATATATATATACGTGTATAGATATATGTATATATATTAGATAAACTAGTTAAAAAACGTTAAAAAAGAAAAGGGTAAAAATTAAAAAAAAATTAGCGAAGAAGAAAAAAAATTGAAAAAAATTAAATTAACTGCAAGACTAAAGAATCATGGGGAGAAAGCCATGAGTTCCATGCTTTGCTTTCTCCTTCTCTGGAATTCTGTTGCTCTCCTTGGTATTAAACCTGCACTCCTTGGTAGGTGAACTTGGTCCTGGCTGGATTTCTTGTTGATCTTCTGGGGGAGGGGCCTGTTGTAGTGATTCTCAAGTGTCTTTGCCCCAGGTGGAATTGTACCACCCTTACTAGGGGTCTGGCTGAGTAATCAGCTCAGGTTTGCTTTCAAGAGCTTTTGTTCCTCTGTAGAGTTCTGGAGAACGGGAATGAAAATGGCAGCCTCCCAGTCTCTGGTGGTCCAGAGGAGCTGAGAGCTCGGGGCCCCACTCCTCAGTGCACCCTCAGAAAATAGCGCCCAATTACTCCTGTCTCCCTGGCTTCCAGTTGCGTTCTGAGCTCACTGAGCCTGTGACCAGTTCAAGGTAACCCCAAGCTGAGAGCTCACTCCTCCGCTCTGTTTCTGTAGCCAGCTTCCCCGTTTTAATATCTGCAAGCTCTGTGACACTCAGACACCCCCTATCCTTCTGTGACCCTGTGGGACCTGAGGCCATGCTGACCCTGCATGGGCTTCACCCTGGTTTAGCCTCTGGAGTGATGTCCCTCAGTGGAACAGACTTTTAAAAGTTCTGATTTAGTGCTCTGTTTCTCCACCGCTTGCAGGGAGCCGGCCCCTCCCCCCACAGTCTATCTTCCTGTCTCTTTGGATTCGCTTCTCTGCCAGTCCTACCTTTCAGAAAGTGGTTGATTTTCTGTTTCTAGAATTGCTGTTCTTCTTCTCTTCGATCTCCCATTAGATTTATAGATGTTTGCAATCTTTAGATAAGCAATCTAGCTGATCTCCTGCTACCTGATGTAGTCTCAGCCTGCTACTTCTCCACCATCTTGACTCCTCTGCCCGGTGGTTTAATATAATATGCAGTGATTTAATAAAATCAGGACTTAAGGCTCTCTTTGTATTGAAAACAGTTTCAGCTCTGGGTCTCATATTATTTCTACTTAGGAATTATAGAACTAATTTGACTTTGTATCAGGTGTATGGATCCCTTGGTAGCGTCCATCTTGACCTCATCTCAGTATCCAGCTGTCTTTTCAATGTCCTTATCTCTTCTGATGCCCCCCAGTAGAGGGAAGATTTCTCCCTTCTTGTTTTCTAGCCTTCTGTTTATTCATATCTACAATCACTATGAATTTCAAGTAAAATATGCTGCAGCATATTTTTGGTATTTTGAGGTCAAGGTGAAGAGTAGAGTTAACACAAAATGTTAATTAGATGACCTTTCAGAAAGCCTGATGGAGTGTACAATAAATTCTAGATTATTTTCACTTTGGCTAAAGATCAGTCAGCCTTTGTTTATTAACCTGAAGAGACATAAAACTTCATTTTTGCCACCTCATGATTTTTTTAGCCATTAGCTGTGGTCTGATTATTGGACTTACTTGACATTATGCCTTGTCTTGATATTTTCATTGATTTTTTTTTTCAAAGAAACCAGAAGCTCTTTCCATATTTTCATTACAGAAGGCCTGAAGAATAAGAGCATACTTTTGAAAAATATCAATATTCATATAATGTTCTGATAGAACATTGTTATCTCATTTTTTATTTCTATAGATAAAAAAAGGAAGTCAAAATAATAGAGCAATATTGAGTTCAGGGATATTTGTGATATTTAAAAACAACAACCTTATAATCAATTTAGAAATAGTTTCAACCTGAGAAATAAAATTTGTGAGTGGGTAATCTTGAGATAAGTTATTTTTAAAACACATGTCAGCATTATCCATCACATAGATAAGTGACACAGTAAAATGTGAAGCTTCTGTTATTACACTGATGATAGGATAGAATAGTTACCATATTTGTGGAAAGTGTTTTGGGACAAGGAAAAAAATCATAATTTATATACATTATAGAAAGCTATAATAAACACTAGGTTGGACCTGGAGACAAAAACAGATTATAAAATGCATGCATAGAAGGGAGAGAACAGAGTTCATTTCCAGGCCTTGGCAAATGTTGGGTGCTTAGAGATTGACTATAAATTTAAGACCCAAAGAAACATCTGGAAAGAGGTGTTCTGTGCCCATCAAGTGGCATCCCTGGATCCCTTTCAAAGCTTTTAGCTTCTGTAGCAGCTGGATGGGGAGAACAGGGATTCTGAGAAATCTGACCTGTTAGATTCCTGGGATAGCTGCCCTCACTTGGCTATTCCTGGATGGTTTTGCCCAGTTTTGTCAATTGGTGTGCTAGCCCACAGCATTTTTGAATAGGAAAAAGGTAAAATTTGTTTCCTTATAATACCTTGTTTATCCACATTGTTTGATTATGACTGATTATTTATTGATTATTATGTAAAATATTTCCAAAATATAGTCATTTCCAAGAACTTTCCAACAGTGTCATTATTTCTATTTTAAAATGTATAACATTTTTCTCTAAACTTTCATCTTTTATTGTCTCCTATTCTGTTGTCCTCTTACACCACTGGATGTCTAACAGGACCTTGCCTACAATGTCACATATAGATCAATGGCAATTACCCAGGAAAATGGTGGCTTACTGTTCTCAACAATGTGTGGGCAGAATTTGGCTACACATATACAAGTTCTAGCACTTCCTTACATACACCTGACATATTTATTAGAATAAAGTATGTATCATCTGCTTTATCCCTGTTCCTCTTTGTTCCTTAATCCCTGATACTTTTATTAACACTTCCAAAATGAAGATACTTATAACTGTATCTGTATCTATCTTAATATAATCCAGAGACAATACAATGGTCTAAAAATTAAATCCACCCCCTATACTACACTTTCAGGCAAAGAGTGGATAAGGAGTGTTTCTTTACTCTGTTGAAGTGCCCCAAATCACTATGCCTTTGACCACAGATTTGATGGCAATGTTTGGCAGCTCAGGATTTAGGCATTCCCTAGACTGTGCATCCTGGTGATGGGGAGAAGCCCATCTAGGAAGACCCAAAATCTACCCTCTTCCTCATGTCTGTAGGATCTTTTTTTTTTTTTAAGATTTTATTTTATTTATTTGACAGACAGAGATCATAGGTGGGCAGAGAGGCAGGCAGAGAGAGGAAGGGAAGCAGGCTCCCCGCTGAGCAGAGAGCCTGATGCAGAGTTGGATCCCAGGAGTGTGGGATCATGACCTGAGTCAAAGGCAGAGGATTTAACCCATTGAGCCACGCAGGCACACCAATGTTTCCTGCTTACACCAAATTAAGAAGATATAATGGCTTTGGCAGCCAAATTATTAGGGAGGGAGGTGGGACAGATGGAACAGAAGCAGTGGGGGTGGAGAAAGTTGGGAAAGAGGAGACTGAGAAAAACCAAAGTATCAGAATTCTGTCTTCAGAAGTGTGCAGAAAGCATATCTTTTTTAGCACAAAGGGAGAGAACTGAGAAGGAACAACAAAGAGAAAACAAATACCTTAAAGAAAAGAGTGACTTTTGAAATGTGTAAGTTACCTAACAGAATGTTATATTTTTATCCTTTCTATTAAAGATCGCAGATGTGTGTACATCTGCTTGGAATAATGTAGGGGATTCATTTAGTGAAATCATTTGTTCTCCTTTTTAAAAAGTCTATAGGAATTCCATATTTCATCTGAAAGCCTGACTGCTTATTGATTTCAAGACTAGCTTCTGGGGAGCCCTCTGTGTGATTTGAGGGCTGATGAAGAATCCATATGTTATGACAGTTCAGACACCAAGAGGGGAGGGAGGAAGGAGACTGACTGTAATTCATTCTGTACTATCATTATCGGTGAGTTTACAGTTAGCACCCTAGACCAAGCGATATAATTTGTAAACATGATGAGTTATGGTTCTGAACCCATGCCCTAGGGCTAACCCAGTTTGTATTACAAGTTGACATTTCCAAATCCTTTGGAATTTAGCCTTTGATTGCCCCATAGAAGTAAAAAAAATTAAAAAAAAGAAAGAAATAAAAAAAGAAAAATATATAAACCTTTTGGAATTCATTGATTGGTCACACTGAGATAAACACACAAATTTCTGTAGCAGAAGAAACTGTTTATTCAAAGGCACTTTCTTATTTCCACTAATAGAAAGATTATTTTTACTTGATTATGTCCACTAAAGAAAAATGGAGAACATTTAAAATTTAAGTGCATTTGAAAAGAACACATGGTCCTGAGCACTGACTTGTTAGGCCTACACCAGAATCCAAGCTTTCAAATCCTTCTCCTTCCACCAAGGCAGCCTCTATGGGCTTCAAAAGGACCCAGCCCTGGGATTCTACCCAGGAGGGAAATAGACCCTTCTCTACACTATGATTCCATGTTCTAGTTACATAGTGAAATGGATATCAAGATCAAGCAAGGCAATCTTGTCCTCAAAGGCCCTCAGCTAGAACAAATACGGGGAATAAGGTTTTGCTAAATCTGGAAAGTATATTGCAAAAATCAACAGCTTGACTACTTTATTATGCAAAAAGACCACCTAAGTGCTTGCTAAAATGTGGATTCTAAACCCAGCCCCTGAGATTCTGATTCAGTAGATTTGGATATGTCCCAAGGATACACATTTGCTACAAGATTTGTTAGTGCTTCTAATACTGGTGATTCATGAATCACACTTTGAAAAATACTTGAAAAGTCCACTTTGTTATGCACTGTTCAAAAGCACACATATGGAAGTTTCTGTATGAAGATTTCATTTGATCATTTAATTATTTATCACTCATATGCAAATTAGAAGAAAGGACTTGCTCAAATGATGAGGAATTGTTATTTTCTTTTAAGATTTTATTTATTCATTTGATAAACAGAGATCACAAGTAAGCAGAGAGGGGGGCAGAGAGAGAGGGGGAAGCAGGCTCCCTGCTGAGTAGAGAGCCTGATGTGGGGCTTGATCCCAGACCCTGAGACCATGACCTGAGCAGAAGGTAGAAACTTTAACCCACTTAGCCACCCAGGCACCCTGAATTGTTATTTTCTTAAAATAAATTTTCAATAGTTTATCATGTTCAAAAACTACTGAGCTAGCAAAGCAAACAGAAACTAGTCCAGTTAACAGAAATGTCACTATGAATTAAAAAAAAAATTGCCAGCCTGATATTTTTTTAAATAAAACAGTAAGTGATATTTGCTTAATATCACTTAATATATACTCTTTTTAGGCTCCAAGTCAAATTTTAAAAAATTGTTTTACAAATGAGAACATGTCATATGCTAAATTGTATGTGAACAGGTCTATTTGACTATTAGCCTATTTCTGTATAGTGGACATCAGTGCATATATGTTCTTAGGTTTGTGGCTAATATGTGCCTGACAGTGATTGCAATGTCTGTGCTTCTTTTCTTTTCTTATTTTATAGGATTGATTGATTTATTTATTTGAGATAGTGAAAGCACGGGCGGGAGGAGAGGGAGAGGATTCTCAAGCAGACTCCCACTGAACATGGAACCTGATATGGGGCTCAATCCCAGGACACTGAGATCATGACCTGAGCTGAAATCAAGAGTTGAACACTTATCTGACCGAGGCACCCAGGTGCCCCACAATTTCTGTGTTTCTTAATGAAAAAGAAGGAGGAGAAGGAGAGGGAAAAGGAAGTGTATTCAAATTAATCCCACACATTGAATTTATCCTTCAGTTTTGTGGTACCCAGCCTTGAAGATGATGCCCAATGATCCCTGCCTCCTGATATTTGTGTTCTTATTTCTTCCATGTTGTGTCAGGGTCCGTCTTGGACACCAATACAATATGGCAGAAGTGATGAGGTGATGCTTCTGAGCTGTGGCTTCTGCCTTGCCCTCTCAGAAAGTGGAGGGAAGCCAGCTACAATATCCTGCACACACTCCAGCCACCTTATGGGGAAGCCCACAGGACAAGGAACAGAGGCCTCCAGACAACTGCCATGTGAGTTAATCTTCTTGAAAGTGGGTGCCCCAGACTTAGTCAACCCTTCATGTGACAGTAGCCCTGGCTAACTTCACTGTAACCCCAGGAGAGATCCCTAGCCAGAACCACCCCACTAAGTTGTACCAGGTTCCTGACCTTTAGGAAACTGTGTGATGTTATAAACGTATCTTGTTTTAAGTTGAATTTTGGAGGTAATTTTTGATGCAGCCATAGAAAACTAATACAATTTTCACCCACGGTTGCTATGTAATATGTCTGTGATGGAACTTTCAAGCCATCTGCCACCTGACCTCGTGATACTCTGTGTCTAGAAAAGAGAAATGAGAATGAAAGTCACCTTCATATAGTTAAGGGTATTAATTCATTGCTAGTGGTTAGTATTCTTTGAAGTGCCAAGAATAGAGATAATTCATAAATAGTCTTCTGTACCATATTACATAGAAAAGGTCCACATTTTCCTATTAAACAGGTATGCTTAAAGTACTTGAAATTAGAAGCAAAACTATAGTCTTTAATGCTATTTTGTCTTATTGGTCATGAATTTAACTATATGAAGTCTACAAATCAAGTAAATATTTGTTGTTTCCAACTTCAGTCCTCTCCTTAATTGTGCTATTGAATGAGGAAAAAAGAAAACAAAGTTATCCCATCACACTTCACTCTTAGAATTCAACTCAAATTAATCACTTCTAATAAATTCACTTTAAGAAACAGCTAAGGCTGTGTGGGTGGTTCAGTTGATTAAATGTCCACTCTTAATTTCAACTCAAGTCATGATCTCAGGGTTGTGAGATGTAGCCCCTAGTCCACCTCCGTGCTCAGTGCAGAAATCTGCTTGTCCCTCACCCCCAGGTCCTCCACTCACTCTCTTTCTCAAATAAATAAAACTTAAAAAAAAAAAAAAAGACAGCTAATATTTTTTATATCATCTTAGAATCTAATTTGAAAATAAAGAAGAGACAATACCCAACAACAACAAAAGATTATAAACTTTTGTTTTACTCTTATAAGTTTGGATTTCCAAGCCCAAATACTTAGTAATATCTCTAAATAGACATACTGTTCTTTTTTAGAGAGAGACACAGCAAGAGAGGGAACACAAACAAGGGAGTGGGGAAGGGAGAAGCAGGCTTCCCACTGAGCAGAGAGCCCAGAGCAGGGGTCAATCCCAGGACCCTGGGATGATGACCTGAGCCAAAGGCAGACACTTAACAACCGAGCCACTGAGGTGGCCCTAGACATAACTATTATTACTATTATCTCTAAATACATTTTTGATTTACAAAATAGATAGGAAAGTTTCCTATGGCCCTGATTACTTTCACTGAATCTTCAAAATTAGTTTGAGGCATCACCAGCTATAACTCACAAAAAAATATGGTTTTAATTTTGAAACAAGTAGTATTTTGCTGATGGATAGCCGTGAAATGTATATGAAGATGTTTTGCAATACTGAAAACATTTTTAGGAAATAATTGCTCTTCATTAAGATGACTGAATCCATAAAGTTACCTGGTAGCTAAAAAATGAAGTGACTCTTAAGTATTATCAAAGGTTAGCCCAGATTTGGCAAAACTGTGAGGTAGGCAAAGAGTCCCTGCATACCTTTCCTACCCCCTTCCCCACACACCCTGGAATCTTATTTTTCAAAAATCTCTCTCTTTATTTATTTTTTTTTACAGACAGAGATCACAAGTAGGCAGAGAGAGATGGAGAAGCAGGCTCCCTGCTGAGCAGAGAGCCCGATGTGGGACTCGATTCCAGGACCCTGGGATCATGACCTGAGCTGAAGACAGAGGCTTTAACCCACTGAGCCACCCAGGCGCCCAAGAGTCTCTCTCTTTAAAACATAACTTTCTTATTGTCTCAGAGTCTTGTGCTCTATTAGAAGAAGAGATCTTAATAACTTAAGTAACCAGTACTCTATTTTTAAGGAGGGTGCTTAAAGGATGCTTGTGTCTCTCTGACTGCTCTGAATTAAGGTTATTTTGGAAAACCAAATACTTCTGTGGTCTCACCATTTATAACATATAAGAAGTTATTTATTTCATCTGAATATAGACATTTTAAAATGTGCTTGCCCAATTACATTTTCCAAGATTATAACATAAAATGAATATCTATTGTTTATATTGTTATTTAATTCCAAATCTGGGAGGAATATTTCCATAAGAATGTTTTAAGGTTATCAATATAGACCTTTGATAATGGAGCTATTAACACCAGTTTCTGCAACACTAGTGCACAACTGGCTTGTTAAATGTTTAAGAATATCTAAAGAAATCAGAAAAGCCAGTATGCGAGTGTGTACATGTATACTTTCAATAATTTCAACAAGTAGTAAGAAACATCTTGTTTTAAAATGGCTTGTTGAGTTATTTAATAGGTTCAACTCTATAATAAATAAGTAAATTAAGTAAGTCATTGGTACTACTGAATGCTGTATAACACGGAAAATGGATAATTTTATATCACTTTGTAGAATTTGAAGGGCAAAAGTCAAACTATTGAACTGTTACTAAATTATTTTGGTAAAACATTTGGCCAAGATGTAAGGACACATTCAGTTGGCACAAATCATAGCATTGCCATTCTTGAAGCTCATAAAGATTTACCATCTTATTTGAAATAAAACGTGAACACTTTGCCATAGCTTACAAGGCCCTACATGATCTGCCCCACCTCCCTCATCAACCTCCTCTGGGATGATTCTCTCCCCTCTTTCATTATGTTCCTGCCACACTGTTCTTTATTTCTGCTCCTAGAACAGACCAGACACATTCTCCCCCGAGGGTATTTTGTATTTGCTGTTTTTAACAAGGTGTCACTGCTGTCTTTGTTTACTGGATTTGCAATCTCTAACAGGATTTTGCTCAGAATTCCAGGCTCCCATCAAGTGGAGATGACTTTAAAAAAATGTTTTAAAAAAGAACAGAGTGAGTAGTTCTCAATATGTATTGGCAAAAAAAATAAAATATAAAAAATAATAATTCCAGCACACATTTGAATTACTAGTGAATTCCATTACACATACATGTATACACACACACACACACACACACACACACACACACAGAGTTCCCAGCAGTAACCTGATACAAAGCCAACAAAGACATTATAAGAACAATATAGACTAACAACCATCAGAAACAGAAATGCAAAAAGTGTAAGATGTTAAAAGGGAGTTTGAAAATTTGAAAGCAGCTTATGTTCCCAAAAGAATTGAAGGAAATAAATCTAATGGCTTAAGAGGTACAAACTAGGTGAAATTGTTGTTCTCAAAAAATTCAGTGTCTTTTTATGAAGTTGACCCTAAGTCTATTTCATGGATGTTACCTTAATTTAATTATACATATTTTAATGTTTAAATAAGGGCTGTCTGAATATACTGTAATACCCGTACTCAAGGGAACTTTACATATATTATCCTTAAATCTCAAAGAAGATAATACTACCCCATTTCATAAAAAAAGAAAATGTAGTTTCAAGGGTACTAAAGCATTTGCTTAAGGGCACTCAACTAATAGGTTTCATATTTGGATTAATTTGACTCAAAACATACATTTTTTTCCCCCTCTAAATAAAAAGTGGAAATTTCAGAACCTATGAAAGTGAAATTGTGGAGGATATTAGGAAGTGGCTGGGGTTCCTCCAAATATATCAATAAGGCAACTATATTGTAGAGGGTACATAGGGTAGTGAAAATGACTTCCAAAGAATAAGCTAAGGCTGATGTTAGTCATAGAAAAATGATAGTAGTGTCGTTGGATAATAGAATTAATTTCCCAAAGAAACGAAGTTGCTTTTCTTAGGTTTAGCTGCCCTATTTGAGAAGACTGATAATTTCCCCTCGCTATCCAATCTTTTCTTCTTCCTTTTAAAGAAAAAGAGCCAAGTACTCCTACCTTGCTATGTGGCTGCTCTCCCAAAGACTACATTTCCCAGAGTTCCTTGTAGCTTACATTGCCATGTGACTAAGTTCTGGCCAATAGGTGAGTAGCACTGATGTATGAAACTTCTAGGTCCTATTTTTGAAAGAAAGATGTTTATTCTTTCCCTCTTTCCTCTATTTAATGTGGATATGTGATGGGTATAGATGTGGTCAGAGTGAGCCAGTTTTGACCTTTCTTGTGAGGACTACACACTAGGAGATGGATAAGCAACACTTTAGAAGGAACTGGGACCCTGGTAGGCTTTATAAAGCAGAAATGCTGAATGTCTCTGAACTACCTACCAACTCAGACTTTACCTGAGAAAAATAAATCTGTTTTGTTCATGCCACCTTCATTTAGTCTCGGTTAAAGTGGCCAAAACAATCCTGAAATTAATACCTCCTGATTCGCAATTTCGTGTTGTCACCTTTGTATATTTCTTACACGTAAATATTTACTCTGATCACAAACTTCTAAATATATTAACTTACTTTTTTATGTGGGTGATCAGGATGAATATTTTAGATCAGTAGTGATGTAGTTTAATTAGGCAATTTTGATTCCAGGACCATAGACTATAGTTTATACATTATATATACGGTTTATACATTACTATTTTCATAATCCAATTGAAGTATTGAACATTCACTAAAATTAAGGAGACGTCAGGGGCACATGGGTGGCTCAGTGAGTTAAAGCCTCCGCCTTCAGCTCAAGTCATGATCTCAGGGTCCTGGGATCAAGACCCGCATCAGGCTCTCTGCTCAGTGAGGAACCTGCTTCTCTCTCTCTGTCTGCCTGCCTCTCTGCCTACATGTGATCTCTGTCTGTCAAATAAATAAGTAAAATCTTAAAAAAAAAAAATTAAAGAGACATTCAATATCAAATTTCACAGGTGGAGTCTATAGTTAGTAGCACAGCATTGTTTATGTTACTGTTGTTCACTTTTAGATTAGGTAAGAATCAGCTGAATTTATGTTTTGCTTATTTCAACAAACTTTTCTTTACCATTCTGGCTTACCAGAAATTGTTCCAGTCAATAAAAATATATCCAATCAAAGCAGTTGAAAAATGTCTATTAAGTTCTGAACTATTCTATGTCATTTTCCCCAATGCTTTAAACACTTTTCATGGCATCTGATTAAATGTTAAAACAAAGCAAAACAAAAAAACACCTCCTCACAAAAGCTATAAAAAGTTTCAATTAAAAAAATAAACAAAAACAGAGATTGGAGGATAAGAAAGAGGTAACCAGAGCGTTTGGGATGATTTTATTGGACCCAAACTCATGCTGTATTCAGAATATTAGTCATAGCTGCAATTATAACTTATAACTTACTTGGCATAGCCTCAGAAGCTTTTTTTTATTTTTAATTTTGTTTTTGTTTTTGTTTTTCTGGTATACTGCTAAATCTTAGCAGAACAGTTTATTTACTTCCAGGGTCTTTCTACTTATCCCCAACCTAGAGGCCAAGGGTTTGCATTTAATTCACCTGTTCCCAAATGGCACAATTCTTGAAGATCAACAATGAATATGTCCCCCTTTTCCAACATAGTTAATAACATGCAAATTTATGTACAATTTTGATACATATAATTCTTTTGAATCATGCACCAAATAGGTCACCAGATTGTAATTTAATTTTCCTCTTATTAATTAATGTACTTTTGAATTATTTACAGTGTTATTCATATGTGTTCAGCTTAATATTAGATATTTCAATTAGGGAGGAGAGATTTTCATGTCTTATTCATTTAAGAGCTAAATTTGTTGTCTTTAAGGTGAGGGAGGCAGAGGTCAATCATAAAGTTACTTGAAGGCCGTTTATTTTAGTCTCCTGCTAGTTTGTGAAATGTTTTAATAAAGCAGAGATGGACTCAAAGTCAATTAAAATATTTCATCTTGGATATTTCCCTTCATCTTCTCTATACCCATCCGTCTAACCTTTTCTACATCTAGAATCCCTAGACCTGGCTCCCTGAAAACATTTGTTTATTTGTTTTGCCTTTCTCAATCCAACCAAATTCTTCTCATTTGGTTCTTAACTTCAATTTTTTAAGAACTAGATGTGTCCTTTCTGATTCCCAGCTTCCACTACACTAAAATTATTGTCGTGTTTTGGTGTTAGGATCATATTGTAAAAATACCATGTTGATAACACCTTACCCTTTCTACATTAAGGTAACTAAATTTGTATACTTTTAAATTATAGACATACCAAAATACACTCATTTGAGAGATTATTCTATAGGGGATGCTGACAAGGGTATTTTGAGCCTCTCTGTGCCCTAGGTTTTGTTTTTAAAGAATATTGGGTAGATACAAAATAAGAATTATAAATAAGTCAAAAGGTGTGAGAGTGGTATGACATCTGCCCCTGCACCTTCTTCTTATCTAGCATAAGAAATGAAAGAATATGATCTGTGAAGTCCCTTGCATCCTTCCCCAATCCTTCCTTCTTCCTCCCGGAAATGACTTTATCCTTGATTTTTTAGCCATCATTACCTTAGTGTCTCAAGTTTGTTGGTTCTTTTTTTCAATCTTCTTTTTTCAATATAATAGAAGTGATCACTTATAGGGTTAATACTAATAAATTAGTGGATACAGAAAAAGCACCTAGAATCCTGTTTGGCAGGGAAATCAATAAGCATAACCAGTGGCATAATGATGATGACAATGACGGCAACGACAGATAAACTTAACATTTTCATACATACTATTGTTTTCATTCATCCTTTTGTTTAGCAAAACTTTAGACTATTTGCTGGTGTCCTTTGAAGCAATATGGAAACAGAGTGCTTAGTCCTTTTTTTAAGTAAAGAATTTCTATATCCTAGATGAAAAATTCCCATAAGTATGCCCATATTCCTGGGGTCTCAGGAACCATAGAATTTGGGGAGATAGTTTTTTGCAAGTATCAGAATTTTGGAAAAAAAAAAAAACAATAGTTGAATCCTAAAGAAAGTTCTTATTTATCACAAATTTGTTTTTAACATTTTAGAACTCATAAATTTTTTACCTAAGGCACTATTTTAAATCTATGGAAAATGTTAGTGTACTTGTGGTTGAGATTTCCTTGTATTTCCCTCTCCTCCATGCTTAACCAGAAAATAACTCTTTTTTAAGAATGAGGCCAAGTCTCATGCACCAAGACACAATCCAAGGATTCACCATGACCACCTTGTGTATAAAGTGACAAAGCTGAAGAAATTCATTTCAAGAAGCTATGTAGAAGAGTTGTAAAACTACACAGATGAGAGCACAATTTTATTCAATAACAAATCTTTTGGTTGGAAAAAGTCTATGCTCTGGGCACAAGTCAGAAAAATTACGATAGAAGAGGCATCAAAATGTCTTTCTGATCAATTTTATTGCCTCTGGATAAAAATCACATCGATGCATCTTAGAGGACTCACTTTTTAAAAAACTTTTTAAAAAAAACTCAGTATAACATACACTCATAAAACCTACACGTATCATAGGTATAAAGCACAATGAATTTTCAAGAGGGAAATACACTCATGTTACCATCCACCCAGATCAAGAAACAGACATCCTTAGCATTGCACTGACTGCTTTTTAATATGTGTCTGGTCATATTTCTCTCCCTGAGCAAGAGGGTGAAAATCAAAACTGATGTCTATAAAGCTGGAGTAAAGAAAGAAGATTTAATCAACTTATCTCTTAGCCTGCAAGTTGATCAAATTTATCAATGGGATAAATTTTGCTATGGGATCTTCTGCTAAGCCACTTAACATTGATGCATCAAGTTGGATTGCATACACAGTGGTAGTCAATTTTTTATTTTGACTGATTTATGTCCACATGCAGTCAGCAGGTAAGTGACATAGCATATCATCCTCACCAATGGTTTTCCTTTTCTCTCTCTCTTTTTCTCTCAAACAAAAAGATTAATTTTGATGGGCAAAGTTATTTTTAAGGGATGGTCTCTTCTTTTTTGTCAAATTTAGGTGCTAATAAAAATGGTAATTTCACCCAATTAAGAATTTGAATATTGTGAATGTCCTTAATCTTAGAGAAAACTTTTAAAAATCCATTTAAAATATTTGTTACTTTTTTTTTCTTTTTACTGTGGTTTATGTTTGGTGTGGTATATGAAATCTTTTGGTGTGGTATATGAAATCATCAGCTTTGAGAAATTCTCTCATTAAACCATCTTGAGTAGATATTTAGGTATATAGTAGGCATGCTCCAGCAGAAAAGGAGCTGGTTGAGAAGTGGTCCGTGTATAAATGAAAGTTGTATTTAAATTTCTGTATATTCTAGCTCCAATTTCAGAAAGCATAGAAAGTTCATCTACCTCCGTTCAAGAGAAGAATAATGATTAGTCCATTTTGACTGAAAAAGGATTTCACATTCAGTAGTGTCCATGGAAATGTAACTTTTTCTGTGCGTGCTGAATTCTAAAAAGAGAGTAAAGGTAAGATCTGCAACAAAAAGGAAGTTTTTTTTTTTTTCAAAGTATTATATTGAGTAGGCAGAGATAGAGAAATTTAAGATGTTAAAATGAATACATTTCTTCATAATCTGTCTCCAATCCTATTAAACAGTGGACTATTTGCACATTATTAAACATATAACATGTCATTCATTTAATAAAGTTTCCTTCTTGTGAAACATTAAAAGATCAACAATTAGTATAGAATTCAGATTTATAGTGTGGTAATTTAATGCAAACCTTTAAAAAATATGAGCTATTTTAAATATTAAAATACTGGTATATGTACATATTTATGTAATGTGATATATAAACAAGAGTATTATATAATACATAAACATATATATATGGAGGTCTTCATTCTTAATTTTTTATTTAGGGCCAACATATGCTCTTGGTTTGACAAAATTTAGCACTACAGAAATTTTGTCGATAAACAGTGAGTTCTACCCCACCCTAGATCCCTTGCCACCTCTCAGAGATAATTATTATCAAAAGTTTCAGGTATACCTTTATAGAAACTTTCCACCAAATCATACAGTGCACTAACATACCATCAACATGGTGGGTATAGGTCTTAATCCACAACTGACTTATCTAAGAAATGTTGCATTTGTTTATTTCCCTGAAACCACTTACATTCCAACTTGCTTCTAGCCTGTAATAAAATTCAAATTCATTCTCAAGTACTGGGAACCCCTACCACCACCCACACATAAACCGTTTTGCCTTTTAGTGGTGCAACGATCCTTCATAAAATCCCAGTCTCTCAAGAGCATCCTCCGTCAGTAAGTCATCAATTTCTTCTGGTTACCACCAAGATAGCCATTGTTCCAGTTGATGAAGCTGTCAGTCCAAATTCTCTGCTATACTTTGGGGCACAGGTATATTTGATAAGGCTAATCACCTCTTGCTGATAATTTTCCACCTCCCACGCTCATTGTTTGTGATCAGAATACAGATTCCAAATACTTACAAGTGCCAGAAACATGTTCTCTTTCATAGGAGTCTTTTTAAAAATGTATGCACACACACAAAAAAAAAAGTATGCACATTTCATTACCTTTCTTACATGCCATTAATCATTTTCAAGATCAGCTATAGCACTGAGAAAATATTTTGTAGCATTAGAATTTACTCACTCTGCGGCTAATTTTCAGCCTACTTCCTAAATACATTTCTGGTGTTTCACTTTTTCTCTTTTTGAGAAAAAAAAATAACACACAACACAATTTCAGTATAAATGCAGCCATTAAAGGGAAAAGTTATTTACTCAGTGTTTAGAGCACTCACATATTAGTTAAATAACTCTTTTTTAAAATTTTCTTAGTTTTGAAAATATGACTACTCTTACCAGTCTATGCTATTTGCGGTAATGCTGTGGCTATTTACCCGCATCCAGATAAAGTCATTCTCAATGTCCTGATTCCCTCTGGGGACAGCTAATGAACACTTTTTGGCATGTGTCCAGAAGCCAGAGCACCATTATAATTTATTTCTACCTAAATTACTCCAATTGGGGCAAGGATGCTAAATTATGTTGATTTCCCATAAACTGGCTCATTTTGATGAATATTGGTTTATCTCTTGATGCAGGATATTAGAGTAACAAAAAATAAGCATATATGCACACAGATAAATTTCCCCAACCTTGTATTTTGAATCAAACAATTGCTTTTTGTTCTTCTCATTGATTCAGTTAGTAATTAATACTAGGCTCTACAATGAATGTCACTTGCATAATCTGAACACTAAACAATATTCATATTCCCTTTTTTTAGACACAAAAATGAACCAAAGCCACCATTTAGCAGTTGTTTGAAACATATTTTGTAATCAGTTTGGGCATTTGTGCCTCTAAACAATGAAATGGTGAATTATTGTTTAAATCTGTAGCTCTGTCAGTATTTTGTAGTCTGATCACTTAGAAAAAAGTAAGCTATATTATAAATTGATTTTCTGGAGAATTTACCTTAATACAGAATTCTACCAAGTATTTATTTTCTCAAACTCTTCCCTTGTTAATTATTATTGTATCTGAAATATAGGATTTAAAATAAGTGTAAATAAAACTGACAGATGCCATATGGAAAAATAGCAACCTTAGAAGCAAAATAGCCACCTAGGCTGATTATTTGCCAGCTATGAATGTAAATAAAATTATGAAGCTCAATTTATTTAGCACAGGAAAATGGGGGAAATATTTAGACATGACTTGCACATTGAAAAACTAGTTAGCAGGCATCTACTGAAAAGGGGCAAGAGGAAGCACTGAGAGGCAAAATACAAAAATCTCTTCTCGCATAACATGCTCTAGATTGAAAAATAAGACCTATAAATATCAAACAGTTACAAAATAATTTTTAAAATAAAAAAGGAGAATGAGATATAAATATGAAACACATGTAAGACAAATATATGGTTAAATGTCAAATGAATGGCACAGATAATAAATTCTAAAAATTCAGAGAAGGGTCAAGATGCTGTGAATCAGAGTAATTCATGAAGGTCTCAGAAAGCTTCTGTTTTCAAGAACCATAAGAATGCAGATGGACCTTGATATACTGGGGCCACACTGTACTGGCTCAGGAAAGAGCATCACCAACTACTCTTCAATGTCCTCCTCTCCTGTTAGTCAGACTTCCTACATGGCAGTTGAATACTGCACCAACAAATGTTCCAGTGAATGAGGCAGAAGCTACATGGCATTTCCTGGCCTAGGTTTGGAAGTTACATATTGCCACTTTTGTTGCACTCCCTAGTGGTTGAAACCATTATAAACCCAGCCAGGTTCTAGGGAAAGAAATACCGTATCACCTCTTTAGTGGAGAAGTCTCAAAGGACTTTACAGCCATTATTTGTTGTTGTTGTTTATTTCTTTTCAGTGTAACAGTATTCATTGTTTTTGCACCACACCCAGTGCTCCCTCAGATTGTTTTTCAAAGTCCATAGTCTCTCATGGTTCACCTCCCCTTCCAATTTCCCTCAACTCCCTTCTCCTCTCCATCTCCCCTTGTCCTCCATGCTATTTGTTATGCTCCACAAATAAGTGAAACCTTATGATAATTGACTCTCTCTGCTTGAATTATTTCACTCAGCATAATCTCTTCCAGTCCCATCCATGTTGCTACAAAAGTTGGGTATTCATCCTTTCTGACGGAGGCATAATACTCCATAGTGTATATAGACCACATCTGCCTTATCCATTCGTCCCTTGAAGGGCATCTTGGTTCTTTCCACAGTTTGGTGACTGTGGCCATTGCTGGCCAAACCTTGGGGTACAGATGGCCCTTCTTTTCACTCCATCTGTATCTTTGGGGTAAATACCCAGTAGTGCAATGGCAGGGTCATAGGGAAGCTCTATTTTTAATTTCTTGAGGAAGCTCCACACTGTTTTCCAAAGTGGCTACACCACCTTGCATTCCCACCAACAGTGTAAGAGGGTTCCTCTTTCTCCACATCCTCTCCAACACATTTTGTTTTCTGTCTTGCTAATTTTGGCCATTCTAACTGGTGTAAAGTGGTATTTCAATGTGGTTTTAATTTGAATCTCCTTGATGGCTAGTGATAATGAACATTTTTTCGTGTGTCTGATAGCCATTTGTATGTCTTCATTGGAGAAGTGTCTGTTCAAATCTTCTGCCCATTTTTTTATATGATTGTCTGTTTTGTGTGTGTTGAGTTTCAAGAGTTCTTTATAGATCCTGGATATCAGCCTTTTGTCTGTACTGTCATTTGCAAATATCTTCTCCTATTCTGTGGGTTGCCTCTTTGCTTTGTTGACTGTTGCCTTTGTTGTGCAAAAGCTTTTGATCTTGATGAAGTCCCAAAAGTTCATCTTCGCTTTTGGCATAAAAACAGACACATAGACCAGTGGAACAGAGTAGAGAGCACAGATATGGACCCTCAACTCTATGGTCAAATAATCTTCAACAAAACAGGAAAAAATATACAGTGGAAAAAAGACAGTCTCTTCAATAAATGGTGCTGGGTAAACTAGACAGCTATATGTAGAAGAATGAAACTCCACCATTCTCTTACACCGTACACAAAAATAAACTCAAAATGGATAAAAGACCTCAACGTGAGACAGGAATCCATCAGAATCCTAGAGGAGAACATAGGCAGTAACCTCTTCGATATCAGCCACAGCAACTTCTTTCAAGATATGTCAGCCATTATTTGTTAATCTGACTCAGAAGCCAAATTGATTTCCTTCCAGATACTCTACTAAAGAAAGACATGGGGGCACTTGGGGAGCTCAGTTGGTTAAGTGGCTGCCTTTGGCTCAGGTGGGATCCAGCCCTGCATCAGGCTCCCTTCTCAGGAGGGAGTCTACTTCTCCCTCTTTCTGCCTGCCACTCCCCCTGTCCCTTGCTTGCTCTCTCTCTCTCTCTGTCAAATAAATACATAAAATCTTAAAAAAAAAAAAAAAAAAGAAAGAAAGAAACCCTTGGTTTCTACAAAGTATCATTCTATTGCATTCTCCTAGACATTGATTTTTAAAAAGGGGGGGGGGGTTCACCTAAGATTCTTAAATCTAATTACAACCTAACAAAAACTATGGATGTGACTTTCTTTTCCTCATGCTCTCATGTTTCATAAGAGCCATTTTCGGTAATATTAAGTAATATTTAAGGAAAACATTCAATGGAGTGTAACATACCATTCTTGATCTTAAGAAACTTAAAATATAGTTGAGGAGATGTAATATTCATTCATGTATTCATTCTTTCATTCAGGGATCAGTTGTTAAATAGGTCCTCTGAGCTACACGCAGACCAGGCACTTGAAAAACAAAGAAAACCAAATACTGTCACTGGCCTTAAGAAGCTCAGAATCTAGGGAGAACACAAACAACATGGATGTATGATGTAATGGGATAATTGATGGAGTTACGAAGAAATCTCTATAAGGGCCAAGACAAGACAGCCATGAGTTCTTCATGGTGAGAGTGTGTACAGTTACTAAGCTGTTGGAAATAAAATGTATGAATAATTAAGTAATATATTTCAAAGTGTCTTTGCCCATGTTTTCATATCTGTATTTGATACACAGTCTACCCGCAACAGAGTCATGAATAACACAGAGAATAATCAAGTATCATTTACTTGATTTAAGAAATATAACTCTATAACCTCTGAATTATATCCACTTAATCAACTTCTCCTTGATTTTACGACTGTTTTCTAGGAAAGTAGAAAAGGTCTCTACAAATGTTTTCAGAACTAAGAAAGAGCATATAGTTTGAAAACCATTTCTTCAAAGACGAAAGCCGAATTTAAAAGCAAAAATATTAAAAAGTAATTAAGAAAAGGGAACGTCAAAAAAAAAAAAAGGAAAGCATGACTATTTAGAAATGATGGATACTTTAATACGATAAGTAAGATCTGCATAAAATGGATCTAATGTTTCTTAAGCACGTGATGAATCATCTTAATTCTAATAGGATAAGATACAAAACCAAAGAATACAGGACTTTTAATGACATAAGAGTAATTATAACAACATTGCAAGAGGTTAAAGCAGAGCTTTAACACAAAGGTGTCATATTAGGGGAATTCATCCATATTTGAGGCTACTAAGGTTAGGTTGACAAGTATCTGGGAAATTAACAGAAGTGACTTTGTGAAGAATTCACATAACATGACCTTATAATTACATCATCTGTCCAGGGGTGGTTCCTTTGTTCCAGAAATTTGATTCCTTGTTGGTCTTATAGTTTTATTTTATTGATTTATTTGTTTATTTTAGATTTTATGTATTTATTTGACAGAGAGAAAGAGGTCACAACAAGGTAGAGAGGCAGGCAGACAGAGAGAGGGGGAAGCAGGCTCCCTGCTGAGCAGAGGGCCTGATGCGGGGCTTGATCCCACGACCCTGAGATCATGACCTGAGCCAAAGGCAGACCTTTAACCCACTGAACCACTCAGGCAGCCCTATAGTTTTACTTTATAATGGATTCTCAATATACAGAAATAGAAACTTACTGAATTTTCAAACCTCAGAACTGATTTAGAAATCCTTAAAATTCACTTTATAGAACTATTTGTTCCTTCTAACAAGTATTCCAGTAAACCTGACCCCTCCTTCCATTTAGTCTTTCACATTGAATGACTGGATTTGATTGCCTTCCCCCACCAGACCCCAGATCAATCTGTTTAGTGCTAAGACTTGGGAGGGTCCATGAAGTGCTAAGGAAGAGTTTCAGCCACTAGAGATATTTGTACTTGCCTGATCATAGAGTATTGAGAAGAGGTTATGTTAAAGTTAAGTGATTTTCAATCCAATATTCTCTCTAGCTAAGTTGCCATCGTTGGTTTTTCATCGTTCGATTCAGCTACTGCCCAGTTCTGGAGCAAGCCTCCGCATCTGTCAGAATTGGCTACGTGATCCTGCCGTAACAAACAGTTCCTGAACCCCAGTGACTCATAAGAACAAAAGCATATTTCTCAGTCTTGCTATGTCCGTCTCTTATACTGGCAGTGGCTCTGTCCCATGCTGTCTCACTCAGAGAAGGTGACAGCACCTTCACATCCAACATGTCCCTGTGGTATGGAAAAAGGAACATGGCTGAGTGCATTCTATCTCACCAAGCCTTCTGGCTGGAAGTAAACACTATAGTCCTACTCACTCTCTGCATTGCATTACTGTGGCCAAAGCAAGTCACTCTGCAGAAGGAATGTACCATCCAATCAGAAGAACTGAAACACTGATAACAGCCCTAATAATTGTTGTACCTTGCATTTATATCATTAATAATTAAAGACTGTTAGCCCTACGAGGATAAACAGGCTAAAATTTGCATCATAAAGCCTATTCCTAATTAAATATAATAGTCATGTGTCTTATGTGTTTCTCTCTGAGTGAGAGCTAATATTTACTGTAAAATTAGTAAAAATATTTTTTAAAACATCAGGAATATGATCATTTCATTAGTGAGGTACGCCTAACCTGTATCTCTAGGACAAAGCTTATCCTCATTCATTTTACATAGTTTAATTTATCTTTCAGACTCATGTGATTGTTACTGAACCAGGGGTGATACCCAGCCCATCACAAACAGACCCAGCTAGGAGCTTTCTAAAGCTAATTTCTGCTTCAGGGCTTTGAGGTTTAATCAGCTCACTTTCTCTCCTTTTGAGTTTCTATTAGTGTTGGATTCCTGGGGTATTGTACAGTAGTGACTCTGAGGTGGCCTACCCTGAGTTATTTTAATGTTTTTTTTTTTTTCCACTGTCTAAGAAACTGCTGGGGAAGGTCAACTTAATCTCCACCTTTCCTCAACATGACAGATTTCCTACAAATTGAGATTTGTAGACTTCAATGGATCATGCTCTCCATTTCCTTCTAACTGAAATGCATTCCCTTTAGTGCTGATCAAGTAAGAGAAGAGAAGGACCTAACTGGGGTGAGGGAAAATTAGAACCATAATTCTCAGAAAAATGTCCATACTTCCTGACTCCCAGTCCTCAAAGGTTCTCCTTTCATTGGCTCTATTTAGTTCCAAATTTGTTTTCAGTTGTGTTTGTTTGTTCTTTTATATGCTATTGGTTTCTTGTTTTGTTGGTTTATTTGCTTAAGCTAGATGCTGTTTGAGTGATTAAGTCACATTCAGAATCAAGTTACATGAAAGCACTGATTCCATCAAAAAGTCTCACATTTTACTAATGATAGAAATACAGATTATGCATTAACTCTACTTAAGTGCTGTTTGTAAATATAATTATGCAACTTGAAAATATCATTTTCCTTATTATTGGCATAGTCATAATAGTTTTAGAGACATTTCTTTAGGGGAAATTTTTTAATTGGCAGTGTCCTTGCTGATTTAAATGTTAATTTTCTGTCACTATTTAGATGTATTTTCTCAGCTAATGTTCTTGGACTCAAAGAAGAGACATACATATTTTTAAAACTAAGAAACTTAATTCAGTTCATTCTTCTACTTTACCACCAGGGAACTTAAGTTTCTGGAAGTCTTTTTTTATGCTAAGGAAGAGGAATTTCTGGGAAGTCTTTGTAAACTAAAACCATGCTTTCAAAACGCAAAAAAAAAAAAAAAAGAGTGGGGGGAGAAAAATAATATATTAATCAGTTTCTAGTTTATGTTTGGAATTTCACGTGTCTGCTATTTTTAAGATACATAGATTAGCTAAAATATAGATGGGTTTTAATATGCATGGGTTTTAAATTCATATACATAATTGTTAATGGCTACCTAGAATCGGTGTTAAGAAAGATTCTGAGTCTTCACAACAGAGTTCTGTGATTGATTTTTTTAATATAATTTTTTATTTTTTATAAACATATATTTTTATCCCCGGGGTACAGGTCTGTGAATCACCAGGTTTAAACACTTCACAGCACTCACCAAAGCACATACCCTCCCCAATGTCCATAATCCCACCCCC
>NC_081559.1:29904961-29969669 GCF_022355385.1 Mustela nigripes | reverse complement strand
GCCTGGGTGAGAAACTGATAACTTACTCTGGATTCCTTTCCATATGGTGATTTCCTCAGAGTGGTTTGTGCATCTTCATAGTGTGCTCTCTGGGCTCCAAGGGCCAAGTGTACCAAAGGAAAACAAAACAAAACAAAACAAAACCAACCAAACAAACAAACAAATGAAAAACAAATAACCCCCATCTCACCTGTGTGTCCCAGCTTTGGAAATCATACAGTGTCATTACCATCATAATTATAAGTCTGTCCAGAGTCAAGGGCAGAGAATAGTGACCCCACCTTTCTGAGGAATGACAAAGTCACATTCTAGAAGCTTGTGGAATGGGAGATATTGTTTTACATGTCTTTTCATAAAATACTATCTACCACATCAACCTAAAATTCCATACCCAAAGAAACTATTAATTAACTATAAGAGTTAAAGGGAGGTTTTTTTTTTTTTTTTTTTTTGACATGTTAGATGTCAGACAACTTACCTCTCATATACTCATTCCTAAGAAGCTATAGGAGAATGTGCTTTGACAAGACATGAGAAAAATCCAACAAAGATAATGATTGAAATGCAGGAAAGCAGGGACCTAACACTTTAAAGATGAATGACTCTCTAGGATGGCAAGGAGTGATCTCAGAATGGCAGCTGTGTACTACCACCTATAAAGGCCAACCAGATTGGTTTAGGGAAAGTCAGAAGGCTTTGGGAGTGATGTCTCCAAGAAGGCAACATTTTTTTTTTAAAGATTTTAATTTATTTATTGGACAGAGAGATCACAAGTAGTCAGAGAGGCAGGCAGAGAGAGAGGAGGAAGCAGGCTCCCCGCTGAGCAGAGAGCCCGATGCAGGGCTCGATCCCAGCACCGTGGGATCATGACCTGAGCTGACAGCAGAGGCTTAACCCACTGAGCCACCCAGGTGCCCCAGGAAGGCAAATTTTTTTTAATGTAATATGTTTCATATATTTTGAGGGAGAATTTATCAAGTAGGAGAGAATTTGAACCTAAAGTAGATAGCACACTGCAACCTAAGTAAACAGAAAAATAAGACAGTCAACTTCAAGGAAAACAGAGTTTTACAAGAAAGAAACAGTTGTTATAATGTACTACATGATTTAGTCGAGATTAGTGCTTACAAGGTCATGGAAATGTCAATTTTGAGTAATTATATAACCAAAATTGTGCTGTAATTCTATTGGGAGAGTGAGGTGTGCGGTTAGAACATATAGATACATCTGGGTAGGCACGAAGTAAAAGAGCTAAATCATTAAAAAGAGCTAAATCATTTTTCTCTAGAGCAGGAAATTAATTGGCATGTCTATATGTAAAAAACAAAACAAAAAAAAACAAAAAAAAAAAAAAACCAAGAAGTTGTAAGTATGCTTTTTAAAGAAATTAATACACAAATTTCTAAAAAGAGCCAAAAGTGGTTGCTTTTGGCAAATGGGCAACACTTTTTCAATGGAAACAGGCATGGAGAAAGGAATATGGAGAGAGATAAAAAAAAAAAACACCTTATTTTCACAGATCTTAAAAGCTATGTAATTCTTGAGAATAAAGAATAGGGAAGCCTACTTTTCAGTCTAGACAGCACAGTGTGGTCTTGGTTTTATGTAATCAGTCATGTATGTTTCCAGGGTCTCGGCAAGGAAAGGATGGAAGCACAGCACCATTCCCTGTCTCCCATATTGCAGCCAGAGCCTCTCCCCAAAGTTGTGGCTACTCTGCCCACCTTCCCTGTACACCTAGGGCTAAGAGAGGGAGAAGGGGCCTGCATCAAAGGTATGCTTAGCAGCTTCCTCCTCGCTCCATGGCCTTAGAGGAGAGACTTTCTTCTTTAAAAACAGCCTTTGACACCTGGGTGGCTCAGTGGTTTAAAGCCTCTGCCTTCGGCTCGGGTCGTGGTCCCAGGGTCTTGGGATCGAGCCCCGAATCAGGCTCTCTGCTCAGCAGGGAGCCTGCTTCCTCCTCTCTCTGTCTGCCTCTCTGCCTCCTTGTGATCTCTGTCTCTCAAATAAATAAATAAAAAAAAAAAAAAAAAAAAAAAAAAAAAAAAAAACCAGCCTTTGATAAATGGGACAGAAATAACTATCACATCCAGAAAACTAATCAAGCTTCTCAGGAAATATGAATGTAAATAAAATATTGATTAAAAGCTAAAAGGATTTTAATTAGGTTACTTAGTTTAATAGTTTAATTTGGCAGAAACAGACAACTTGGACAAGTTTCTTTGTGTAAGCACATTTTAAATCACTTATTAAAATTTCAGACGGCAATCCGAGATTAGTAAAAGGATCTTCAAAGGCAAGCGAGACTCCCATTTATTTTATTTTAGAACTCAAAGCAATACTAAATGTTACTTTGAGTCCTCTATCTAAAACAATGTGAAATCTTGAATATATTGTAACCCACTTTGGCCCATATATCATCTGTATTTAATTTATATTGAACGAAAAACAGAATCTGATAGACAAACATCACATATATTTTATTGAAGATCACTTGTGTTTTAAATAGAATAGATAAAAATTGTTCTTTCAGAAATACGACATTAAATACAGAAAAATGGATTCCTGAAAACATAAAACTCATGGCAAAGTAAAGTGTTACTTATTCAGTCCAATTCAGCTAGTACATAAAATATTTTGAAGGCACCCAGAGAATCTCTATTTTGAGTCCTTATTAGTAATTACAAATCAATGTACTACATGGCACACTTCAAGGCCAAAGCTAAGACTGTACTTATGTTCAAGATGTTAAGGCATATGGAGTATATCCGTTCAAGACAGTCATTACAAGGACAGACTCTAAAGTCGCACTATCTGGGGTCAAATCCTGTTTTCCCATTTCTTAGTCATAAGACCTTGAGCAGTTTAGATAGCATTCTTGTGCCTGTTTCCACATTTATAGTATAGGAATTATAATAGTCATACATACTTTGCAGGTAGTTATGAGAATGAAAAAAGAATACATCCAAGCACTTAGCACATGAACCTATGGAATATGGTCTATACATAATAAATTTTAGTTTTATCAATATAAAAAGTAGATGCAATTAGGGTGACAGGATTTCCAAAGTTGAAAATCTACGTTTTTCATTTTTACTTTTTAAGATTTTATTTATTTATTCGAGAGGGAGAAAGAGCAGGACCAGGGGCAGGGGGACAGGCAGAGGGAGAAGGAGAAACAGACTCCCCACTGAGCAGGGACTGTCCCCCCTCCCCTGCAATGTGGGGCTTGATTCCAGGACCCTGAGATCAAGACTTGAGCCAAAAGCAGATGCTTAACTAAACAAGCCACCCAGGCACCCTGAAAATCTGTATTTTTAGTGGGAGATGAAGAAGGATAAACATCATGAGTTCTGCTTTAAGACAGATTTGGATGCAAATTCTAACGCTCACATTCACCAGCTGTGTGTAATGTGTAACTTGCTTAAGCAAGTTTCTTTCTTTCTTTCTTTCTTTCTTTCTTTCTTTCTTTCTTTCTTTTAAGATTTTATTTATTTAATTGACAGACAGAGATCACAATTAGGCAGAGAGGTAGGAGGAAGAGAGAGGAGGAAGCAGGCTCCCTGCTAAGCAGAAAGCCCATTGCAGGGCCCGATCCAGGAATCTGGGATCATAAGCTGAGCTGAAGGCAGAGGCTTTAACCCACTGAGCCACCCAGGCGCCCCATTAAGCAAGTTTCTTAACCTCTCTGTGCTTCATTTTTCTCTTGTATAAATGAAGATAACCATAGGACAATGCTGTTGAAGAATCAATGATAAAATGATACCGAAGCCCTATGCAAAGCTTGACCCATAAGAACTTTCAAATATTTGTCACTATCCCTTCTCTTATGAAATACATAGTAGAAGATGCATAGCTGATCACATCACATCCCCTGTAGAAATATATGGAGTGGTAACTCACAAGATCATTGCTTCCATGAATTCAAGTTCTCCAAGGACCTCAATGGGGCATAGATTTTATAACTACCCAAATGCAGGTGGACCTGAGTATGTCCTGATAAAATTCAAGTCCAAAACTTACCTGTTGCAGGAAAGATGGCATTTCCACTCCTGTGCAGATGAATCTCACATATCAAAGATGTTGGTGTGTATATAAGTCACCAGAGTGGGGCACCTGGGTGGCTCAGTCAGTTAAGCATCTCCCTTAGGCTTGGGTCATGATCCCAGGGTCCTGGGACTAGCCCTACATCAGCCTCTCTGCTCAGCTAGGAATCTGCTTCACCCTCTACTTCTCCCTCTCACTCTGTGTTCTTTCTCTCTCTCTCTCAAATAAATAAGTAAAATCTTTTTAAAAAGACTTTTTTTAAAAAAAAGTCATGAACTTTTTGTAAAAGTCATGAACCAGTGAGTGTGACATTCACTCTTCCTTTGGCAACTTCAGAAAAAGGGCTGAGGTCATCATTTTCACTTCTTGGCTGTTCATGACCATAGTGCAGACACTTGACTGACAACACGCTAAGATACCAGGTTGAATCTTTATGGTATGCCAACTTCTAGGCAATACATTTCATTGATATCAAAAGTAAATAGGGTAAGAATATAGGTTCCAGAAGAATAGTGAACATATTTTCTATGACTAATAATAGTGAATAAGGCAACCATACACCACTGACTTTTTTTTTTATTCACCTTCCTAAATAAGCCAACAATGATAGTGATTAGAAACAGTGCAAAGTGAGGGGAAAATGTGTCTATAAATGTTTCAAAGAACTGAATCTGGTTCTCAATCCATTATGTTAAAACTCAGTGTCTTAAGGAAATTGAATATGGTTCCAAGACTGTATCTATTTTGGTAGAGCTAAATATTTCTTTCTACCATCCACTATCCAATACTGTTTGGAAGCTCCTGAGTCAATAGTGCTGGGACAAGTCACTTTCTCAGAGTTTTATTTTTCCCTTCAATCAAGTCACTTTCTAAGTCACCATTTAATCCTTTAAAAACTCAGCTTCTGTTGGAACCTTGTGATCTTTCTTCCAGTCACTCCCTGCATCTGCAATCTTTACCATTCAATCAATCAACGTGGGTTTTGAAACCTATGGTATATACCCAGTTCTCTGTTAGCACCAACACAGAGGAAGAGAAGAGGGATTAGAAGGATCTATGATCTCATGGAATAGATATTATAATTGGGGAGGCTAGACCCATGTATTATAAATAATGAGAGAAAAATATAAAGCAGAATATATTAAGGGTATATGTTAACATACATTAACATTTCTTTCCATACAGCTTGGAAAGTTTAATTGTGTAGTTCAGGAGGTAAGTGAACAAGATGTCCCATTAAAATATACTTATACAAATCCAGGTGGGGATTCAGACTCCCTTTACTAGGAATTGATTCAGGGTCATTTCATTCTGCCTTCTGCACGAACAGTAAAGGACTATAGTAATGAAACAGAAATCACTTGACACACATACAAATCTTTGTCATTATTGCATAAACATGTACATACTTCACATTCCAGCTTCTTTTTTAGTGAATAAAAAAATATATCTGATTATTATTTTTTCCATGGTTTGGTAAAGTAGATCTTGGGGGGCAAAACAATTGGTGGTCAGGTTTAATGACTCAAGGCAATCATTGACCACAAAGGCTTCTTCTCCGACAAAGCTGTGTCCTATTAGTATTCAGTAAATCCTTGAAAAAGTCACTAGGCAGCTCTTTATCTGTCATTATCGGCTGTTCTTTGATGAAACCACTATCTTGGAAAATGCATCTGTCTTCCTTGGGAGATTGTTAAGCACTGGAGAGTGAACGAACCTGCAATTTCTGGACTTTGTGGTTTTGCTCTGAATAGCAACCCATGTTGAAAGGTATGTATACCATCTCTGTTCAGACTGATCCCAAAATAAGAAGGTTATATAACTGATATCAAAGCCAGTTTTTGTTCACTGGTAAAAATTAACTAAATTCAATATATTTTCTAATGGGTGCTACTCATTTTTCAATTATTCTATAAAACTACAGAAAGCAAGTAATACAAAACAAACCTTTCATTTAGTTAGGCTAGATGACAATGGAATCCTAACTCATGTTTCATTGTAGATCAACTAATTGGCATATTCTAGGGGATGACATGGTGCTTTGGCAGTCTCTGGGAACTGAAGTTATTCTTCAGTACTCTGAGACACATTTAAAAAAAAGATATCCTTTCCTTCCAGTCTAAATTTCTTTTTTGAGTTTCCCCCTCCTAGTCCCCAGGATCATTGTGCTAAGCTATAGTGATGGTGCCTCGGCTCCGACAGTGCTGTTTTGTAGATTCATGTTTCCACTATGAGCTTCTGAGATGAAACTATCAACGTCCTATAGAAAGGAGTAAACAGTTCTTTCCCATCACTTCCAACCACACCTTTACTTTATTTTAACCCATCGTAAGATCTGACATTTGAAAATGGCCAGGACTCTTTTTTCCAAGTCTGGATGGAAATATCTTATGTTCCTCACATGACATGCACTTAGAGGGTAATGTCAGATCAAGGAAACGATGTTGACTCAAACACTCCATTGAGAATTGTACAAGAAAGGCATGCAGACAGCCTTTCTACCAGGAGCCACAAACTCAAAATAACAATCACAGACACTCACTGAGCACTTGTTCTGTGCCAGGGACTCTTTCAAGGACTTTGCTCACAGTGAATTCAGTTCATCTCTATACACTCTTACGGGGTAGGTATCATTGTTATCATATCAGAGATGAGAAAATTAAAGCAAAAGAACATGAAGTAATTTACCCAAGTTTATACCACTAGCAAATAAAGGCAGAAGAATTTGCAGCCAGGGTATGTGGCATTGGAGTTAACTTTATCAACCACTACCCAGCTCTGAGACTCAAACTCTCTAGGGCCAAGGCAGGTCACAGAAATGAGCAAAGTGGACAATCCTATCTTACTGTTATCATGTAGGGACATGGACCTGGAGCTACCCTATCTTCTCTTATTGCAAGAGAAAACTGAAACCAGGATTGTTTGTGGGAGGTCTCTTGCTTTTAAAATGTTAGGTATGAATTTTAAAATGTTTTTAAACACCATTTTGGAAAACACAGTTCTGAGGACCACAAATTTGCAACCTATGCTTTATATACCTAGGTGGCCCATTGGAGTACAACATAAATAGATTGAAAAGCTGTTCATTTATTTTAAGAACAAAATTGCAGAATTGCTGAGCTGAGGCCTACGTAACTCATCTTGGCCAATGTCCCATCCCAAGTGAGAATTTCCTCTAGGAGAGCAGCTCATTTCATTGTATAACCACTAAAATTGTCTTTAAGAAATCTTCCTTCTATTTTATCAAAACAGTGTTTTTTGATATTTTGATGTTTGATCCCAGTCATCTTAGCTCTGCCCTCTGGAAAAATACTGCTAAGACAAATCTTTTTTCTGCAAAATACTCTTTCTGCAAAATACTCTTAGATTTTTAAAAACAGCTAACATAGTTCCTGTTTTTCTTTTTCTTTTTTTTTTTTTGATTCCCTCAATCACAGATCTTTCAATAATTTCTTCAAAAACTTTAACCACTCTTTCAATAGAGGCAAAACAATAGCCTGTATCAAGCCTCCATTATGTGCTATTCTGATGACATCTAAATCTTTTTTTTTTATTTACAGTCCCCTATCATAAAAGTATTTTGAGCACACACTGCCATATGTTACTTTATACATAAACATAACACACATGTTATTTCATATATATACATATATGTCATATGTGTTACTTTATAAATAGTATAGATGTAGTTCTATTATTTGCTAATATCTTAAACAATACATATTTAACCAGGGTTTCTCAGCTTTGGTACTATGGACATTTTGGGCCAGAAAATTCTAAGTTGTTGGGGGCTCTCCTGTCCATACGAGGTTTTATTTATTTATTTGTATGTTTGTTTGTTTGTTTTTAAAAGATTATTTATTTATTTCTTTGACAGCGAAGATCACAAGTAGGCAGAGAGGCAGGCAGAGAGAGATGTGGAAGCAGGCTCCCTGCTGAGCAGAGAGCCCGATGTGGGGCTCAATCCCAGGACCCTGGGATCTTGACCTGAGCTGAAGGTAGAGGCTTTAACCCACTGAGCCACCAGACAACCCTATTTATTTATTTTTAAGATTTTTTTTTAACTTACTTGACAGAGAGATAGAGAGTACAAACAGGCAGAGTGGCAGGCAGAGGAAGAGGGGAGAAGCAGGCTCCCCGCTGAGCAGAGAGCCCAATGTGGGGCTCAATCCCAGGACTCTGGGATCAGGACTTAGCTGAAATGAAGAGTCAGACGTTTAACTAACTGAGCCACACAGGCACCTCTGATCTGGTACCTCTTTGAGAGAACCTTCTCATATTACTTCCCAAATCCATCTAACTGGGTCCATTTAAATTAAAGCACATTACAGCCCACCAAAAAGCCAGGAGACAGTGGGCAGCAGGGTAGAACTTGGGCTCTAACCCCATGTGTAATGCATGGTATGTGACATACAACTCTCTAACCTCGGATCCCGGGGAGCACGACAGTGGCAATGCAAACTGTAGAATAAGTATCACTGAGGATGAATGAATTTACTTTTCTCTATGAAATATAAATATTCATAGCAGCTCCAATATTTCACCTTCACCCAAACTTGTTAATTTGCTCCTCCCTGGGATGCACAGATCCCACTTTGCAGACCACTGAACAGAAGTACAGAACTTCAAGAACACTACCTTATTTATTCCAGACTGGTGATATTCCACTAAAACAAAGAACCAAACCTAGGGCATAAAGGCCTTCTAATTAGTGCTGCCATCAGGAGAAGCTTTACCCCTGGATGTAAGCTCCATCCTCCTTCTATTGTGGTATTTGGACCATGACATGACAGGGTGGTTCACACTACTCTTGCAGATAGTTAGAACCTCTTAGCTTAATTTTTCTTTCCTTTATAAAACAAATTTAACCTTTAAGCCAGACTTTCTATCATTAGAATCCTTCCCTAGTTTATTAAGGTATTTTCAACACTATGATTACGGCTGCATTGGATTTCCCTTCTTTTTATCAGCCCAGTCTCTCGTCTCTCTGCCCCTTCCTTGTCATTATAGCCCTCCTTCCCACTCTCTGGGGAGTCATGTGCTGGACTCCAGAGGGAACAGATCAACCAAGCTGGACTAATGGAACATGAGTCTTGGAGGGGCCCAAAGATGAAAATTAGTGTCAGATACATATCCTTGAGCTCTGTGCCACTCAAGACTGTCCAATCTTTCCTGCCACATAGATCCCCAGAGTTTCCCTGACCTCACCTTTCCCAAGACTCATGATTCTCTGTCTCCTTTGTTGTAAGATGCACCAAAGCTACAGTCAGAGTCTTTTCCTGTAAAGAACCTAGTTGACACAAGCTTTAAATACCCTGGCTCCCTCACAGTTTTGTGCTATCTCAAAACCTGCAACTTACATCTTCTAAATCTTCACTCAAGAAATACTGCTGGGGGCACCTGGGTGGCTCAGATGGTTAAGTGTCTGCCTTCAGCTCAGATCATGATCTCCAGGTCCTGGGATTAAGCCCCAACATCTGGCTCTCAGCTCAGTGGGGAACCTACTCCTCCTTCTCCCTCTGCCTCTCCCCCTGCTTCTGCTCCCTGTCTCCCTGTCTCTTTCTCTCAAAAGAATAAATAAAATCTTTAAAAAGAAAAGAAAGAAAAGACTGCTGAATCAGGATGAGTATGCATAAATTCGAATCCTTAGATTTCTACATATGGACTATAAATAAACAACATTTTATAACAAGTATAATAGCTCACATTACTGTTCATTTCATGTTAGGCACTATCTTACAGAAGTTTTTTTTCTTTTAATGCACTTTATTATGGAATACTTTTAGATTTATGAAAAACATGCAAACATATTACAAAGAGTTTCATATACTTTCACCCAGGTACCCCCATCGTGAAATCTTATATAACCATGTGCATTTATCAAAGCCAAAAATATGACATTGGGGCATTACTATCAACGAAACTACAGACTTTATTTGAAATTCACCAGTTTTTCCATCAAGGTCCTTTTCCTGTTCCAGAACCCAAATCAGGCTCCACACTTTTAGAAGTGCTTGACTTTTAGCAGCTCATTTCATTTTCCCTGGCATCTTTGAAACAGGCACGATCATTTCCCTCTTTTTACAGATGAGGAAACTGAGACACAGAGAAGTTAAGCAATTGGTTAAAGTCACACAGTAAGTGACAAAACTAGGCAGTAAACCCAAAAACTAGGCCCCAGAGCCTCTGTTCTTTTAAAAAATATTTTATTTATTTATTTGAAGAAGAGAGAGAGCAAGAGAGAAAGCATGAGCAGGGAGAGGGGCAGAGGTAAAGGGAGAAGCAGACTCCCTTTATTAAGGTCCTCATGTTGGGCTGGATCCCAGGTTCCTGGGATCATGACCTGAGCCAAAGGCAGATGCTTAACCCACTGAGCCACCCAGGCATCCCCAGAACCTTTGTTCTGAACATTTATGTTGTCCTGCCCTATATAAGAAAAACAAAAACAGGACAAAAAGCAAACAGAAAGTACATGGCACGCTCTCTCTGCTCTCCCACTGAAAAGAGTTAGATTTTCAGTAGGTTTAGTTTGCTTGCTTTGTTTTTGGGGGACTTCTGCCAGTCCTAGAGGTTCCTGTAGTCCCTCAGCGTGTGCATGACTCAGAATACTACCTTCTCCAGCTCTTCTGAGATTAGGCTCAAAACTCGGAGTGCTTTCGTATACAGAATTGACATGTGTTGAAAATAAAATTTGCCCATCTACATCTTTCTAGAACAGAACTTTTCGGCCATTAAGGTGTATGCAGATTCCCAGGGAAGCTGGTTCCAGTGCAGGTTCTGCAGGTTGGAGATGGCACCTGTGAACCTGTCTTCCCACCAGGATCCTAAGCCAGGTCCATGCCGCTGGTCTGTAGAGCAACATGTGGGGAAGTGAAGCCCTAAACCTCTTCCCCACTTTTTCTCCAATTGGCCACATTTCTGTTTTTGTGCCACTCTCTACCTGGGCTCAGAGAAGGGAGCAGTTTGGGGCTGTTCTGTCAGATACCTTTTATCTAATTCAGACGCTGGTTTTATTTAAATACAAGTTTGTTAGCTCTTTACCTTTTGGATCCCTTTTTATTGATAGGCATTCTTGAGGCAACACATCTCTTTATTAATACTGTTATTTTGTTCTCTGTCATTTGTTAATGATCCCTCTTAACGGTGGTCTTCCCTATCCCTCATTATCCAAATTCATTCAAAGGCATTGTGATTGTTTCGAGCTTTTCTGCAAGCCCTAATTTACACTGAAACATTAACTTCCTTGCCACTAGATTTGCTGAGTGTTGTTTTTGTTTGTTTGTTTGTTTGGGCCCACATGTTCTCCTTCCCATCTCTCATGTGAGACGTTTTCAAATGTGAGTCGCTCCAGTTTCTCTTGCAGCCACATCAGTTTCTTTCTAGAACACTCTCCACTCCAGGCTCCCCCAGATTTCTTCCTCTTCGGAAACATTCGCAGTTGCTGCGATGTGTCCTTTTCTGTTCCTTTGTTACTGACTTGCTTACTTTAAGAATTTTCATCTCCTGTTACTTTTGAAACTCTAGCCAGTTGACCCATATGTATATATGTTAATATTCTCTTGGAAACTTTTAAAATCTGCTTTTGTAAAGGCTGGTTTGGATCTGATATACTCATTATATTCTTATTCGATAATTAGCAACTCCAAGATGAGGTCACTTCTTTCTTCTAAGTTTCCTGTTATTTGGAGTCTCTCCCCACTCCCACTCCCACCCCCGCACCCTGACATGTCCTTCCTTGTAGGTTAGAATTAAATCCAGACTAGCAGTTCTCAACACTGCTTCCTTTACATTCTGGAAGATGAAAGTGCCAGCTCTTCCTCTGGGCTGGGCATTTGCATATTTTAGATTTATTTATTTTTTTTAATGGAAGAAATGAAAAATCTCAGGCCATGTTCTGTAGAGCTAACCTGAGCATGATGGGGACATGCTAGAAAAGCACTCTGTCTCTGGAGGAGGGACCAAAGGGGATGGTGTCAGTGCTCTGGGAGGGTAAAACTCTCAGCGACTACAGCAGTGCCTCTGTCACCTTCCCAGAGTTGGAGAGCCTGCTGCTGTGTTATGTCTTGCAGTTACACTGTTCAGTTAACAGTTGTTCAGATGAAACTGCCACTGGAATTTTGGGGTCCAAGAATATAGTGTTCATAAGTAACCTAGCAGCTTCTAAGGTCGGAGTTTTCTGGAAAAGAGTGGGTTTCAAACCAGGATGGTAGTGTGGAAAGAAGTGACAGATGCATGATTTGGGGGGAACAACTAATATCATGAACTCATTCCTCTCCTGCAGCGCATACAGACTGTGAGTGGGATCTAGCGCAGGGGGCTGTGGGTGAATGAGCAGATGTCTTGGTCCCAGGAGCATCTGCTCTCCAGAGGAGGAGTGTCGATTCAGAGAGTAACTGGAAGAAAAAGGGCAACAGGGGAAAGCGTGATCAAGAGCTAGGGTCATGTATTGGTTGTGCTCTTTGGTTTTCTCCTAATACTCGAGTAAGGGTGATTAACTGACATGCTGGTGGGCATCACAGTGAAAAGTGAGGATATACTCTATATGGGAGATAGAGAAGTGAAAAAAGAAATGCATCAAAGAGAAGGAGGGGAAGAAATAAGCAGCCCACAAATGCACTGGTCAATGTGCTGTGGGCAGATAGCTGGGAGCCTCAAGGGTCCTGCATCCTTCTACATAACTTCTTGCCTGTGTCCTCCACCAATACATACAAATCAAGTGTCTTGCCCTACCCATTCCCATCATGGTTCCCACCCAACAGTTTGGCCACAAGTATGTGAGTGATCTAATTTCTTCCCAATGCATGCAGACACATATTCTAAAGTAACCTTAGACTTCTGTCCATCTTTCCTGTTAACTTATGTATATATTAAAAATAAGGTTTAAAAAGATTTAGCTGCAAATATATAGACCCAATTCTAAATAGTCTATGTTTTGGTTATCTCATGGTGCAATTAAATCACCCCCAAATGTTATGGTTGAAAGCAATTTATTGCCTCATGATGTGGGGTATCAGGAGCTAAGCTAGGCCTCAGTG
Source organism: Mustela nigripes (assembly GCF_022355385.1). NCBI lineage: Eukaryota > Metazoa > Chordata > Mammalia > Carnivora > Mustelidae > Mustela > Mustela nigripes. The sequence continues at coordinate 29,956,587 of NC_081559.1, read as the reverse complement.
ATGTAGTTCCTCTGCTCCATGTGGTTAACAACTGGGGTCATCTTCATTCACCTGGAGGCTGCACCAGTCTGGAGTGACCAAAAAGATGTCACTTGCATATCTGCTTCCTTGTGTTTTTGCACATGGCCTCCCTCTCTCGCTTTACTTAGCTAGCTAGGGTTTCCTCATTGCATGAAGGTCTCAGAGTAATTAAATTTGGTTCCTGGTTTCCATTGCTGTGTAACAAGATAATAATTAATTATTATTTCTCATGGCATTGGGGTCTCTCTTCGGGTTGCCCTCAAATATCCGAGGGGGCAATTATTCAAAAGTTTTACTGGGCTAGATGCTCAGAAATCCTAGGCTCATCATAAGCACTGGGTCCTGGATGTTGCTAGAGGCTCAGCTGTGACCGTCCACTGGAATGAGCACTTCCATGTGCCCTTTCCATGTGACCTTAACTTCTTCTACATCCTGGCAGCTGAGCTTTTAGGAGCATTCCAAGAGTGAGAGTTTCAAGAGGCTCAGACCAATGTTGCTAGGCTTCTATATGACTTAATCTCAAAGCTAAAGAGCAGTATTTTGGCCACTTTCCATGGGTCAAGAGCAAATCACTGGGCCAGCCCAGATTCCAACAAAGGGAATTCCACGAAGGCAAGCATGCTGAAAGTCAATGCCCATGGCATAAAGGGGCATCTTTGATGACTGCACCGCAGACTTCTTACCTGGGGGGCCACATTTGAGAAGTAGTGTTCTGGAAGAGCAAAAGCAGCAGTTGCAGTTTTTCAAAGTTGAGGTCCAAAGTCAGAAAATGTCACTTCTGTTATATCTCACTAGATAGTCAGTCTGACAGCCCACATTTGGGAAAGGGGACATAGATCTTCCCATGAGTGAAGGGGCAAGCCGTTAATCCCCCACACTCTGCTGAAAACAGTTAGATACAAGGTTAGGAAAAATCATAGATATATTTCAGGCCACCTCATGTTAGTTTTTTAACTGAAATGAAAATGGATATGTTATAAAAGTATGTAATTTTTATATCTAAAAACATGAATGTGGACCTAAATCCATGGATTTTCTTTGTTAAAGATTCATGGTTAACTAGAAATTTTCTGTGGGGTTTTGATAACAGTTTCATAACTTATGAATGAATTTTGTTGCTTATCCAACTTCAACTGAATTTTCCAAGTTTTGATTTTGAATCATTAAGTCCTAAATAAACAGAAAATCAATTTGAATCTTTGGTAATGGAAGCATTATATTGACCAAATTCCTTAAATCATCTTTTAAAAACTGAGCACCAAAATGCCAATCAAGTGTATCATTTCCACAAAGGTAAATGTGGGGGTGTGGCCATCATGCCAGTTAGTAAAATAATTGAAAGAATTAAGGGGTCTCAGAGTAAAGGCCTCACTGAGAATGTGGTGTTTGTTAAATCCATTAAGTTGAACAAAATGACTCCGAAAAAGGATGTTACATTTACGGTTCCTCCACCAAAGCTTGCTGGGTTCAATGCAGCTACAATTAAATACAGAAAGGCATGGGGATGAGAAAGCCAAGACATATTAGCACATAAGAAAATTACATCTCAAAAGATCTATAGGTGTGGTTATTAGAAAATAGAGCTCACATAGAAATATATGAAAAACCAATTAGTTTTTCAAGGAAGTTGTACTGGACCATTAATCTGGATTGAACCAGGACATCAACCTGGATTGAAAGGGACAGACTATTTAAAACTTTAAATGCCCTGTAGGGTGTGTGTGTGTGCATGTGTATGCATACATATGCAATAGAATATTACTCAGCCATCAAAAAGATTGAAATCTTGCCATTTGCAAGGACAGGAGGAATTAGAGGGTATAATGCTAAGTGAAATAAGTCAGAGAAAAACAAATACCATATAATTTCACTCATATGTGGAATTTAAGAAACAAAACAGATGAACATAGGGAAAGGAAAAGAAAAATAAAATGGGCTGAAAATAAAGAGGGAGGCAAACCATAAGAGCTGCCGAACTCGAGGAAATAAACTGACGGTTGCTGGAGGGGCAGGGGATGGGGAGATGGGGTAATTGAATGATGGACATTAAGGAGAGGTCTTGAGGTAATGAGCACCGGGTGTTATATGCACCTGATGAATCACTAAACTCTTCCTCTGAAACGAATCATACACTATATTTTAACTAAGCCAAATTTAAATAAAGAGTTTTAAAAAATGGCCCATGGATTTCTGCTTGTCTGGGGAAGGACATGAGCTGAAGAAAGCTCTTACTGGGGAGAGCATGTTCTTTGGCTGCCCACCTCAGATGCAAAGAAGAGTAATGGAAGAGGAAGAATCTACAGGGCAGGCTGAAGCAGAGGCCACCGAGAATAAAAAATAGGAAGCTGCTCCCAGGAAGTGAAACTAGTGCCTCATCAAAGTGAGTCATCAAGAGTTGACCGGTAGGATTTTAGAATCACGATAGCCAGCCCCGTGTCTGCCGTGCATCTTCCCATTTTTTTTATCTGAACGCAGCTGTTCATTGTAGTTATCTTGTCTTTGTTCCCCTGTTGGGTCCTGGGTGTTTGCAGAGCAGAACTGGCCGGGACATGCAGACTCTTGCATATCACCTCCTATGGTGAAGACCTCTGCTCCAGCCGGTCACCCAGAGATCCGGCCCTTTGAGCTTGACGCCGTGACTGAACGGCAATATGTCGTCTCACGTGGAGAGGGATGGAGCATATCTTGCCTGTGGGATGAAGAGTTGACTAGACATTTAATGACCAGACTGGCTCTTAGTACTCTTCTCTGTAACATCCAGTTCTGCATCAAAGCACATGCCTCTCCAACTTCTTTGAGATCAGGCTTGTTCTTGGCTTTTAGGATGTGAGCAAAAGTGATTAAGTGTCACTTTTGCATGGGAACCTTTAAGAACCAGTGTGTAATTTGTCATGTCCCCTCCTTTATCATCACCATCTGTAACATGCCTGATTGTCCAGTCCAGGGCAGACTGGATCCCTAAGTGAGGACAACATAGAGGAGAGCCTCCTCAGGATGGAAGTGAAGTGTGAATGAGAAATAAACCTTTGTCATTTTAAGCCCCTGTGATTTGGGAGTTGTTAGTCACTACATTTTAACAACAATCTGTCCGAAGACACACACCCAGATACATAAGGTGGAGGCACCAGGCATTAAAAATTGTATTAATGGAGGGGAGTAAGTAACAAGAAAGAATCCTGCATTTATAGTCACAAGTTTCCATAATCATTGCTAAGGCAGAGTCTACATTTAAACCATTCCGATAAGCAAGTAGATATTATCAGAATAATGATGTATTTATAGAGTACTAAGTTTCTGAAGTCTCAGATATTTATGTACTTGGACACTTTATGATGTTTGAGATTCTTTAAAATTTCTCTCTCATAAAAGAATATCATTAAGGTGACAAGAATAGTTTAATTGCTCTCTAATAAAGAAAATTAGCAAAGTGCAAAAGCCTTAGATCTATGGTTATTCTGTTTAAACACAGTTAAATATATACACAGAAAAATATGCCAAATGTATCTACAATATTATGTAAATTTTTTTTTAACTCTTTGGAGATCTTTAGTAATGTGCTTGCTGATAGTGATCTAAAACATAATGTGGGTTCTGAGAATAAACCAAAACACTACTTTGGCAAGATCACATATTACAGATTTGATGTCCTGTCACTCAGGAAATACTCTAAATTTCTGAAAGCAGGCTGTTGTGTCTAAGATTTGGCACTTATCTGTGAAAAAGGAAGGAGACTGTTGAGTGTTGGGAGGAAGTATCCTGATCAGAGCCTGGAGAATGGCTGTTTAAATTGAGTGCTGTATTATGAAATCCTGGGTATTTAGCGGAATCTATTATATACAGAGAGCTCTTTTATGTTCTTTTTTTACTGGACAGAAATTCCTTCTCCATAGAATTGAAAATAGGATATTGACGAATTTTAGAAATGATAATGAAGAATCCCTCCCAGCATTTTGCGGGGGCAGGGGCTAAGGAAGGCTCTCTCTGGTTTATTATCTTGAAAAGTGGGTCAAAGCACAGGTTGGATCTTTGCTTTCTTTCACGTTCTTTAGATCCTAAGCTTTCTAGGAGGCTTAAGAAATTTCTTTATATTCCAACTTTGCTGTTTTAAGACAAAAAAAAAATGCCAAAGAAAAAATGCTTATTTATAATATTGCTCAAAAGCTTCACTCTCTGGCTCATAAGATCTCGTGTACCTTTCTGTTTTATTGTGAATACACTTTTTAAACTCTTGGAATGTGCAGAGAACTGGCCTCTAACTTGCTCTGTGGTGCTGTGGTTGTGTTCAGAGCTAAAATGTTAAAGTGTAAAACATATATACATGCTTGACACACAGGAAGAGTTCAATAAATATTATCTAGTTACAATAACTACTATTTAAACACATAGTTCGCCTATGTTAATACACATTGACAATGGGGCTTTGGAACATTGTTACTTACTAGACCCCTCCTCCCCAAATCGTGCTCACACACATAGACTTCAGGGAAATTAATGGAGGGAATAATTGGGACTAAATCCTTGATTAGTTAATGAGCTCAGTGCTTAATGCTCTGTACATGCAGGTAGAACAGGGGGTTAGTTTTCAAATACAAAGCAGCAGCTTACCAGGTAGAAAAGAAGGACACATGGGGCTTTGGCATAGGAGAAGAGGAGGACTATCATATGCAATTAGAGGCATGACACTGCACGGAAGAGTTCAAGGTGAGAAGAGGTCACCAAAAGGTCAAGGTCAGGCTACTTTCAGGTTAATGACAGGAGTCAGACACACAAACACAGCACATAATAAAAGATGCCAGGGGCTAGTCAGATCCTTTTGAGATCCTGAAATTCTCTAGGACTTTGGAGAAAGAGGCAACTGCACAGTCAGCCTACATTTAGGGAGATAAATTATTGGATCCATGTAAGAAAGAATTTTCCACTCCACAGAGACAAGTAGAACCAAGGTAATGTCAGAAGACTGATGGCACCTGAACCAAATGGCCAGAATCTAGAGAGGGCTGAGGAGTCTCTTCATCTTGGAAGAGGACTTACATCTAATGTGTCTTAGTTAGCCATAAATGCTTTTTGTTTGCATTTTTCTTTGTTTGTTTTGTTTTTGTTTTCCCCTTCAGTTTGCATGACTTTTAGTGAAACAGGCTTTTAAGCCTTCAGAATAGTGCTATAATAGGTATGCCAGGAGAAACCAAAGCCTTCCTACACCTCTCCCTAATCCCATCTGTTCTCTTGTTCTGCCTCCTTCTAACTTTGCACTCTGCTCTTATTTTGGTGGAAAAGTCAGTCCTTCAGGTTCCAATTTACTTACTATTTCCTTCAAATTGAGATGACATTGAACACACAGTGTCCTTCAGGGAGCCAGAACTATTGACACATAATATGCCTGTGGGATAACTCCTGGGCACGTGCTTGTGCTGTTAATGGCAATTTCAGTGGACAATGCCTTCCCCAATGGGATGGATCCAATGGTAGATGTTAGATACCTTGGGCCACTTATTTCTTTTAATGTGCCTGAAATTTCAACATGCAGCCATCCACCTGCTCTACCCATGTGTAAGACCACGGCGACAGCCACAGAGATATGCCTTATGGTTTTGTCCTCAAGTTCCAAAATCAATCCTCTAGGCTTGCTCTGGATCCCTTCTCAGACCCAGTAGCCAAGGCTTTGTGTTAGGGTCTCTTGGATGCTACCACTCAGAGTAATGAATTACTCATGAATGAATCTGCATGATAGTTTTAGGCTCAGACTGTTCTCCACAACTGTGCAATTCTGGTGTTAAAGCAGTTCTTGGGCATGTAGGTGATGTAAGTAAACCCAATCAGGATGTTGATTCTAACTGACAGGTGCAAAAATAGGAAATACTCTTTAAAGTCTAAATTAGTATTTTAATACCATGTAACATTTCATTTTATTGGGATAAAATCCACATGCTTTGGCACTGCCTACAAAAAGCTCATTCAAATGTTGCCCACCTATAACCCCTTGCATCACTCCTCACTGGCCTCTCCAGTCCAGGTGCTCTCAACTTTGCACCATCCGGTAGAAATGAACTTACCTTTACAAACCACCCTGTGCCTTAGTTGCGCTCGTCTCTATACCCACAGTAGACTTTCCTGCCGTATTTTCAGGAAAACTTCTGTTCTTCTCTAGATTTAAAGCTACTGTCTCTTTCTCTTTACAGGCATTTCTTCCTCTGTCATGAGTTATCTTGTATTTAAACCATGAATGGCTATCCTGGAATCCTGTATGCACCTGGTGGGGAAGGGACTATTTCATTCAGTTTCGTACCCTTAGCTCTTAATATAGGGTTGCCTTTCTTGAGAAAAGAAACACTGGGCACCTGGGTGGCTCAGTGGGTTAAGCCGCTGCCTCCGGCTCAGGTCATGATCTTGGCGTCCTGGGATTGAACCCCGTGTTGGGCTCTCTGCTCAGTGGGGAGCCTGCTTCCCTTTCTCTCTGCCTGCCTCTCTGCCTACTTGTGATCTCTCTGTCAAATAAATAAATAAAATCTAAAAAAAAAAAAAAAAAGAAACACAATACATGTCTGTGAAATGAATGACTAAAGAAAAACCATAAAAAAATAAAATAGTCCTAATGATCCTAATGATAGGAAATATTTGTCTTGACACATGGGATAAGGCACAACACAGGTAATAAGGAAGAAAAGAATGAATCTGTCATAAAATATCCTCGCTAAAAAAGTTCCAGGGTATTAAAAAACTATGAAACTTAGAGATATTTCATTTTAAAAACCACCTTTACTACAAATTACTGCTTGCCTCTTGAAGAAGAGACATAATCTCTAAAAGATGATTATCAGTTATTGAGCAATCAGAATTTTAAAATTATATTCAGCCCACAAGTTGGGAGATGCCTAAGTAGGTGGAATCTGTTGAGTTCTGAATAAAATTGGCATTTCCTTATTTTCTGATATTAAGGTGCTGAAATATGCTGTCAAGCATTAACATGTTTGCTGATGGTAACTTGGCTTGGCAGGACAGAAACTTCAGTGTGAGTTACACTTTTATGATTACATTTTCATTACTAAACACAGATCTCTATCTAAGGCAGTTTATTGCTTGGAGTTATTAGTCATATACTGGTATGATGTATAAGTATTGTTATCCTTATTCAGTTCTACCAGTGGAACTTTGCCTGAAAATCCATTTGGTAAACAGTCTAGCCTATGTCCACAATCCCGAAGTGATGAGTGAACACATGTAAAAGACTTAGTTAAACCAGATGTTGGATATTGTAGAATTTAAAAAGCTGTTTAAATATAGTACAATTTTTTGAAAGTGTTTTAAGAGTATGGCATATAAAAATATAGGGCACCTGGGTGGCTCAGTTGGTTAAGCATCTGCCTTTGGCTCAGGTTATGATCTCTGGGTCCTGGGCTGGCTTCCTGCTCAACCAGGAGTCTGCTTCTCCCTCTCCCTCTGCCCCTCCCCACTTCTAGTGCTTTTCTCTCTCTAGCTTGCTCTCTCTTTCTCTCTCTCACAAATAAGTAAATAAAATATTTTTAAAAGGGCATAGTATATATAAATATATATTAACTACAACACATAATATAGTTTTTATCCAATAAAATATAGTTTTTATTCTTTTGCTATTCTTTATATGTTCAGTCTATTAATCTTGTTCTTGTCAGTGTATTCTGAAACTTTTTTTCTTAGCTAATTATAATAAAAACTTAGATCAAATCTGCAAATTTTGTGTAACAATTTTGGCAAAAGAACATTTCAGTCACCTTGAGTTTAATTAATGAAAATACTTTGATAAAGAATAAAAAGGTTTGAAAGGAGGATAAGCTCTCTCCTTACCCCCATTCCCTGAAAATTAAAAACAACAACAACAACGCCACACAAGAAAACTCTTTACTCATATTTGCATTATCCACATTATGGCAATGGGGATTTTTAAATTGTTAGTAGATTTATAAGAATGGCATAAAGATTTCTTAAAGTCTTTAGTGTGACTAACAAATGTCTACATGTGGTTGTACAAGTTGACTTTTTTTTTTTTTAAGATTTTTACTGCTTTATTTGACAGACAGAGATCACAAGTAGGCAGAGAGGCAGAGAGAGAGGAGGAAGCAGGCTCCCTGCTGAGCAGAGAACCTGACACAGGGCTCCATCCCAGAACCCTGGGATCATGACCTGAGAGGAAGGCAGAGGCTTTAACCAACTGAGCCACCCGGATGCCCCTAGAAAGTTGACTTTGGAAGTGGTTCATTAAGAAGATCATTGTGCCAGTTCTCGAAATGCATTTACTTTTATTTATTTAATTTTCTTTAAAGATTTTATTTATTTATTTGACAGGAGAGAGAGCAAGAGAGCACAGGCAGGGGAAGCTGCAGAGGGAAAGGGAGAAGCAGGCTCCCTGCTGTGCAGGAAGCCCTATGTGGAGCTCTACCCCAGGACCCCGGAATCATGACTTGAGCCAAAGGCAGTTGCTTTACCAACTGAGCCACCCACTTGCCCCTTGAAATGCATTTTAATAAAAGGATCCATTTATCTTTCTCTGGTGGGATCATTGCTCTATTTTCTGTTTGAGGTCAGACTAGATCATGAAGCTCATTGAATTTTTGACATCCAAATATTGACATCAGAATGGTTCAGAACATTGCAATGAACATTTTTCAATCAAGATTACTGTCCTTCAAACAGCAAAATGCACTTCAGCAAGGAAAGACAAGTTCAACCAAACAATTTCTAATAAACAACTTCTTCCTTTCTCACTTTTCAGTAAAGAAAGAAATTAGAAAGGGGGGAAAAAAAAGAAAAGGAAAAAGAAATCCCTTCTCTTATGCCCAAATTGAGTTTTAACCACCAATTAGAGGCCAAGTACATGGAGCGGTCCTCTGAGTCTGTTAGTGCCTCTCGACCACTGCTCATTGCAATAGATTGCAATAATTAGTGCCGTAAGCGTAAATACGAAAATGAGGGGGTTGCACTAGGTGATCTCTAAGGTCCCTTCCAGAATTAGAATTCTAGAAGCTGGTGAGCCTGAAATTGCTAATGTGTTTCTGAATGTACTAAATTTATGCCTAGGGACAATTTATTCATTTGAAAGATGGGTGCTTTTTTTTGTGTTGTTAATTTGGATCAGAATATAAGCTTAAATGAAAAGTAAGTGCCGGTTTAAACACTAGTAATAATATGTGATTCTACAGCATTTTACCTTTTACAAAGAGCTGGCACAGACACATCATTTCATTGAGCTTACAGTAATATTGTGAAAAAGTTCTATGACCAGGATTTTTATCACCCCTTGGCAAATTTGGAGAAAATTGGGTATTCCTGCATCATCCTTGGTTTTCTTAGTTCGTCAAAGATGCTAAGAACTCTCCAGTGGGAGCAGAGGAGAGAGATCTAAATTCATCTCAGTTTGGCAGCGTCCTGAGGGCAAGGATCATCTCTACTGCATTTACTGTGAGATCCTTAACTCCTATGACCCAGGGCCCTATTGAGATTATGCTCCAGTAAAGGGAAATAAAACAATACACACATAAGCAATATGCCAGGCAGTGGTAAGCACTGTGAAGAAACATACAGATGACCAAGGGAAGCCGTGGCAGGATATTTTAGATAAAGGAGGAATCCTTAAGGGGGTGCCCATTTAAGGAAGAGTTTTCCAGACTCAGGGGAGAGATGGCACAAGGACATGAGGAGAGGGTGTTCTTTACCCCGCAAGGGCAGCAAGTTCTCCTGTGGCTGTAGTGGAGAGCAGAGCGAAGAGCCTCGAGTGCTGACGGCACAGCAGGAATGTTTGTGAGCGTCCGTATATTACATAGGGCCTTGGTAAGCCACACAAAAGATGTTAAATCCACTTTCACATACAACTGTGAGGATGTTAAAACCAAGAAAGCAGGTACAATTGGATATTTTGCCTCTAGGTTAGCTTGGGAACTCCACTCTAAATCTTTATGCATTTTTTTTAGTTTGTTGTTGTTTTTATTTTTTTTTCTATGAAATTGAGCTCCATCCATTTCTGCATAATCTAAAAAACTCTTTTTCATATATCCATACTACTTACTCTGAAGATAAGATGTCCAAGCCTCCCTACCAAATTTCTATTTTCTTCCTTTTTTCCCCTCATAAATGGCTCTCGAACTTCCTTATTTATGTATTTGTCAGAAAGAGAAAGAGAGAGAGCACACAAGCAGAGGTAGCAGCAGGGAGATGGCGAAGCAGGCTCCCCGCTGAGCCAAGAGCCCTATGTGGGACTCAATCCCAAGACCTGAGATTATGACCTGGTCTGAAAGTGGATACTTAACCAAATGAGCCATCCAGGCATTCTCCTCTCACTTCCTTTTGAAAGTGGTGCACTAAAGACCCTTACCTATAAGCTAGCCATTTTCCAAAATGTGCTTCACTGAATGCCACTTCCAGTAAAGATATGGGGTGTTCCAAAGTCAACTAATAAACATAGTCAAATGATACACATTCTATTCTTTCCCAAAATTTCACAATGCACATGGACCAAGTACAGTCTCTGAGTCCTTCAGTTTTTTTGTTTTTTAAGATTATTTATTTATTTATTTGACAGACACAGAATACAAGTAAGCAGAGAGGCATGCAGAGAAAGAGGGGGAAGCAGGCTCCCTGCTGAGCAGAGAGCCTGATGTGAGGCTCGATCCCAGGATCTGGGATCATGACCTGAGCCGAAGGCAGGGGCTTTAACCCACTGAGCCACCCAGGTGCCCTTCTGAGTCCTTCAGTTTATAAAAAATAAACTCAGAATTCCCTAAGCATAGTTTGACCTGAGGTTATTTATTTATTTATTTATATACTGAAATCTATTAATATTCTATGTTCCAGGTACTTCTGGGTCCAAGTTAATATTGCCTTTAACCTTTACTGCACACACCTTCTCAGTGGTCCATCTCCATCCACTCATCTATCCAAATCCATTCATTCATTCATTCGTTTTTATAGTTGGACTAGATGTTGGGAATAAAAATAATATAGTAATATGAGTCCTTAGTTCAAGGTTCTACACTCTAATGGAGGAGATAGTCACTTAAAGAGATAATTCATATTCAATGTGATGAATGCAATGACAGATAGAGGATTATAGACAACTCAGAGAAGAGGGTATTTAATAATGCAAACCATTATCTAAATGGCCCCTTAATTTGAAGTCCTTTAACCAAACAAAGATTAAGAGTGTGTTCTAAAGCAAAAAATAGGGCACATGGGTGACTTGGCCAGTTAAGCATCTGCTTTCAGCTCAGGTCATGATCCCAGGGTCCTGGGATCAACTCTCATATTGGAATCCCTGCTGAGCAAAGAGTATGCTTGTCCCTCTCCTTCTACCCTTCCTCCCTGCTTGTGCTCTCTCTCTCTCTCTCTCAAATAAGTAAATAAATAATCTTTAAAAAAAAAACAAGAAAATAAAAAAATAGCTACAGGTTTCTCTATAATCATATTGGATTCTTACTTTATTTAAAAAAAAAAATAACCTTAGAAGAACTGAATTTTAGTACTTTCTAGGACTTGCTTCTCATTGGTAATCCTACTCAAAGTCAAAAGGGAAAATATGGTGCCAATGCTCCCTTCTAGAAATTGCAAGATGACATTTTAAAAGCACATTTAGATATAATTTTTATAATTTTTACAAAGGAGTTCTGACCGGCATCCTGCAAAGTGGAAGGACATAGCTGACTGCAAACCAGAACCCATCTCGGCTTCCTGTGCGATTGATTGGTCTTCATGCTAATTCCAAGGAGTTGGCTTATTTCAGAGTAGATGCCTAACACAGAGAATCCCTTTTTTAAGCCATTTTCTTGAATTGTGAGATGCTTAAATATCTGACTTGTTGACATATGTTTTGTTGATGATAAGTGCAGTATTTTATTTTAATTTTGTTTTTAACATTTTTAAATAATAGATGGGGAAATGGAAGTCAGAATGAGGCAAAAATTAAGAAAAGCTTTGCAAAGAAGATGGATCATCTTTCTAACATAAACCTAGGATGCTTTCAGTTAATTGTGAGATGTGTGAATTGTCTCCTACCTTATAAAGGCATAGATCTATTGCATTCTGCCAGAATATGCTCTTTCCTCAAAATATCTTAGAAGAGAAGATTATAAAACACAATCTTTTCCTCAGCAAATTAAAGGAAGTGAAGATAATATTTTGGGGAGAAGCTGTTGGATAATGGCTATTTTTGAAGATAGTGTCCCATACCTTTTGCCTTAGTCTCAACGGACAAAGATAAAGGTTGGGACATTTACTTTTTAGAGTCTATTCCAACAGGAAATATTTACCCTCTGTGATTCAGCAGAGCTTGAGTACATGGTCAAAATGTTTACAGGGCACTTGAAAATATTTTTCGTCAAAATCTGATAAGATAACCTGCCTGCATGTTTTCATTTTTGTTTTATCTATTCATGGCCCAAGATGCAACTAGAGTGGAGACTTTAGTACATATAGGCACGGTTTGAACCATTAAAAAAAAAAAAAAAGATTAGAGTAATACTTAATAATTGAGTAATTTTTCTTTTTTAGAATTTGGGTTTGATATAAACAAACAATTTATTAAATTTGCCATTTCACTGTATAGAAGATCCATTCATGGCTGGAAATAGATAACCTGAAAAGTACACTTTTATAATAGGTGGTGAAAACAAAACAAAACAAACTTATCCTTGAGAAAAGAATACTTCAGTCCTTTAAGGCAGAATCTCTCAACCCCGGCACTAATGACTTTTGGGGGCAGATAATTCTTTGTTTTGGGAGGTTGGGGGTCTGTTCTGTGTACCCTAGGCTATTTAGCAGCACCTGTGGCCTCTACTCACAAATGCCAGTAGTAAACCAACCCCCTCTTCCTGGTTATGATAACCAAAATGTCTCCAGATACTATCAGACGTCCCCTCGGTGCAGGAAAATGCCCTTGTTTGAGAGCCACTGCCTTAAATACAGGTCACCTGCTTGAACTCATGATTAGAGAAAGGAGAAGAGTGTAGGATACCTGTTGGTAATTCTCTGATACGAAGGATGGGGAAAAGAGAGAACCTGTCTTTGTGGTCTAGAGGCTGTGTGCTGAGGGCCTCTAGGGAGTGCCCATCACTGGGTCCAGACATAGATGTTCCCATAGAGCCGAGTAAAGTTCTGCCTCTGAAACCACAGTCTTTCTTCAATACTTGAGCCTTGGCCATAGAGAAGTGGAAAATAGAAACATCATCCCAGTAAAGGCTAAGGATAATCACACACAGTTGCCACAGTGGAGAGCTACCTTCGGAGCTATCTTAGACAAGTGGTCGGTTGCTCACACTGGTGGCTATTTTAGGAACACCAGGATCCACCAAAAAGGAACACTCTATCAGAGACAGATAACAAAATTGCTGAATGTGGTCATGGGGTTGGTGCCCACTTTGCATACCCTCCTAAAGATTCTCAATCTCTCTGGCCAGGATTTCACCAACCTCTTGACTGATCTCCTTTCATAGGCTGGCTGGCATCCGATCTTTTTCTACACAAGCTGTCAGAATGTTCTTTCTAAAACACAACCCTGGAATTATCTCTGCCCTGCCTAAAGTGCTTTGATGTTGCCTCTGAGATAAAGTTCAAGCTCCTTAGCATGCCCTGGATGCTGACTGTGTCTTTTGACACTTTCTCTTACACACATCAAGTCTCCAATCCAAATATGATTGGGTTCCTTCTAGCCTCTCTGTTTTTCCTCATACAGCCCCTTCCTGTCATGGTTACTTCAAAAATATGCATCCGGCCTGCTTTTTCACTGAAAATAGCCAATAAAGAAAAAAGTCTGTTTTTGTTGCGTCCTGTCCCCACCCCACCACTGCCTTTTCTTACTCTATTTCCACATAAGTTTTCTTCTGTGTCATTACAACTCTGAATTAACAATTTTATGGCTTCTAGTTTCTCCTCTGGATCTTCTATAATTCTTCTCCTTTCTGTACCTTAGTTTGTTTTTGTTTTCCATATTGCTGACTAATCCTTCCTGATCTCTTCTGGTGATAACTCTTCTCCCTCCTCAAATGCCTGCCTTCGACAGTATTCCAACAATGGCCCTCTTCTCCTTTCATTGGCCCTTCAAATACTTGTTTGGGTAACCCCTACTGTGCAATAACTTGGTCTTTTGGTGCTGGTAACTACCACATTTTTGTCTCTGTCCTCTGGCCAACTCCTGAGCACCAGATCCTTGGAATCAAATGTCTACCAAGAAATTCCCTAGGATATCTCATTCATACCCCTATTTCAAAATGCCCTCAGCTTAGCATCTCCTTTCCTCCTGCTGTGTTCCCTTTCTCACTGAAATGCCATCCATCCTCACCAGAAACCTGTCAGTTCCCCCCTGAAACCTGGAATTTCCCCTGGACTGCTTCTTCATGACCCACATTCAACCAGTGACCAAATCCAGTTAATTCTATTTATTCAAGATCTCACATAGCCTTCTTGTTACTGACTATACTCAGCTTCTGTTGGGCAGGATGTTTCAAGTATTTACAGTCAATGCTCTGTGCCTCCAGTCTTGTTCTATCCAATCTGTTAACCACCTTGCAATTCTGGTCACATCCTATTTCCGTCTAAAGTCCTTCAGTGGTTCCCCATGCATTGCCCACGAGGAGCTCAAGCTTCTTGCCATGGTAGACCAGGAAAAGAGGAACGATATTATATTTGTTTTATACAATAATATCATTATCTTTGTTTTATACAATAAAACAAAAATGCCCATCATAAGGGCCATCATCAAATAGATATATCTAGGATTGCACTAAGGCCATAAATTGATTTGGAGCAAACAACACCCACATGTCGTAAATGGTCCCTAACTTCTTTCCAGCTGCATCAGTTTCCAGAAACTTTTTCTTCCCCCTTATATTCCAAGTATGCAAATTCCTTGCAGATCCCTGAGAGTGTAACACTGCCTCATGTTGAATATCCTTTCCCCTCATCCTTCCAAAACTTTGGCCTTGTATGCTTTTTCCCCTCTGCTTCCCTGGCACACACGTAAACTTTCTTTAACACTTTTCTTAAATATAACTCCCTTCATGAAGCCTTGTCTGACTTGTTTCATCAGATACACTAGATTCCTCTCTCTTTTTTTAATTTTTTTTTAATCTGGACTGCATCCTGTAAAGACAGTACCCTTGCATTATAATTCTGTGCTTTCATTATATTATTTAATTTACTTCCTTACTTACTAGGTTGTTAGGGTATAAATCACTTTCAGAAAGAACTATATCTTCTTGATGCCTAACACCTGCTATAGCACTCAGTGCATTCAGACGTTCAAAAATAATTTTTAAAAGAATGAAAACAAATGAATACATGGATTATAGCAATGTACCAGACATGTTTAAGATTTGTTATAGTTCTTCATTTGCTGATTCTAAATAAAAGTTCAAAGCTTCTCTATTAGTATTTAGAGATAAGGAACAAAATGCAACTCTCCCGAGAGAGGGGATGCATTTACTTTGATTTAAAATAAACCAAGTGACCTGCCTCCTTAGCGCAGTAGGCAGCGCGTCAGTCTCATAAAATAAACCAAGTGAAAAATATGTAACTTGAGTTTGATATGGACAGCATCTTAAGAGCAAACTTCTGTAGGGATGAAATACCTAATGAATGTGGCATTACTGAGGAGAAAGATGCAGAAGAGAAGGGACACAATGAGGAAAAGCACTGAGGTATGTACTTTTCACTACTATAGAATTTTGCGAAGGGAAGTTAAGCATTGCTGTTGTTCACTGCCCCATCACTCCATCATTACAGTCAAAGGAATAAGAAACCTGTACATCTTACCCAAACTGGCTGTCCAAAATGACAGAATTAAGTGGAAAATGTCAAACTACCCCTTTCCTTAAGTTATATGCTTTGAGTTTTTGAAAAGAAGCAAAAGCATAAAATTAACAAAAGGCAAAACATAGGCTAATTCTTGCTGCCAGGACAATGTCACTAAAACATTATAAATCAAAGTTTCTATTCGTATTTCTGTTGTAAGTCTCACCATGAAGTTGGCTTCCGTGAAATGCTGTGCCTTGATTGTAGGCATGAAGGTACCAATGACTATAATTAAGACAGAGACTTTATTTTAAGAAAATCAATGTTTAGAGCTGATAATAGAAGTTTTATCATGCCCCTAAAATTCTAACCCTCAGGAGGATTGGCACCACAGGATCTAACCACTCAGACAAATCAATTAATTTTTATATAACTCAATAATTACCTATCATGTAGACAGAAAAGAAAATTCTCAGATAATCATTGGCAAAAATTATTGGTGAGTAGAATTTTAGGATTCCATCTTGGATAAAATACCTAAGCCATAATATCAAGGTGCCGTTGATGACTCCTGCTCTTACTTATAGAGAAAGAATGCCATGGTGGTTCATCCCATTCCTGGATTCCATGATTTGGGCCAGGCACACATGCCTGTATTGGCAGAGTGTACATAACAGCATGATGACTGAGACAGACACGGTTTCCACACAGAAGGTGGGAAAAAGATGGAGAAACAGAAGGACAAGGTCCAACTTTATTTGGGGCCAAATATTGCAAGGGCTTGGCAGAGTAATGTCTGCTTCATTCTGCTTTTTGAGAACATGGGAGGCGAGGTCTCCCACCCCTTCTGTACCACCATCTGCCTCAACTCTGCTCTGGGAGCCATACGTGACAGTAATCTCTAAAATACTGCAGTATTTTGACTTTTGATATCTGCTATGTAATGGTATGGGGAAAATATTGCCAAAAATGTAACTGTTTGTATATTATTTTTTAAAGCCAGCTGGGGAATGAGTTTATAATGGGAATGTCATTAGTATACATTGCAAGATTAAAAACAAAACACCACAATAACCCATCCATTAATTGGAAATAGCTGAAATGTGTAGATTTAAGTAGGGATGAGTAGTATCTATAATAAACAATATTAGTGCATTGCTTAATAGAAAACAATATGCCCCCACTGATAGCTGCTGATGGTTTCTCTTAATCATAACCCGTGACCAGAAGTTGATTAAGTGATTGCTTTTTAACCACAGATTCCAACAAAAATGTTCATGGAGTTCATTTGGCCTTTAAATATTAACTGCTATTGTGTGTTTTTATGTATATGTTGTATCAACCTACAGCAACTGGTTTAACCCTCAGGCCTTTTCAAGTGACCATTGTGTCTGTGGTTAAAAAGAAAAAATATGCCTCATATTCGTGCTCAGGACTAGGAAATCCTGACTCTAGGGTTTGGCATCATAAGAATGCCACTATGGCAAGGTTAGTATTTATAAGCGCTGAATAGTCTATCCAAATGTTTGTAACCCTCACATTCTGGTCATCAGAGAAACACACCTGTATTTCATTACCTGACCCTCAGAAACCCCACAGTAAGATTTGAAAATCAGGCACATGAGGAAGACAGAGTCACCAGGTCTTTCATACAGAACTCTTAATATCTTTGATGGAGGGTATGAATAATAAGGAATTCCTGCTCAGTCCTATAAGACTCTATAAAGGGCTGCCTGTGGACATACACACTCAGTAGTGGTGAATTCAGATTTAAAGACCCTGCGCCATCAAGGTCAGGAACAGGGTATAACTCTTCCTATTACTACCTCGGGTTCCTCAGCAGTTCTAAACCTTGGGTTGAGAAGGAAAG
The DNA here is from genome assembly GCF_022355385.1 of Mustela nigripes. Classification (NCBI taxonomy): domain Eukaryota; kingdom Metazoa; phylum Chordata; class Mammalia; order Carnivora; family Mustelidae; genus Mustela; species Mustela nigripes. Next base: position 29,938,949 of record NC_081559.1, on the reverse strand, counting down.
AAATTCTACCTTCCTATTTATAAAGGAAAAGTTGGGTAGGTACAAAATCACAATTAAAAAAAACTTTGATTTAATTAAATGTGGGTTCAAGTTCTATCCCTTTTACTTATAGCTCATGCTCTCCACTTCTTAGAATCTTTGAATCCTGATCTCAAATGGAAGTGGTAATGTGCCCCACTTTGGCACTGTGAAAATTTATGTGATAGTATAAATTAAAAATATTTAACTATGGGTACAAACATATCTATCATCTGTATATCTAAGTGTTAGTTTCCATCATTTTCCACTCTATAGTTAAATGAATTCCAGACCACTATCACCTTCATCATGATTAATAAAGGAATATCTTACCCTAGTAGGCCAGGAAACATAACTAAGTTCCACCAGCAAGAGACCCAGTAATCTGTTGGATAACTGGTAGAATCAGGGGGACCCAACCCAAATGGAACACTTTTTTTTTTTTTTTTTGGCAGTACACACAGCACTTACAGGGCACTTAATCCATGGAGCAGAACAGATAGAATGGGATGATCAAACCTACCCTCTACTACCCAAACACTCCAAGCCCTACCCCGGGGGTAAGGAACACCTACGTGCATGGCACTACCTTGTAATGACCCTACCGTATTTATCTCAGCTTCTCTTCTCCTGGTTGTAAGGGCAGGAGGCGAATGGAGAGAGAGAGAGATTAGAGAGGGAAAGAGGGCACTAAAAGAGCTTATTTTAGTCACAAACACTCCTCATAAGAGTTAGGCATAAGATGATCTTTTGAATGGCTTCATTTAAACACTATTCAAAATGTTGGCAGAGATAGGAACAACAGTTCCAACCTCAGTTCCTCTCCTGGAGGCCGGATACCTTTCCCAGACATTGAACCACTAATGGGAAATTAAAGGCAATAAAACAACAGCTGGAATCCCATAACGGACAAGGTTTATATTGTACTCAGAGCAATTCACACTTAAAGAATTTCCTTTCCAATCATCAAGCGTGTTTCTTTCTCTTCAGTGTTCAAGTTGATGGACCTTCTCCTGGTGACCTACTTTTTCTCTTTGTGTAACCGAACAAAGCTGATTTCATCACCGCCTCCACACACAGTTCTGCCTCGGGAAATCTGAAGAGCTCTGCCCTCTCCTTGACCCCTGGCTGGCAGGTTTGGTCAGGGAAAAGGAAGAAGCATTTGAGTGCCTACTGTATGAACGATATGTATTTGATTCTCCAAGTGGTGCTATTTTCTATATTGCCTAATGTCGTGGGCATAATTTTTGCAATTTCATGAGTAACTTAAGTTCAGAGAATTCTCAGGGATAACTGTTTCTGTCTCTTCACCAAAGCACTCATGTGAAGTCAGATTCTGGATGAGGAAAATAAGAGTTACTATGATCCACTGGAGGAGCAATCGATCGACTGATATCAAATGGTAGTAATAATAATAATAACAATAATAATAGCTAAGATTTACTGGGAATGTTCACATACCAACTACCATGTGAGAATTAGTTTATTTAACTTTTCTTTTTTTTACCTACCTGAGTCCTTCATTCTATTTTAATTCTTGGTTAACAGAGAAATAAATAGGGGCTTATCAAGGTTAAATAATTCATTTTGTGTTTTGGGCAGTGTGGAAAGAAACCAGGATTTTAAACCTAGGCAGTCTGACTCCAGAATGAGAGCTCTAAATGACTTTTGAAATATAAATAAATTCATATGTATGTGTACACAGACAGATCCAAGGTCATTATCGTCTGTTACTCTCACTCCTATTATAATACGCTTTCCTGACTAGGAGAGAAAAAAAAAAAAATGGTGAATTTACAGCCACCTTGAAGGGAATACCTCTGGAAATGTGTTGCACTATTGAATGTCATCTGTGAAATGTGTCACATCTGAAAAAATGGTAAGATCTCTGCCTAATGGGAAAAACGGGTGAGTAAACAGATGGTCACAATGCCGTCTGTCTGGTGAGTGCTATGATGGGAGCATGTGCACAAGATCATGAGACAGCCAAGATAAGAGTTACCCACAGCAAAGTTTTCTTAGGGGAGGAAGTGATGGGGTTGTATTTTAGAGGGAGAAGAAGAGCTCACCAGGCAGAGAATGGGTGGAAAGGCAACATGATGGAGGGAGACATATAAGACAAGAAATGTGTTGTGGCAGTGGGTGGGGAGGGGCGGGAGGTAATAACACATGTTGTAAGATGGGCTTGGGGAAGATTAGAGGTGCATGGTTATTGTTTGTTTTTATCCAGCTAAGTGGTTTGGATTTTAACCTACAGAGTGATTGGGAACTACTTAAACGTATAAATCTGGGGAGTGATGTGATCCTGATTGCATTTCTGCAGAATTACTGTGGACAAAATGTGAAGGATGAATGGAGAACGGGAGAGACAGAAGATGGGGAAATCGCAACAGAGACGGTGATTCTGGATGAGCTGCAGAAATTAGTGAAGGTGAGAGAAAATGCAGTTCTGAGCTAAAATAGTGCCAGGGAGATAAAGGGGAGTATTTTTGTTTGTCTTTAGATTTTTGGTTTTTAAGAGAGAGAGTGAACGCACATACAGGAGGGTGAGGAGGGGCAGAGGGAGAGGGAGAAAGAGAATATTAAATAGGCTCCACGCTCAGCATGGAGATCCAGGCAAGGGGCTTGATCTCCAAACCCTGAGATCATGACCTGAGCCCAAATCAAGAGATGGGCCGACTGAGCCACCCAGGCACCCGCAACCCAGTCCACCTCCTCCCCCTCACCTCTGCCTTAATTTTAATACAATCCACATGACAATACATCTCAGCCTATGGATCACTTCTTCCCAGGTCTTCCTGTTTCTGTACTCTTCCCATCCCCTCCCCTCCAGGACATTACAGTATACTAGTACCTTATATACTAATAGTTGGAGGCCATGGCACGGTTGGAGTCGAGGACCAAACCAGGCCCGATGGGAAAGTTGAGTAACACTGAGGAAGGGTCTGTGCTACGTGCCGTGTGCTCGCCTACGTGACTTCGCACATGCTCTCCCTACAGAAAGGAACAATGCGGTCAGGGTCATGAGTTCTTGGTTGGTCCTTGTCGTTCCTGTACCTCCCATAACCCACTCCCTGGTTGATTGTCTTGCTAATGGCTTTAGCCGAAACTACCTGGCATCATGAGGTTTGCTTGTAGTTAATGTAAACTTGTTATAGGAACTTGCGGTCGTCTGACTAGTATTACTCCTTCTATTGTGATCTGCCTTATAAATGCTTGTAAGATGTGGAATAAAATCGGCACTGTCAGACATCCTCCTCCGTGTCCCTCCTGCCCCCATCTCTTTGTCTCTGAATTTCTCTTCACCATCCTCTTACCCTCACGTTTCCTGGTTGATTTGTCACGCCAGCCACAACAACTAATCAGCTTATTTAGGTCAGTTAGGAAAAATAATATATCTTGAGAATTTTTTAAAAAAAATTACATGTTGACATGTAGAAATAGACAGCATTTTATTACTGTAAGTTTTCATTTTTAACCATGCACTGTGGAGGCATGACATGGGCCCTTGTCGGGACTAGTCAGTCACCCTTACCAATCAGCTTACCAGCAGAGCAAGACAGTTTTACACCTACTAGTTTCAGATTCCATTCTGATAGTAACTTTAAATTTCTTGAACTTGAAAACTTATTGGAACCACCCAAATATTTAGCTTCACACTGTGGAATAAGTTGCACACGTATCCCTGCGTCAGCTTAAACGTACATAGGTTCAGTCCCTTACAAAGAATATTCACAACTGAGCATGTCCTGACTGTACTGTTTACCATAGTGATGTAAGATTGTTATGAAAACCCACAGGCAGGAGTGTTCATGGGGCTTTCCAGAGCTGCCCCCGGGCCTTGCTTTCTTGATGTGTCTGACCCCCAGCATCCCAGGGTCCCAATCAGCCTGACTGCATCTGGCATTTCATGTGATATTCTCATTGCAGAGAGATCCCAGACTCTCCATATGCAAGCCTCAGAGTTTAAGCCTTGATACATAAGCTACAGAGAAGCTATCCTTCCTAGGATTCAAGAATGTTTCTAATTCTTTTCCAAATTGCTAGTTCATTAATCCACACAGAATATCCACTACTGTCTGACATCCTTTAAATCCCTATAAATGTCTTCTGTTCTGCACTTCAGCTACGGAAAAGGTTTTTCTATCTCTATGACTTGAAGTCAGAAAGAAAATGTTCTGAGCTTATCAGTGAAGAGAAGATTGTTTTCCATTACTCAAAAGTCCTTTTCTCTGGCTATTTCCTGCCTCATACTTCAAAAGCACCCTATGACAAGTTAAACAATTTGCTCATTCATTCTTTCAACAAACATTGACTGAGCGTGATTTTGGGGCATGAAGTCAAGTAAAACAACTTTCCCTTCCTTTGAGGAGCTCCCTTCTAGCAGGGGAGAAAGACAGGGAGATCAGTAATCACAGGACGATGGTCCAGGTTGAAATGCAAGTTTGGAGAGGTACACTGGTTTTAGAGAAGGGCTTCACGGAGCAGCCGGTGTTCTACTTGAGTATGGAAGGTTGGGATGGAGTCTTCAAGAAGATATGAAAGGATAGCCTGAGAGAGAAAGAGGAGAGTATGTGTACACGCAGAGGTGCTGGGAAAGGCAGTGCTGTAGAGAGGTATAACTTGTGCTTTGTGTAGTTTGTGTAGTTACACATTGTGCTTTGTGTAGTTTGGGATGCTTGGCTCTTGTATGATGAGAATGCATTCATATACAAGTTGTGTGAGTATCAAAGGAAAAATAAAACACAATCACACAAATAGCAACTGCATGACATGTTTGAGGAAGTTTATTATTACTGGAATGACAGACCTCCGCCAGGGAGGCATGGGGCTGAGCCTGGAACACGAAGCCAGGGTCGCCCCATGCAAAGACACCTTACATGACAGCAAAGGAGTCTTTAAATTGTCTCTGAAGGAGTAAAAAAGAAAAAGATAAAAAAAATCTTAGAAAGATTTTATAGAGGAACTGGCATTACTTAATGTGATTTTTCATAAAACCACTTAGAAAAAAACATAAGAAGGGATGCCTGGGTGGCTCAGTCAGTTAAACCACTGCCTTCAGCTCAGGTCATGATCCCAGGGTCCTGGAATTGAGTTCCTCATCGGGCTCCTTGTCCAGCAGGGAGCCTGCTTCTCTCTCTGCCTCTGCCTGCCACTCTGTCTGCTTGTGCTCTCTCTCTGATAAATAAATAAATAAAATCTTTAAAAAAAAAAAAGGAAGAGAAAAAGAAAACAACAAGGGAAGAGCAGGAGGAGGTTGATGCTGGAATTAGAGAAACTAAAGGACAATAATCCAGGAGAATATGGATAAGGGCCATAGTGAGAAGGGAGCTAGACAAGAGAGCAGAAAAGAAGGGTAAAGATGTTGGGCCATGGAACTGAGTGATGGATTCAGTATGGCTCCCAGGGGTCTAGTTGGGTGAAGTATTGGAGAGAGGACTCTGAAGTTTGTATAACTAACTGTTGTCAGTCATCAAGAAGGGGAAAATGGATGGAACAAGTTTAGGAAAAAAAACAAGAGATTGTTTTGGATGGGTTGAGTTTTTATGTTCTTTTATTTTTTTAAGATTTTATTTATTTATTTGACAGACAGATATTATAAGTAATCAGGGAGGCAGGCAGAGAGAGAGGATGGGGAAGCAGGCTCCCTGCTGAGCAGAAAGCCCAATGTAGGGCTCGATCCCAGGACTCTGGGATCATGACCTGAGCCAAAGGCAGAGGCTTTAACCCACTGAGCCACCCAGGGGCCCCAATTTTATGTTCTATAGCATATCCAAAGCAGAGATGCCCAGCTAGAATCTGGAGAGAGGAGTCTAGTGCTTAGTCGAGAGAGCTGAATGCCCCTCTAACCATTCATTAGCCTCACAGTTCCTTAGACTATATTTCTTAGAAGTTGGATTAGAGCCCCAAATTAAGACATATAGGAAAGCATATCCAAATTTAACAAATTTTCATTGTTCGTCATCCTAAATCTCCCTCTTTTAGCTAACACAATGTATAAAAATTAGTTGCAATCACAAAACAAAACAAACAAACAAAAAACTGTCAATATTTCAAAAAGAGCCAAACCAATTGCTCAGGTACCATATAGTCAAAACAACTGGTCGATTGAATTGTTCACTCAGTCAATAGTTGTTTTGGCACTGTGTACATGACCAGTAACAGAGTCCTTACCCAGAAGCTTCTAAAAAAAGATAACAGTAACAGTGTATCTCTGAAGGACATGATCACAAAGTGGCTGCTATTAAATCAACTCCTATGTTAGGTAAATATTGCTAGTATTTACAGTGAATAAGAACTAAGTGCATTTAGCCGGATGGAGATTGAACAATCCCTTAAAGGCAAAGAAATGGAGAAGGAACATCTGCTCTCAATCATGAGTAGTGGTGAGCTGGGCTCCACAGGGCACAAAGCCTGTCAACAGTTCCTCTATTTGGAGAATGTCACGTTAAGGAAACAATGACCAAGAAAACAGTAAAATTCGGACAATGGCCACACTGCAAAATTCAGCTAAAATAAATGTAGAAGCCTCTAAAACAGGTTTATGTATTATGAATGTTTTAATCACTTACCCCTGAGTCTTATAAAGGCTTGCTATATGACTCAGAAGTCTACAGGAGAGGCTTTTTGTTTAGACAGGGAAGATTAAAGGTGAAATCGCCAACTATTATTAACTTTCATTTACTTATTCAGTAATCGGGGGTGTTTAATGCATGCCAGCCCTAGCAGTCACAATAGTGAGTGAATCAGATTCACCTCCTGATATCTCATGCATGCAGCCATCCCCTTTACTAGGTCTAACCCAACTTGTTTTTTAAAATTGGGTGAATTCAGAGAGTTAGTCCAATTTTACAGAAAATAAAATTGAGACAGAGTTGTGAAGTAAATTGCCAATATTGTAAAGCTAATAACTGTCAGAGCCAGGGCTGGAATCCAAGCCCAAGACTTTTTTTTGTAATAATATAACTGCCTTTACAGCCATAATAGGTCTCATGGAACAATTTAAGGTATAAAAATAACAAAATTTCATTCATAATAGTCCCAAACTGGAAACAACCCAAATATCCATCAATAGGATAGATTAATTTTTTTTAATGTATTCACAGAATGGAATAGTATGCATCAATGAAAATAAATGCAACACATGCAACAACATTGAGGGCAGACAACAAAGGAGTAAATATCGTGCATTTCCATTTACATAAAGTTAAAGAATAGGCAAAACTAACTGATAGTGATAAAAGTCAGAATACCGGCTAACTTTGGAGAATGATATTGACTAGGAGGGGACATGAGGAGTTCTCTGATGTGCTAAAAATGTACTCTCTCATGATCAGAGTAATAGTTACAGCTGTGTAAATACATAACATTCACTGAGCTGTGTATTTAAGATCAATGCCCTTTATGTATGTTGTATCACAATTTAAAAATAATAAATGATGGGTGGGAAAGAATTTGGCCAAATAGTGAAATATATGTCAGGCAGTGTCTTTAAAGCAAATTCTGAAAAAAAAAAAGAAAGAAAGAAAGAAAGAAAGAAACTGATCAAAGGTCTTGATAATTTAACCTTCAGTGGTTCCATGTGCTCATTGTCCTATGTCAGCTCAGGGCTAAACTTATTCATACCAGGGCAACTGCAATGAGCATTAGCCAAATGGTCTGCTTGTTCTCCTGTCTACACACACAACGCTGCCAGTTATCCTTCCTAAACACTGACTTGCAGCTTCAGTGGTTATCCATTTCCTGTAAAAAAAAGTCCATGATCATTCACATGGATATGGGTTCTTCTCTAATATTTTCCTGGTCAACCTTGCCAGTATCATCTCCTGCCTATCACCCATTTTCTCTCTCCTTCCTTCCTTCCTTCCTTCCTTCCAGAAATATTTGTTAAATGCCTACATGGGTAAGACACTCTGCCCAGTGGTTGTGAAATAAAAATGTCAGGGTACCTGGGTAGCACAGTTGGTTAAGGGTCCGACAAAGATTGTGATCTCAGGGTCGTTGGATGGAGCCCTTTCTCAGGCTCCACGCTTGGCGCAGAGTCTGCCTGGAACTCCTCTCACTCTCTCTCTCTCTCCCCTCCTTGCCCTTCCCCCTGCTCTCTCCCTTTCTCAAAGAAAGAAAGAAACCTTTAAAAAATAAGAATGAATGAGAACGAATCTTATCATTATGTTGCAGACCAAAGAAGAAGCAAAGGTATCCACATAGACTTACAAAGGGGATGAGGGGTACAGCGGCAAAAGGAGATAGATAAAAAGCATCAAGTATTCCAAAGGAGCAGTGTTAGACTCAGCCCGAGAGGTTCCTTGCAGAGCGGATGATGGAAAAAAGTCTCGTTTGACAGAGAAACAGAAATTGACCTGGTGGATGGGATTAGCTGCGTAGTGGATTATAGCATTCCAGGCTGAGGGAACCGTCTGCATGAAGGTATGTGGACATGAAAGAGCATGGAATATCTAGGAAATACAAAATTTTTAAAAAATATAGAAAGATGGAATCTTATAGTTCCAGGGTGGAGACAAGGTGTGGCAAGAAATGAAGGCAGGCAACCAGCTCATCAAGGACCTTGTTTGTCATGCTAAGGAATTTGGATTACCATCCTATAGACAGCAGAGCTCTGGACACACCCTATGCCACAGCCCTGCCAAGCTCTGCAAGGCTCCACAGCCCGGTCTGTACTTTCACAACTTTGTGCTATTGTTCAGCTTGCTTCTTCAGTTCCAAATAAGGGCCCTACCTGGCAAAATTGCATTCATTGTTCTCCACTGTATGCATGACAACACGGAATTGCTTTTTTATTGAACTTGGCATGGACCTCTTGCCTTCAACCCCCATCAAATGCTGTTGCGACAATAAACCCAAGAACCTTGCTGTTGTGTGGACTGGAGTGATGTTGTTCAAAAGTATTGTTTGTCATGTTTTCCAAGTGATGAAGGAACAGAAGGCAGCTGAGGACAAAGCAGAAGCTGACATCCTGCAACCTCCCCCCCACCTCCTACTCTTGAGTGGGACATGTGTAACATTCTTTCAGGAATCCCCCATCTTATATACCTTGCTAGAGGAGAAAAACAATCTTAACCTGAAAATGGCAAGGCCCCAAGGCCTCTGGTATCTTGTAGGTCCTCTTTAGCATATGAAAATCCTTTTGAAACCTCCCTTTTCCTTACCTCCCCCAAACCCGTAGTATATAGTCAGCCACCACTCACAACCCCGGTGCAGCAACTCTTTCTGCCCATGGGTCCTGTCCCTGTGCTTTAATAAACCACCATCTTGCACCAAAGATGTCTCAAGAATTCTTTCTTAGATTGTCAGCTCCAGACTCCACCCCAGTGAACCTCACTTATATTCTAAAACTTCATCACAAGGGTTCTCATTAAGAGGGTACTAAGGAAGTGTCCCTTAGAACCAGGACTGGTTGAGGTTTTGTGAGAGCCAGTTTGTGTTTATCTTCAGCAAACTCTGATTCATTTCACGCATTTCTATACTTTGCTTGAGCTCGGATCTGTGACCCACCTCTAGGAAGTGTCAGAACCTCACTCCGTTCCTGCCTTGAACCAATCTCACCCTGCCTTTGTTTTATTTTCTTTTTCTGTTTTCTCAATACCCTGACTTTCTCACTTACTTTTGTATGGATTGCCTGTAATTTGGGGATCCATCTGAAATCATTTTTTGGAATGACTTGGCATACAAATGACTAGATGAATAAATAAACGATTATTCTCTAATGCCACCTTTTCTATGAACCCTGCCCAGATGCTTCCAGGCAGAGTTACTCTCAGAATTCCCAGAACTCTGTTCATACCCTTAATCCAGTCATTTTACAAATAAGCTTCTATCGGTTTGTTTGCCCCACCCCTTCTCTATTATTTTCCCAGAGTCTAATGCTGATGTGGAAGGACACATTGAATGCTTGGAGTATGAACAAATGAATGACAAATTATAAAACAAAAGAAACTTGGATTAACTTGGCTGTTGAGAGATCAGGGAATGGAGGTGAAAAAGAGTGGTCAGGAACCTTCAAGATGAATGGCTCTGCGCAAACATCTAGACACTGAAATAGTCTCCAGTCTAAAGGTTGGATATTGTGCAGGATCAAAGCATCATTTCTGGATATGGAGTTGAGAAATATCAAGAAAAAGGGAGAGAGGTAGGTTGCACTTGTTCGGGTGGCAGACAAAGAGGGATAGAAGACACATGGCCAGAGGAACAGAGATGAGGGAAGCATTTACGGAGCTCCGACCAAATTACTTCACTGGAGGATGTGCTAAAATGCTGTAAAAACACAGAAAAACAACCTTGAAGGGACATGAACTCAATTTTCCGACTAAGGGCGGCTAAGTGAGTTTAAAAAAAAAAAAACAGGATTTGTAAACTCGCTTATAAAAAATTATGAAAATATTTATTGACTGCTTTTATTCCCCAGTTGAGGTGACTCATTAATAAGTATTTTGTGTATTGTTCCCTGCTTCACCATGCCCTTGTGGGGCCTAAAGGGCAGATGGTTTTACCCTGCTCCCCTGGGGTAGAGAATCTCAGGCAGGCCAGGGCACTTTTTATGCACAAGTTCGCTCACGTCTCAGTAGTTAATGGAACCAGAAAGAAGGTCTTCTGACTCACAGATCAGAGCGCAATATCCAATTGACTTTGCTGCCTCAGCAGCTTTAAACAATGCCTGCTATCAGCTTACAAAGAAGAGTGAAACCATTCTGGGAGTTTCAATGCATTGATTCACTATTCGTGACTTCCTGGAGCCTCTGGGATCAACTCCAGATTCATCTGCGTAGCATTCAAGGCCCTTCCCAGGTTGGCTCCCCCTGCCCGGGCAATCTCATTCTCTACAACCTTCTCGGGAGTCATAGAATGTCATTCAGGTTCTTTCTTGACTCTTAAACAACTTGAAATCCACACAAATTTTGTCTCCATTCCATAAGAAATCTGTATTTTTTTATCCACAAACATGTTTAAACAAACTATACATTGATTTTCCCAAAAGTTAAGCCTTAGAGTGGAAATAAAGCCCTAGAAAGTTACCGTGTTTAGCCTCTGGTCTGGGGGACTGCCCTACCTGAGCCTGTGGGAGTGAACCCTAAATTGAGAGAGGGCATTTTATTACACTGTGAACTCACTCAAGGCTGGAAATGTTTCATTCTTCTTTGTAACCCTAACATGTACCTCAGATCTATATCAGTCAAAAAAGTGGATAGAAGGACCGAGAGATGGAGGGATGGATGGATAAACTATACAAAAACTAGGGAAGATGCAGAGCAAAGAAAAAAAAAATCTGTATTTGCCAATCATTTATTATTTCTAAAAATACATCCTATAATTAACCTAGTGGCCTCTACCTTTTACAAAATGCTGCAGCCCCTGTTGACATAGATAGGAAAGTCTCATGTATAAGGTGAAAATAAAGAGTGCACTCATATGACCCTTTTTGGCAAAGACCTAATAAAACACTTCTAAATCTAAGTTACCTCACTAATCTCTCTCTGGGTATTAAAAGGAGATTTTTTTTTTTTTTTACTTTTAACATGAATAATGTAGGAAATATTTTTTTGTTCTCAAAATCTCTAAGGGCTATATATTTACTGTTTATTGATTGTACCTATTCTAAACTATGTCTTCACTAAAATTCAAATGTCTTCCGTTCTCAAGTAGACAACAGATGAGTTCCAGCAAAAGTGAGTACAAAATAGATTAGCACCAACTTCCAGTTTAGGGGGAAAAAAAAAAAAAAAGAAGGAGGAGGAGAAGAAATGCATTCTCTTACGATACATTTAAAACCATTTCTAGGGCGCCTGGGTGGCTCAGTGGGTTAAGCCGCTGCCTTCAGCTCAGGTAGTGATCTCGGGGTCCTGGGATCGAGTCCCGCATCGGGCTCTCTGCTCAGCAGGAAGCCTGCTTCCCTTCCTCTCTCTCTACCTGCCTCTCCGTCTGCTTGTGATTTCTCTCTGTCAAATAAATAAATTAAAAAAAAAAAAAAAACATTTCTAAAACGTAGAGAACACTCAGGGAGCAAGGCGTTGTAATGAGTGTCAAGGAAGGGTAAAAAAAGGAGGAAGACTAAGGGGCTGGTGGGGGGTGGTCATGGGATAACAAAGCAGAGCTATTATGTTACTGATCCCTGAGGAATCTTCCAGAAAATTTCAAGTGACAGTCTCTTTTCCCTCTGACAAAAATTGTGAAGAAAATTACCTAAGTGAGCTAATTCCCTGGTGATTGATGTTTTCCTTGTTAAAATGTGTGTGTGTGTGTGTGTGTGTGTGTGTGTGTGTGTGTGATATCATATTAAATGTATATAGGGAGGAAGGAGAGAGTAGGAGAGAGAGTAGGGAAGAAGGCAATGGATATATTTATCTGGTACCACTCTCTGCAACTTGCTGTGGAGAGCTTCCAACCTATGTGAGATGAGCAATCACCCTCTGCCATGGCTCTATGTCTGAAGCTGAAACAGATTGGGGAAAAATAAAGATACAATATTAGAATTTATGGACATTTTAAAATCTCATTTTTTTTCTTTTTAATGAGAATATTGGTGAAATCAAGGACATCTACAGAACTTACAAACCAAGTAATTTGGGTAGTGTGAGAAAATCAGAGCGTTTTGCGTGTAATAAAGATTGCCCATAAGGAGGAATATTTAATGCATATAGATATATTTTAAAATAAACTGTTTTTAATTTATTTATAAGTATTTAATTTATGTTTTTTTTAAGATTTTATTTATTTGTTTGAGAGAGAGAGAGAGCACAAGCAGGCAGAGGAAGAGGGAGAAGCAGGCTCCCTGTTGAGCAGGGAGCGTGATGTGGGGATGTGGGGCTGGATCCCAGGACCCCAGGATCTTGATCTGAGCTGAAGGCAGATGCTACCCAACTGAGCCACTCAGGCATCCCTCTAAGTTATATTTAAAATTTTAAGAAAGAGAACATATATTTTGGAGTGCTATGAAATGTTTTACCTTTTTATTTTTTTTCCTTTTCTCTTTCCCTTCCTTCTTCTCTCCCCTCTCCTCCCCCAACCCCCTCCCCAACACTCATTCCCTTTCTCTTCCTCTCTCATTTTCCCCAAACAATGTTGCACTAGAGGTAAAGATCAAGTCCAATGCTTTCAATTAACTTGCTGTGTAAACTTAGGTGAATCGCTGACTCTTTCTATAAATTAGAAGACTGCCATTCATCCAGATCTCTCACTATATGATATTTCTCTGTATGACCTACCTCTTCTTTCCAGATGCCCCTCTGTGTGAGTGTCCCCTGGTGGATGTGGTATAGCTTTAGACACAGATCTATATGAACAGAGGAACTAAGGAACATTGTCCAGAGGATATGAGATCTGATCTACTCAACAATGAATTCATGTAGCAGTTTCTGGGCAAACAAAAGGAAGAAAGCTCCCAGCTCTGGAGGCTAGTGGAGACTATGTCCCATGGTGCTTCTTAGAAAAGACACGTATTATCTCTCACTCTTTTTAACTCCTCTTCTCAGCATTTCCCCTTCCTCCTTTCAACTATCATATCAGTTTTCTCTCCTTTACCAGCCCCTGAAATTCTCTCCTATTTCTCTCTTGATGGACTTTCAAATCTTTCTCCTTCAACTCAGCCTTGGGTCTGGCCCCATCCACCAATCCAATGTTTCCATGGTTGTTTTCCACCTCCAGTCATCCTCTGCCCCTAGGCACAAGATGCAAGTCTGCTCTTTTTGCCACTCAAGCTGCACACGATAATCCTTTTACATTATGCACTGTCCTGCCTCATGGTATCAACTCCTGATTTACTGAAACAGGAAAAAACCTCAAGTAAAACCATTTCTCATTTCATACATATGGCAGTCTGAGAACTGCTCTATATAATTTAACTTTGTTTCCAATACAAGAATTCTTGTTTGGTGGATGATTCTAGCATCTCCTGTGTGAAACTCTGTTTCACTCCTTTTCCACACCCCAACATTGCTTGTACCTTAGTCAACTATCTTCTACCAATTAGCTTATGTCATTACACACTGGGGCGCAACATAATAATTTTCAGAGAGAAGTGAGTGTTTCACTTACTTTTTTACATATTTAATGCTCCTCATTTTAGCAAACTTGTGATCTAATGAAAAGATAACTTTTATCTCATAGGTCATCTTATCGATACTATTTGGTTTCAATGGTATATATGAGTAAAATTGTCCTACATCTGCTTGGTGATATAAAAACAAAATCCACTAGCAATTCTCATATTTTAAGCATGAGTTGGTACCAAGTTAATACCAATGTGTTGCTGATTCTAAAGAGTGTCACATAAATCTGATGGTGAACAATTCTCTCTTGCTACTGAGAGGGGAGAAAAAAAGGGCATATTGATTTAAATTCCAGCAGGACTAGAACAGTGGTCTATAAAATGACCCTGTGTGGTGTCTCAAAACTTATTTCTCTTCATATCTTTGTTCCTGGAAAATAATTTCCTCTACCTTTATTCGTCTCTCTAAAATTGCTCTTTCAAAGTTGGCCGAGAGAAATGCATCCATTTTCTTCATCAAAACCATTATAGCAGGATGACGTATTTAGGGAACAGTCCTGCAATTCACTTTGAAATGCATCACAAAAATAAGATGGATTGATGTACAGATAGAATAGATAGAGGGATAGACATGTGAACAAGAAAATGTAGTAAAATGTTAATGGTAGAACCTATGTGGACGGTATTCAGGTACCCACTGAAAAATTCAAACTTTGCTATATGTTTAGAAATTTTCATAATAAAATGGGAAAAAAGACATTAAAGGGAAAAGAGTCATATCCCCAGTCTCCTCGTTCATTTGACAGCACCAACCCTCCAGAGTGCTGCAGTATTTGCTCTCCACTGATGTGCAAATGGACAAGCCTTCACGTTGCAAGGGTGTAATTAGGGCGCCAGTTTAGAAATTTGGCAGTCAGTGTTAAAAGGGAACATTTTCTACTTTGTGCTGTGCTCATCAAAAGACAAGATGAAACACACTCTTTTGTCATGATATTTTTTTCATTGTAACCTGATGAAGTTTAAATTCAGCTAGCTCCAGTGTGCTTTTGCAGGCTGAATTCTGCTCACAGTACCAGCAAAGCTCACCTTTGCAATAGGGAGAAACTGAACAGGAGAGAAATGCTTAGTACCTATCTACCTACCTATTTATCTATCTACCTATCTATCATCTATCTATCTATCATAAAGTCCTTGATAATAAAACTGTGGGTAGAAACAAATACATGACAGGAGATCCCATAAAAAATCATAATAATCAAGAAGGAAAGAAGGATGTTAAGGAACGGGAGATAAATCTAAGTGTGAATCTTATTTAGTCCATATATATTCATATATAAAGGATTATAAGAGGTCATTATAAAAATTCACATACTACCTAACATAGTAATGACTATGTAATATATTGATATTGTCTGCAACAATGCATCACCTTGATTCAAGCCAGAATTACTCTCTTTTCCCTGAATTTCATTTATGAAAGGACAGCTGATAGCTGGTTTGATGCCTAAGCTAGTTAGGGAAGGGAAAAAAATGTCTACTTTTAATTTTAGGGTCAATTACTGGTAATCTAAGAACACATTACTTATCCAGTTACCTTTCTGAAAGGGATATGCTTTCCCTGGCTATCTGAAAATGCTTATTATTGTTATCAAAGACAGTGTCTAGACAAGCAATTGACCTTCTTATCATGACCTAGAGTTGTCATTGTCATTTCTCTCACTTTACCTTGGCCAGAAATGGTATATATAAAAAGCATGTCTCATTGAAAAAAAAAAAAAAATTGAGGAGAATGTAAACATTATTCCTTTTTTTTTCTCTTTTAATCTTAAAAATTATCTGAGGTTGGTTCATTTTCATGTTTAAACATAGAATAGTTTTTTTTTTTTTTCCTCCAAATAAATGCTTTTGAAAAAAGAAACAATACCACCACCAAAAACTTGGTCAAAGTTTCCAGAACCACCCTGGAAACCAAGAAGAAAAATATGAAAAGGAAAATTCAAACTTGACCAGTTTCATGGTCATATGTTAAAATGTCAAAGACATTGTGTTTGATGGACAAAATTTTGGCCTAATCTTATTTCTCTGATAAACTTTAATGGTTTGTTAGCCACAAGTGCCAGAATTGCTTTAGGATTTGGATTGTGTCCTTAAAAAAAAAAAAAAAAAGAATCTAAATTTCTCTGTATCATAGGATTTCTCTGTTTTATATGATAATTTTAATACATCCTTGAAGGTGATTTTAATAAAGATATTTTCTCTAAGATTTTTATTCTAGGTGTTACACTTATTTATTAATTATCATTTTTGGATATTTAGTTGATTTTCTATACCAAGGAATTCTTAAATACTTAGCTTTAAATTTATTACATCTTACACAGAATATTTAACATCTTCATCCAAAATATTTTAACCTTAGTTAGCTCTGTCGTCCTCTTCATGAAATCCTTTTGGTTTTTTCCTCTATGCTAGCTTCCAAAGAGAGACTAAATTCTAGGTGGTGAATGAGTTTCCTAGGTGTTCATTTGTCACAAGCAAAGCTTTCATAAGAAGTATATTTCTGATAACAACATCGCTAAAACACTGTGCCAAATCCCTATAGTTTCTCAAAGGAGAACCAAAAATGGCAACACATTTTTTTTTAAATTGTTCTTTACAACATGTTCCTGAGTGTCTCTCTCTCTCTCTCCCTGTCTCCCTCTGTCCTTTTTTTTCTCTTTCTTTCTTCTTCTCTCCTCATTCTTCTCTCTTCCTCTTAATCTCACTCTCTCACTTTCTCTCAATATTTTTAGAAACATCTAGCAGAGCTCGTAGTTGACAATATAAGCCAGGATTGTTCTCTCATGATGAAATGATGTGTGAAAGCATCCATAATTATCCAGTAATTATGCTATATTCTACGTATGTATTTTCTCTAATTATCTGGAAAAATCAGACAGAGACTTGAATCATCTGAGCAGTTGTATAAAATGTCCGCTATGTTGCTAGTGTAGACATGCAAAGGGTTGTACCTACGATTTGACAGAGACCGACACTGTAACATTATACTTAATACCTAAACATTCAAACATTTATTTTTTTCTCTCTAAAATGTCAAACATTTTTTTTTTTTTTTTGGAAAGTAGATTGCAAAGGATAGTGGGTTTTTTTTGTTTTGTTTTGTTTTGTTTTGTTTTGCTACTGTTTCCACATAGTTCTTCCAAAATATGTTCCTATGATCTCAAGAGAAGGAGGAGGAGAAAGAGGAAGAGAAAGAGGACAAAGAGGTAGAGGAGGAGGAGAACAATTATGATCATTAAGATAGAGTATTTTGACTATCTGCTGATTATACTTAAAGGACTTTCAAGCAGAGTATCCCATGCACCCTCCAAGAAATTTTTGAGACTTACATGTTATGTAAAAGGGTAAAGAAAAAGTGATAGAAGAGCTGAAAACTCATTCATAGCACATACGGGTATAACAGTAACCTAGAAACATAACAGTCACTTTTACATATTCAGTTGAATTCAGCTTTTACATTATCTTAACAGGTTTTTCTATAGTATCAAGCTAGGCTATATCAATAACGATTGCAGCCTTGAATATTTGACACACAGGTATTTGCTGTGATTATTTTAGTACTTTATTTTTTGCCATATATACAGAATATCTCCATTCTTCAGAATATAGCCTGAGTCATAATTTGGAAATGGGGTTGGCACCGTCAAGAGTTGCCCACCCTCTGGGGCACCTGGGTGGCTCAGTGGGTTAAAGCCTCTGCCTTCGGCTCAGGTCGTGATCCCCAGATTCTGGGATCGAGCCCCACATCAGGCTCTCTGCTCAGCAGTGAGTCTGCTTCCCCCTCTCTCTTTCTGTCTGCCTCTCTGCCTACTTGTGATCTCTGTCTGTCAAATAAATAAATACAATCTTAAAAAAAAAAAAGAGTTGCCCACCCTCTTGCACCACTGTATCCATGGCAATATAGCATTGGCTGCTGAATGTGAGTGAACGGTGAACAGAAAGGCCCCATGGTTCCCTCTTCTCTTCTAAATGAGCTATTAGAAGATCATGACCAAGGCTACTGGCAGAGTAAACAAGGACTGAGGAACTGGCTGTAGGTGGCACCATCTGTGCCAATCTAAAACCACCCTTTAACAATCTGGTAGGCAATTATGGAGCTGGATGTGGTACACTTGTAGCAGTTCAAGTCATGAAAAATAGAATAGAGAGAAGTAATATCTGTGTTATTTAACTTGGTTGGCAGTGGTTTCAAGTAAATCTTTATTCCAAATAATTTTGGTACTATCCTCAGTTTGGATTGTCTTTTTAGAGCCTGAGACAAGATGGCATCACTTAGGACAATTTAAACTGCTATAAATCGAAGGTGGTACAAAGCATATCAGCCCCATTCATGTTTGCATTTTCTTTCATTAGCAACATAAAAAGATGCCAAAAACAGTGTCAACTTCTTGAAGGTCATTTTGGAACTAGAGAGCCAAGATTCCTCTAATTCCATTCACTGTTTCTTCTCTAACCCAACTGTGATTTCCCTTTTATAGAGGGGAGAGGCTTTCATCTTAGAATCTCTGAAGAATTTGTAATTCTGAGGATGGATCATAAACTATATGATTTTCTTAAGCCTAAGGAGAGGAAATTTTTCACATTTATCTTTGACACACCTACATGAACATAGGAGGGATTTGTCATGAGTTGATGTGCTTTACATAGCATTACTGATATATTTTTTAAACCTATCTTACAAGGTTTAGTAAAGTTGGACTAGTGATGTGAGATAATCATAGGAACCAACAAAAATTCTCCCAGGTCCATTGGAATAATGACTCACTATAGCTTAATCAGCCACATTTACACCAGCAGTAGACAAGAAGAAAGCAGGGCTGGCCCAGGAGGTTCAGGACTCTGCCTGGGAGTGATGGGCCGCTCCTCCTGAACACATCTCCGGTGAAGTGCTGCAGGGCAAATGGGGACCAGGAGATTCACGCTACTGCAGAAATACTTTCCCCCACTGAGTCTTTTCCACTGGGAAGGAGCAATGTATATTCTCTCCCTCAACTTTGACATCTTAACCAAGAAAGTAGAAAGTCTCTGAGCTTTGGAGCTTTTCTGGGGAGGTGTAAATCCAGAAGCATCCACCCAGAGAAGATGTGAGAGTGGTTTCAAGTGCTGGTTAATGAGCAAGATGCGGGGTGGGAGGCAGGAGTTGGCCAGAACTCAAATCTTCACCTTTCCTTCCCACTGAAGTGTAAACTCCTAGAGGACAAGATTCATTCATTCATTCATTCATTTATTCATCATACATAATGCAGTTGTTGGTATGTCATAGGTATTTTAAAATACATGACGAATGGACTAAATGAATGGTGAATTAATTGCCCCAACACTGAACATGTGCTCTTCGGCAATTCGACATTCCTCTGTCCCTTTCCCTGATGCATCATGGATTGGGCTGCTCCCATCTCTGAGATTGCATATTCTGTGATTCTGCTTCCCTCGTTGGCAATTATAAGCAAGAAAGGATGGTGGAGTTAAAGGAGTAAAAGGAGTGAAGGGCGGTGAAAGAAAGAGAAAAGGAAGGAAAACGATGTGCAGATATTTCCCAGAAGACCACAAGCTCCCAAGCACAAGACAAGGTGATTATATTTATAGGAAAAATCTCACATCTTCTCTGCTGTCACTGCAAGGATGTACCTCCTCATGTTACACTATATTTACTGCAAACTTGGTTCCCAGGACTTCAACAGCCCCACTATATTAGAAGGAGAAGCCATGTATCTTTCTCTAAAACATGAACTAAATCCTAGCTCCATTATGAATTTTTCTGGGACTGACCCAGTTCTCTTGTATCATCTTCCATCTTCCATCTTCATTTTGTAACATCTTCTGGGAGATGTGTCTCACAAGTTCATCCCATTCAGCATATGTTTCCTATGCTGTCTCCCAGTTTTTTTTCAGTCTTTGATGCCCATGAAGAGTGGCTCTCAGCATCAAGACAGCAATCCTCCACCTGCTCAATTTTGGTTGATGACAAAGCTATAAAATGAAATGCAATTAAATGGTACTGTTACTTAAAGGATCTCAATATTTGTAGTATCAACTGAACATTCACTGGAACATTTTTTTCTGATGAAAAGGGGAGGGGGAAAGGATGATTGATTACCAACCATGGAAGGATTTGTGTCGTGGCTGAAATGAACAAGAGCTGGAGCCAGCCAAAACCTGGTTTCAAATCTACAATATTCTATTTACCAGCCATGTGGCCTAGGAAAGGTATTCAATCTCTGTGAGCCTTAGTTTCCTCACTTGCAATGCTAGGTATTAATAGCTTCCCCATAACTGCTCTGCAGAGTTCTGTGCCTAGCATGAGTATGCGCTCTATGTGTACGAGGCCCCTCACATCACTTCCTAACTCCTAGAAGGAAAGAACAGCTCTTTCAGAATTCTTCTCTAGTGTTGTAGCTGTACAGGAGCTAGCATGAAGCAGAGATGTGAGGATTGAAGTAATTGAAAAGACCACCATGATAGCTGTGGAACTAGTATAATGTACAAAAGATGGAAAGAGAAGTGAAATTGGGCATTTAACCCCTAAAAACTCAAGATTGTTTTTCATGGTTTTTAAGCATCTCCTTGAAAACCAAATCTCAATAGTCTATTCACAGTACACGAAACACTTTCCACAATATTTTATATTCCACTGATGTTTAGCTCATGTAGTTGTTAGATATCATGTTTGACACCTACCAGAGCCACTTCATTTGGAGATAACCAAAAAATTGTAATCCTTGCTCTAAATAGTTCAAATGGAGAAACCTAGGAGGACACATATGCAATAAATCATGATACCATGTATTAATCGCGATCATAAAAGTATGAAAAAGTGTCATCAAAGGTTGAATTAATTTAACCTTTCAAATTCTCAGTTAAAATGACAGCTGGAATCATAGATGTATTATGATAAAAATAACTTATAATACCAATTTGCAGAAATGTATTTGGGAATGGTAAAACCTGAGCTAACAAGATTAATGGCCATGTAGCTGGTCAATAACGTAGGATCAGTACCAAATAAAAAGGATGCTAAAGATCAATTAGAAGCATGACTTGTGATTATGCCTAAGTCACTCCTCTTTAACATTCCTTTAACAACATCTACTAATTACTCTTCAGATACTGTGTTAAAAGTGATAAGTCTCAGAATCCAGAAATAAGATTTGGAATACCAGGATTTAGGGCCTTTCACAAAAGATGTTCATTGTGAGATCTGAGTATTTCCTCAGAGGCAGGATTGCTAATCAGCTCTCGATATCATATCTTAGGAGGCCACTCTAGCTAAGAGCATAAACAGCTGAATCAGTAACAGATGACCTGAAGTCCCAGTTTTACTTTTATGAGGTGGGTGACCTTGGATGAGTTACTTAACTTCTCTGAGATCCAATTTCCTCATTGATTCAAAGGTGTTGATGCATTTTCCTAAAATGATGTTTTAATGTTGGAATGAGTAAATGCTTATAAACTCTTGGAAAATAATAAGGGTTGAATAACCAGCAACCTTTGCAGTTATTATGCTTATTTTTGGAAACATTGTCCAAAATCTGGGTAACTACCAAAAAGATGGGACCAGCTGGGAAAAGCTCAGAGCAGAATTGGGAACTACCCCCTTAAGACAGAAGGAAACTAATGTGAGTTCTTGCCATGGGTAGCATTGCGCCAAGTATTTTATGTTTTGAATTTTATATTGTTTTTCCATGTATTCCTCACAATAACTTTACAAGGGAGCAGCCAGGGCTAATGCCCAAGCCCAGGCTCTTTTCTCTGGAACATGGCAGCTTCCACCACCCTGGGGCAAACACCGATAGGAAGGTGGTCCCCCCCACCCACTGCAATGGTTTAATATGCAGAAAAAGCCAGGGCAGTGATTCTCAGGAACCCAGGCTGTCAGGAGGAGGAGGTCTAACTCCTAGAAGTCCATCAGTGAAGGTGAGTTGTCAGATGTTGAGCTGGAGCTCAGGGTAGATTCCAGGAGAGGAATGCAAAAACAACAGAACATGATCCTAGTCCCAACAGGACTAGGAGGAAAGTTAAAATAGTCATTGAGACCCAGGGAATCATACAGAAATCCAGGGATAACATCAAGATACAAGAGCAGGGGGCAACACATCTTCAGATAAACACAGATGTCAGAACTGAGAGCCCAGAACAGTAGCAAGTAACATTAGCAAGCCAACTGGGTACCACCAAGTAAGGTTTTTATTTTGTTTTACTGTCAGCCACTGAACCTTTATGTTAGTTATTAATGTATTGCCTCTCACCTCCAAATGCACCCTTTTATATATGCTCTGAGATAAATAGTGAAATTCTTTTAAATAGCTCTTTTAAATGAGCGTGATGTTAATCTTACTCAGTAAATGGTGCTGCTTTGTGGTGCTGGCTGGTAGCTGTGGCATGTAGGTGGAAGAACATTCAGTAGAACCCAGCCTGGCAACAGATCCTCTGAGATCTTAAAATTACTCTTAGATCATAGTTAACAACTCTTTATTTTAAACTTCTTTTGTTCAAACCACTGTAGGGTTTCTGTCTCCTGATTGGACCCATTCTGCTACAGCTCCTTTGTCCTTATGAAATTTGACCTGAAACTCAGTATGTTAAAATAAAACCTAACTCTATATGTGCGAAGTCCATATGACCTAAATCCGACCTTCCTGTCCAACACACACTTCCCTTCCCTTCGTTCCTGAATATGCCAAGTATCCTTTCTGGCTCAGCCCAATACAGTGGTCATATGGTAGTGGTCTACTATATACCTGGAAAACGCTTTTCCTGATCTCTCTAGCAGATCTACACTGCGCCTCCCCAGTGTAGCGCCGTAAATAAGGCAGCTTTTCAAATCACTGTTTGCAAATGCTTTATTAATAATATTCTCACAAAATTGTCACTAAAATTGTCTTGTTAATTATTTTTATCCACCTGCACCCTTCACCTGCAATTCCTAGCCCCCACCCAAAATAATAGAGACCATACCTGTCACCTCCAGCATCACCAGCATTTAGCACAGTTCTGGTACATGGAGGGGTGCAGCAAACATTTGTTGGATGAATGATAAATGTGGAGCTCTGATGGAAGATTCCATGTCTAAGAGTCAGGTTTCTTCCCTCCTTCCACACTCACCTTCTGTGGCCACTAAGACATCTTCGTAGGATCCTAGGACTCTCAGAAACTGTCTTAGGGCATATGATGAGAGGTCCTGATATCACTCCCTTCTTGAAATCATGACTGTTTTTTGAGGCAGGTCTCCAACAGAGCAGCCAACTCTGGGGAAAAGAAGATGCAGAGCCCAGGAACTAGGCTGTGCCAGCAAGATTCCAGGGACCATGTTGAAGGACTAGAGTCTAACTCTTGCTTCTCACTATGGCAGATAGCCTGCTCATTGCTATAAACAAGAGATAGAGTATATTTGTCATTAATTTTAATTTTATTATTTTTTTCAATGGAGATTTTAAAGTAAAATACCTTTAAACCTAGAATCTTAAGTTCCTAGATAAGAGGAACCTTGGCATTGCCCAGCACAGCCTCCTGCTTGACATACATTTTGACCATCCCCTTCTAGGAACTATAATAATTACTTATTTCAAACAACAGTGGAATGGAGATCTTCACCTGCCCTCTGGCCTGGTGAGGAGAAGGTGTTGATGGCTGTTCTGAGGGTTGGGGGTAA
Organism: Mustela nigripes; assembly: GCF_022355385.1. Lineage (NCBI taxonomy): Eukaryota > Metazoa > Chordata > Mammalia > Carnivora > Mustelidae > Mustela > Mustela nigripes. The sequence continues at coordinate 29,915,226 of NC_081559.1, read as the reverse complement.
AAGGGTCATTTCAATAGCAGAGGTAGCTCTGACCACAAAGAAAGTGAAAACATAAGCTGTCAGGTTGTTAGAAAGAGAGAGAAGGAGTGGAATAAAACCATAAGTCCTTTGGGCAAGCCCCGGAGGAAGGGTTTAGAGAACTAGTAAAATCAGGGCACCTCATGACCACCCCCACTCCCCTCCAGGCAGGCTCTGACATCTGAACCCAGAGGCAAAGTCAAGAGTAACAGAAAAGACTAGGCAAGGTACAAAAGGCAGAGTATAGAACCAGAGTTTTCTGTACTAAACCTGTGATTGTATCTTCTACCTCTCAGGAGAAGCTAGCTCTCTTTGAAAACCACCTTTGTAGAAACTGTCCTTCTCCTGCAAAAGAAGACTGCGAGTCTCAGAAGTTTACAATTTATTAATCAAATATGCAATATCTAAGAGCTGATATTTTCTTGGTGACTGCAATTTCTGAGTGCTGTCAATGGACATCCATGGAAGATGAACTATGGTATTTATAATCACACAGATTTGACTTCCAAATTAGATGATTATTTAAAGCATAGTAGAGAAAAGGCATAACCTTTTTTTTTTTAATTTTTATTTCTCACCATAACTATTAAGTATAGCTTTAGGCAGTTCATATGAGATGGAACATGCTGTCAATAGCTTTGTTTCCTTTGATGATAATGACATAATAATTCCTAATTATTAGCAATGATAATAGCTGGCATTCACTGATCACGGTGTACCAGACACTGTATTTCACTGTTTGTGCAAGAAACCAATGAAGCAGACAGTATTACTCTTACCTTTTTACAGATGGGAAAACTGAGACTTGAATCTGAGTAATGTGGTCAAGGTCCCATAACTAACAGGTAGGAACACCACGATCCAGACCCTGTGTTGCTGCCTGTACTCTGAAACCCATTAATCTTCTTGACATACCCCGCCAGCCATGCAGTCAGGAAATGGGAATTCTAGGCACAGTGCATGCATGAGTTCAGAAGTACATGAAAGTCCAGTGCAAGGAGAAGAAATTCCTTATGGCTAACAAGTAATCTAAGGAGGAGTCAGTGGGAAGTAGGGGACTGAAGGGGCTGTCGGGAGCCAGATTTTACAGATGTGATATATGGCATGGAAGGTGTTTAATTTTGACCCTATAGGCAATTAGAATATTGTGCATTTTGCATTCTGAGCAAGGCAATGTGATATTTAAATTTTAAATTTGGTGAGGTTGCTGCAATGGAAAAAAGGGAAACTGGATGCAGGAAGTGGAGGAGTATGGTGTTAAAATTGTCTGAGTAAGAGATGGCGGGAGCATAATTAAGGCAATGGTTGTAGGAACAGCATTAGACCCAACACATCTGAAGGTGGTAGACTTAACCAAACTTTGTGATCGATGTGACACAGAAGAGTGAGACAGAAAAGAATCAAGGGTACCTGGCAGATTTTCAGTTTGGATGGAAGGGGAGCAACAGAGGGCATTGCATTAAAGCAGTGCATTGTTCGGCAGCAAATTGGCAAGTTGATAAGTTCTACTTGGGACATATGAGTGGTGGATGTTTATTTCCTCCAGATAAGTGAGAACAGAAACATGTGATCTAATATTAGTGCCACAAAAGTGGGGAGCCATTGATGTCCACGTGAGCAAATGTGGTATCAATAGGTATTATTTGTATTCTGTTTTCAGATAATGGCCATGTCCCTAAAACTGCATGTAGTTTTTAAAAAATTGGATGAGAAAGCAAATATCTGAAGAGCAAAATACCCTTGTAATATAGTAAACAACTTGTTCTAACTTAAATGAAAACAAGTAAAAGGTTAGAAATAATCCTGCTGTGCACCCCTCAACAAGCCACAGCAAGCAGAATGCATTTTGTCATAGTGGGGTGGCAGTGAAGTGTTCAAAAGCACCATAAAAGTAGAATTCTCCAAAAAGTAATGCAGGTGTCTAGGTCAAATGCAAATAAAGAAGTATGCAAATTGAGCTATACTTGACTACAAAATCAGATGCTTAAGAACATTTCAGGAAAGTGAAGTTTAGTCTCACAAAATTCACCCGGTCCTCATTATAATATGTTTCCCATTTGTGCCATTCATTCAATGTACTAAATGCATGATGGGGCTCTAGTTAAGTAGATTTAGAAGCTGATTATGCGGCATTAAATATATTCACTTCAATTTTAGCAAGATTTTTTTTCCTTTAAAAGGATTATTAAACCAAGAAAAATAGAAAGAAAGACAAAATAAAATACCCTTCAGTGATGCTATAATAAGATGAGCAAATAGAATAGCTTCATGATACCATGTAAGAACATACATCCTCACTCACTTGATTTATTTTTTTTTTATTTCACTTTTTAAAAAAGATTTTATTTATTCATTTAAGAGAGAGAGAAAGTGGGGCGCCTGGGTGGCTCAGTGGGTTAAGCCGCTGCCTTCGGCTCAGGTCATGATCTCAGGGTCCTGGGATCGAGTCCCGCGTCGGGCTCTCTGCTCAGCAGGGAGCCTGCTTCCTTCTCTCTCTCTCTCTGCCTGCCTCTCAGTGTACTTGTAATTTCTCTCTGTCAAATAAATAAATAAAATCTTTAAAAAAAAAAATAAAAAAAAAAAAAAGAGAGAGAGAAAGAGGGCTGGAGTGGGAGGGAAGGGTCAGTGGAAGAGGGAGAAGCAGACTATTCACTGAATAGGGAGCCCAATGCAGGGATCCATCCCAGACCCTGGGATCTTGCCCTGAGCTGAAGGTAGACACTTAACTGATTGAGCCACACCAGTGCCCCTCATTCACTTTATTTAAATAACTAAATAATACACTTCAGTTTCATTAATTGTTCTTCTGGTGCTCAACGACTTCTCTACACATCAGTTCATCCCCTGAGACAGTATTTTCTTGAAACATCTATTTTTGTCATGAATTTATGTGTTTTTTCCTTTTAGAATATATAGGACACTCAACAATTAAGAAAAAAAATTGTCAGGAAGAACACTCTTGCAGGTGTTTAGAAGAGTTGGTTCTGCCATTAAGAATGAATGTCATCAAGGAATGCCTTAATTAATACCCTGATCTCAAAAATGAAGATGTTGAATTACATTATGTGATCTCTAAGTCTCTCCTACCTCTGAAAACTACATGCTTCTGGGAAAAGCTAGTTGAATGCTATTATTTGATCCTACCTTCAACAGCTTCTATTTTAAGTTGGAAAAAACAAAATGTAGAGATGGACATTATAAAATTATCTATTTGAACTGACTTACGACTTTATTGTTTTAGATGAATTATATTTTATGCTCATCAAAATTACCTAAAGTTTAGTAGTTTGTAATATAGTATGTCTTATTTGTTTCTAAATGAGCCCAGAGGTGAAATAGCCAAAGAAGAGAATGATTGACAAAAAAAAAAAAAAAAAAAGAGAATTCCAACTATATATCAACTCTGTCATAATTTTATTTGGCATGAATAGGCTAGCCTATGTACTTGTAGAGTGTCCTTTCATGGAGTGTGTTTTTTTGTTTTTTTTTGTGTGTGTGTGTTGTTTTGTTTTGTTTTGTTTGTTTTTTGTTTTTAATTAGAAAGCACATTCCCTTCAATAGGACTTAGAACCATCTGCTCACTTTTATGATGGATGGAAGAGAATTTGTACAAGTGGCCCACTGTTTTAAAAATTAATACAAATCACTATAGCAATGATAATATTTTATAGTATACTATGTCCTATTTTATAACAATCATTGAATTTAAAAGGGCACTTATAATGAATGCAAAAGCATTTGTAAAATATACAGTACAAGCAACTTGCCCGAGTTCACATTGCTCCTAAACAGTTACGATTTGCACATTTTCTCATTTTTCTTTTTTTATAATTTAATTAATTTTTTTCAGTGATCCATTGTTTATGCACCACACCCAGTGCTCCATGCAATACATGCCCTCCTTAATACCCACCACCAGGCTCACGCAACCTCCCACTACCCTCCCCTCCAAAACCCTTGGTTTGTTTTTCAGCGTCCACAGTCCCTCATGGTTTGTCTCTCCCTCCGATTTCTCACAACTCACTTCTCCTCTCCATCTCCCAATGTCCTCTGTGTTATTGCTTATGCTCCACAAGTAAGTGAAACCATATAATAATTGACTCTCTGCTTGACTTATTTCACTCAGCATAATCTCTTCTAGTCCTGTCCATGTTGATACAAAAGTTGGGTATTCATCCTTTCTGATGGAAGCATAATACTCCAGAGCATATCTTCTTTAACCATTCATCTGTTGAAGGGCATTTTGGTTCTTTTCACAGTTTGGCAACTGTGGCCATTGCTGCTATGAACATTGTATGTCGGAAAGGGAATTCAGGCTAACAATTATCCAGGCAATGGCTAGTATGGAAAAACCCATTAATGACAACATAGAATCTCTAAGGGCAGAAGTGAAAGCTGCCTTGGAAGAAGTTAAAAATGCTATCAATGAGATTCAATCTAATCTAAATACTCTAACAGCTAGGGTAACTGAGGCAGAAGATAGAATTAGTGATTTAGAGAACAAACTGATAGAGAAAAAGGATCAGGAGCAGGCATGGAAGAAACAACTTAGAAGCCATGAAAACAGAATTAGGGAAATAAATGATGCCATGAAATATTTCAAAGTCAGAATTATTGGGATCCCTGAGGGGGTGGAGAAAGACAGAAGACTAGAAGATATAGTTGAATAAATTCTGGATGAAAATTTTCCCAATCTGGGGAATGAAACCACCATTCATGTCTTAGAAGTAGAAAGAACACCCCCAAGATCAATGAATCTAGAAATATCTTGAGACACTTAATTGTGAGACTGAGAAGTCATAATTTTTGGAACTTCTGAAGGCAGCTAGGGGGAAGAGATTCCTTATGTACAGAAGAAGGTCCATCAGAATAATGTTAGACCTGTTCACAGAAACCTGGCAAGACAGAAAGGATTAGCAAGACATATTCAGGGCATTAAATGAGAAGAACATCCAGCCAAGAATACTTTATCCAGCAAGGCTGACATTCAAAATGAATGGAGAAATAAAGAGCTTCCCAGACTGGCAAGATTGAAAAGAGTATGTGACCACAAAGCCGGCACTACAAGAAATATTAAGGGGGGATTCTATAAAAGAAACAACCCAAGAGTGACATAGAACAGAAATTCACAGAGATAATCTATAGAAACAAGGACTTCACAAGCAACATAAAGCCAATAAAAACATATCTTTCAATAATCACTCTCAATGTGGATGGCCTAAATGCTCCCATAAAATGGCAAAGGGTTGCAGATTGGATAAAACAACAGGACCAGTCCATATGTTGGACAAGAGACCCATTTGGCACCTAAAGATACATCCAGACAAAAAGTGAAGGGATGGAGAAGCATCTTTCATGCCAATGGGCCTCAAAAGAAAGTTGGGATAGTGACTCTCATATCAGATAAATTAGATTTTATTTTATTTTTTTTAAAGATTGTATTCATTTATTTGACAGAGAGAGAGTGATCACAAGTAGGCTCTGCCTCTCTAGACAGGCAGAGAGAAAGCGGGGGAAGCCGACTCCCCACTGAGCAGAAAGCCCAATGTGGGGCTTAACTCCAGGACCCTGAGATCATGACCTGAGTTGAAGGCAGAAGCTTAACCCACTGAGCCACCCAGGATAAATTGGATTTTAAACTAAAGACTGTAGTCAGAGATAAAGAAGGACACCGCATCATTCTTAAAGGGTCTATCCACAAAGAGGATCTAACAATTATAAATATTTATGGTCCCAATATGGGAACAGCCAAATACATAAGACAACTATTAATCAAGATAAAAAGTCACATTGATATGAATACATTAATAGTAGGGGATCTTAGCACACCACTCTCAGTAACAGACGGAGCAACCAAACAGAAAAATCAATAAAGAAACAAGAGCATTGAATGACACATTGGATCAGATGGACCTTATAGATATATACAGAACATCCCACTTTTCAAATGTTGAAAGACACCTCCAGACACATGGACAGTTTCTTCTCTTCCTTTCTCTTCATTATCTTCTTCTGAAACTATCTAACTGATCTTCAACTTATGGCTGATTTTTTTCTCTCATATTTTTTGACTCTTCATTTTGGTATTTTTATTTGTTTGTTTTTAAACATTTCCCAACCTTTCTGTTGACTTCTTTCTGTTTTGACAAATATATTTTAAAAATCCAAGAGCTCCTTCTTGTTTCCCAATGACTCGTTTTAATAGCATATTAAAACACAGTAAATAAATAGTGTGTTTTACTTTATAGGTATAAAATTTCCTTCAAGTTTTGTAAATATCGACTAGACTGTTTTACCTTCTCTGTTCCTAAATCACCTCATTTCCCTTTTGATAAGCTTTTCTATTTGTGTGGATTATTTGTTATCTTTTCATATTTAAAATCTAGGCAAAAGAAAGACTTACTGAGGACTCTGTAGGCTTGGGTGGATTTTATTTGTTGGATGCTTTAATTTAGCATAAATGGGTCTGAATTCACCATTACAGTGGAGGCACCCTCTCTTAGATGGTAGAATGTGAAGGGTTTTTCTCTAGGTCACTGGCATTGATACTATTTACATTATTTTCTTCAAATAATACCTTCCACTTCTACAGGAAAATAAACAGAAACCAAAACCTGTATTTCATTTGTTGTTGTTTGGGGAATAAACATCTAGCAGTCAGGTATTTTTCACACAGGTGTGGGAAAGAAGGCTATCAACGAATCCATATGCAGACCTGTTATTAATACCTCTGATTTTTGACCCACTTCTCAGCTGTCTATGTGTCCTGGTTCTCTCTTAGGCAGGTGCATTTCCTGTTCTGACCACAGCAATCTCACTGTTGATGCTCTAATGATGTTCTTACACTTTGTTTCTCATGTATTCTTCCATCTGTGTTTTATCCTCCAAAAACTGGTTGAAATCTGTAGGTAGATAGTATCTACCTCTTGCTTTTAGGATTGTACCATTTTTATAAAACTTATACTTATTTTAATGGACACAGGCTATGCATTAAGACCAGTTCTGCTTTAGGTGTAACCTCCTTCTGTCAGCCAACTTCCTGCAGGATAAAGTGGCCTTCATGTAGGTGCCAAATGTTGGAAATGCCCCCAACACTTACATCTGTAATCTGCCATATACAGTGAAGGAAGTGGGTTGCTTCCTGATTCAAGTCTTGTACTTTCTGTTGAAATTCCAGTGAATTTCTACAACAGTTGAGATAAGTATTGTGTTTTCAAGTTACCTGTAATACATACACGATTGAAATACCCTAAGACCAGTGTAAGTTCAAGTTTTTCTAAGTGCTTTTATATTTTCTCTTCAAAATGAACTCTTCTGTTCATCAAGGAATATATCTCCAGAAGTGCAATCCTATGATTTTTATTTGAAACAAGATATACATTAGATGGTATATTTTTCTTTTCTATTCTTTTTTATCTCTCTTGTTGGCTTGCTAGCTATAACTCTTCACAATAAATTCATGGTTGAAGGGCACCTGGCTGGGTCAGTCTGAAGAGCATGTGACTCTTGATACTGAAGTGGTGAGTTCAAGTCACATGTTGGATGTATAGATTATATACATATATATGAACACACACACATACATAACTTTAAAACCTGTGTAAAAATTAATTAATTAATTAATTGATGCTTGCTTTAGAGTTTATAGTATGTATATAGGTTTGTTGTAGTCTACCTTCATGTGTTATATACCACTTCAAATCTTACATAAGAACCTTACAATAACACGCATTTCTCCTTTCTGATCTTTATGCTATTTTTGTCATATTTTTACTTTCATATATGCTATACAACTGACATTACACTTTTATTATTACTGTTTAAAGCATTAGTTAGCTTTAAAGACATTTAAATAAGAAACTTTTGTGATATTCTTTCCTTCAAAATTAGTTTTTTGTTCTTTCCATTTTTTGCATAGATCTATATTTACATCTGGTAGAACTTTCTTTTCTAAAGATTTCTCTTCATATTCTTTATACTGTAGATCTGCTGGTGATAGAGGTTTTCAACGATTTATATATATAAATCTTTATTCAGCTTTGTTTTTAAAGATATTTCACTCACTCATGAATTCTAAATTGACAGGGTTTTTTTTTTCAGTACTTTAAAAAATGTTGTTCTGGGGCGCCTGGGTGGCTCAGTGGGTTAAGCCGCTGCCTTCGGCTCAGGTCATGATCTCAGGGTCCTGGGATCGAGTCCCGCATCGGGCTCTCTGCTCAGCGGAGAGCCTGCTTCCCTCTCTCTCTCTCTGCCTGCCTCTCCATCTACATGTGATTTCTCTCTGTCAAATAAATAAATAAAATCTTAAAAAAAAAAAAATGTTGTTCTATGATCTTCTCACTTTACCCTTTCTGATGATAAATCTTCTATAATTATTATCTTTGTTCTTTTGCACATTGTGTCATTTTTCCCTCCCTCTGGTTACTTATAAGATTTTTCTCCTTATCATTGGTTTTGAATCATTTTATTGTTATGCACCTTAATGTAGCTTTCTTCGTGTATCTTGTGATTGGGATTCACCAATCTTCTTAGATCTGTGGGCTTATAGTTTTCACCAAATTTGGAAATTTTTTCAATCATTTCTTCAAATGTATTTTCTGCACCTTACTCCTTCAGAAACTCCAACAATTATGTATACATTGAACCACTGGAAATTGCCCCATAGCTTACAGATGTTCCTTTTTCTTCTTCTTCCTTTATTTAATTTGAATTGTTCTTATTGTTATCCTTTCAGGTTCATTGATTCATTTATCTTTCTTTTACAATGTTTAACTTGTCATTAATATCATCCAATGTATTTTTTCATCTCAGACATTGTAAATTTCAAACAGCAAAAGTTTTATTTTTCTCTTTCTTATACTCTTCATGTGTTAACTTTTAACATATATGGAATACAGATATAATAATTCTTTTTATGTTCTTATCTGTTAATTCTACCACCTATGTCAATACTGGGTTGGTTTTGATTGATTAATATTTCTGTTTCTTTCATAATAACCAATTTTTTAATTGAATGCCAAATATTATGAGTATTAAGTTGTTGGAGCTAGGTAATTCTATATTTTTAAAAATAGTCCAGAGCTTTTAATGCAATTAAGGTATTTGGAAATAGTTTGGGCCTTTGTGTCTTGAATTTGAAATCTTTTATATGAGATCAGAGCAACATTCAATCTAGGACTATTTTTTCCCACTGCTAAGGCAAGATATCCTTAAATACTCCACGCCTATGAATTTTGAGGTTTTCTAGTATACCTGATAGGAACAAGCACTAGACCAACTGTGTATGACTTCTGAGCACTGCTATGTCTCATCCTTTCAGGTTGTTCTTTTCATAGCTTTGGACAGTTCCTTATATCCATATGCATATCAGTATTCAGTTAAATTCTGGAGGAGAACAATCTACAGTTCTCTGGATATTTTTTTTTTTCTGTGAAGTTCTCTCCTTTCCAGAGTTCTGTCCTGCAAACTCTAGCTGTTTTGATTTTCCCAGACTCTCAGAACTATCTCCTCAACTCAGGGAGTACACCAGGCTCTGCCAGATCCTCCTTCCCTATGCTGTGGACTGGATCCTTTCTTCTGATGGCAAGCTGGAGTAATCATAGGACTCACATTATTTCCTCTCAGGGACTACTGAACTTCATTGACTGATGTCCAGTGTCCCACAAAGTGTTATTTTATGTATTTTATCCATCTTTTTGCTGTTGTTTCAGGCAGGAAGTTAAATGTGATTTGGACTACTCTATCTTAAACCATCAAATTACGTGTTTCATGGTACCCGGAGGTCATGGAAGTCCCTAGAAGGAATAACAGTGTGGTATACAGCACAAGAGCGGCAGAAGTTGAGGACATAAAGAAATCAAAAGGACTGTGATGATAGGTAACTTTGAATTAAAGTCATATAGATGTCTGACTAAAGACCTAAGAGGTCTAAGGAGTGGAGGAAACTACAAAATCTGGAATTTAAGGACATCTAAATTTTCTGGAATCCTAGAAGGATAGGGCTTATAGTCTAAAGAGCTTTCTTGGGGCACCTGGGTGGTCCAGTTGGTTAAGCTACCAACTCTTGATTTCAGCTCAGGTCATGACTTAAGAGGCCTGGTATCTCAGGTTCCCCACTCAGTAAGGAGGCTGATTCAGGACTCTCTCTTTCTTTCTGCCCTACACCCCACCCCAGGCTCTCTCTCTCTCTCTCTCTCTCTCTCTCAAATAAATAAGTCAATCTTCAGAAGGAAAGAAATAAAGAAAGG
>NC_081559.1:29801468-29904951 GCF_022355385.1 Mustela nigripes | reverse complement strand
AAGAAAGAAAGAAAGAAAGAAAGAAAGAAAGAAAGAAAGAAAGAAAGAAAGAGTCTTCTTTGTACAAAATAATAACAAATGCTTCTTGATGATAGCACTTTTAGAGTATGAAGCATGATAGATATAAAGACAGAGAGAGAGAGAGAAATATTTAACATTTATAGAGTTCTTAGCTGGGCATTTTAACAAATGTTAACTCATTTAATCTTTTCAACAACCCTGTGATATGGAAACTAATATTATTCCCATTGTGTATATGATAAACCTAAAGTGCAAAAAAATGATTAAAATTTTGCCCACATTCACATGACTTTTGAATAGAAGAAGCCGACTTGAACTCATACTCTACCAACTCTCTAGCTAGACAAATAGAGAAAAATAAAAGCACACAGCTTCTGTGTCTAAGAGAAGAAACTAATTTTCCATATCACATCCTGGGTATTCTGTGGTAGGATAATATTGTTCTGTTTTTACTTAGCTTCTACTTCCTATCCCTTTGTGGAGTCTTCACTTTTAAGAAGCAAACATGTTGATCAGATTCAGATTCAAAGTGAGAAAGAAACTCAGAAACCTCAGAAGTGATGATTTCAAAATGAAGCAGCAAGTGGACATATAGGAAGTCTATTTTCTAGAAGACAAGGTCAAGATTTCCTGAAAATGTCTTTATGAGGTGTATTCTGAAAGTCTATGTCAAAGTGATTTCCACTGTTTTAGAGTTCTGAGATCCTATCATTTTATTTGAATCTCAGAGCACTGTGCAACATTAAAAAACTTAAGTGATATAAAATCAAAGATCTTACTAAGAAATTAGAGAAGGGTACCTTTTGAGATAATTGATGGCACACCATGGTTTTGGGATCACTGGAATTTCAAATTATTTATTAAAATTAGAACATCCTTAGGAGATGATTGCAATGTAATTCATCTACTTAATGATAACTCATATCTGTATATGGAGGAATACAATTTAAATATGACTTCCTCACACTGATTAACACACATCTTGCTATAGCTACCCAGTCCAAAATCAACAGGAGTTTCAAAATTTATAATGGTGTCCCTCCTTCTGGAGAAGATTACACCAGTGAGCACCACAGATGGGACTTCAAAAGAGTAGGTTGCAGAGAAGTTATGTCAATGATTCTGTTCATGAACTCTGACCACCCTCATGCTCAGTCCTCCAGCCTCTTCTCTTCTTTATCTCTACTCAACCCCATGACAATACCATCTGATCTCATGGCACTAATAACAATTTTATATTGAAAATTCTCCAAAGTTCTTCTTTGGGTTCAAAGACCTCTCCATCTTAAATCAAACTGCCTCATTAATGTTCCCTTTGGACATGCAACACACATCTCAAACTTGACATGTCCTAACTAAATGCTTGAGCTTCTGTCCAAATCCACTCTCATCTTCTCCATCTCAGTGAATGACAACTGAATCTTAACAGGTTCTCAGGAAAAACACTCTGAGAACTAATACGCAGTTTCTCTTTTCCTCTCACATTCCACTTTGAATATTCACATTAGAAAATCCTCTGTATCTGACCACTTCTCACCATCTATGCTGCTACCCAAGCCAGGAACGTCTCCACCCTGGATTATTGTATGCCATTCAAGGGATCTCCTTGATTTAGCCCTTGTTCTCCTATAGCCTATAAAAGAGTAGCCAAGAAAATGGCAGAATATGCCCATGTTCTGCAAACCTTTAATGGCTTCCCTCTCATTTAGAGCAAATGCAAACGTCCTTACAATGGTCTACAAAGACATTAAAAAACGGGCCTTCTATCCCCTTTCAGATCTCGTCTTCTATAGCAGCGCTTCCAGCAAAATATAATTGAGCCACATGAAAGCCACAAGTGCAATTTAAAATGTTCTGGAAAAAGTTAAAAGAAGCACATAAAATTGATTTTAATATTTTATTTTATTTGATATAATAGATCCAAAATATTATCTTTCCTACAGGTAATCAACAAAAGATTATGTATGAGATATTTTACACTTTTTTATGCAGATTCTGAAACACAGTGTGTATTTAATGCTTACAATTCATCTCAATTCAGACTAGCCACATTCCAAGTGTTTAACAGCCGCTTGAGGCCTGGGGCTGTCATATAGGACAGTACATTTCTACCCCTTTTACTTCTCCTTCATTGTGTCCCCATTAAACCTGGCATGTTCCTAAGGCACTCGCCTTTCTCACTTCCACGTAATATAAATTTTTTGTGACCTTAATGTTAGGAAACAAAATTCTGAATGTTTGAAGAAGTACAATATTTGTGATGGGGTCATCATAGTGGGTGGTGGACAGGGTTTCCAGGGAAATTTTACAAGAGAAGCCTATTAGTCAAAAGCCTGATCACGCCCCTGGACTGGACGGAGAAGGGTAGGAGTAAAAGTACAATGAGTACAGTCTCAATTAATATAATGAGGTCTTAACACAATCATATTAAGAATTTTGGAAGAATCTAGGATATTTTCAAATATTTTTTTGGTCCATGCTATCAGGAAGGCCTCTTCATTTTTAAGACCTTGTTTTTTTTCCTTCTTTATATTTAATACTATGCTTGAGGAAGTCAATCAATAAATATTAATGAATACATGAGAATAAAAGAATCCTCGTGCATAGGTATATGTACATTCTATATCTCCTTTGTCCAAATTGTAAAATTTGACAGTAACAGGCTGTAAACATAAGCAATATTCATAACACAAATATGCATAGCAATTCGGGAATTGTGACCTCTTAAAGGCAATGTCCCCTTATAGGGTACTATGTGCTAATCAGCCAAGTGAAATCTGTGGATTCTGAACGAACTGAACATGTGCATGAAAAACATTTCTAATTTTTATATTATTAAGATTTTATAAGACACATAATGATTCTTTGGCGTACTTTGTTACAATGCTCATTATAAAATCTGCAAAAAAGGATTAAAATAAATCTCAGATGTCAACACAATCTCCTGGGCAATTCTTCACTAGACCAAATGATGCCATCCACGACTGCATTATCTATGAAGCTGAGAATGGCTAATGAGGCCCATCTATTGTAATAGAACCTGGGCTATGCTGAAAGGCCTTTTCTCTCTCTTCCGAGCTGAGGGCTGTAGTCACTCATGCCTGTGGAGAGAGCCTGGCTTTTACAGTTAAAGGCAACAATGAGAAGAACAGCCAGTGTGTCCTAGGACCAGAAAATTTCAAACTTAAGATAGCCTCTAAGCTGTATGGACAATCCTTACAGTCCAATGTCAGCTCCCTGAAAGCAGAAATCTGTGTCCTTTCTGTTCACTCATATTTCCCAAGACAGTACCTGACACACAGTAAGAGCTCAAAAATTATATACAGATGGATATACATACTTGGATATACACATATGCATATATATATTAGTATCATTGAAATAAATATTAAAATTTTGTTTATGCCACCCAAAACCATCACATGCATCCCTAATCCTTGCACTACCTGAGAATTATGTTTGTCATTTCTTGGAAAACACTGAACAGTATGATTTTAAATACCATTTTTAGCTCCTGTATTTAGAGACTTGTTTATTCTGTTACTTTCAGCCTCCTACTATGGTTTCAGATGTCTCTAAATAGCATCCCAGTTATTTGTGTTTTCATCTATAATTATTTTCTCAAAAAGGATTTCTTAAATCCCTATGTAGTTGTTTTTTTTTTTTTTTTTTTTTTTTTTTTTTTTTTTTTTTTTTTTATTTTTTTTTTTTATTTTTTTTTTTTTTTTTTTTTTTTTTTTTTTTGTTTTTTTTTTTAAACAGCTTTTGAAAAACGTGATTTCTCTTTCTCTATCTGGAAAATTCTGTGATGTGTCCTTAGAAACCAGTAGGATGTGAATATATCACTAAGAATATGGAGGCAGAGTGTTTCAAAGACAGCAGAAAAGAGTGAGCATTAATTTTAGTTCTGCTGCTAACTCTCTGAGTCAGTCTAGGCAAAGTTTTTATTATTGGTGGTGGTGGTATATTTGTTTGTTACTTGTCTTCCTGGTCCTCCGTTTCTTACAAGTACATGTGGAGAATTGGGTATTGTGTGGGTCCCCTAGCATTTTTCAAACTGAATTTTCAGGATCCTTGGAAACATATCTTAACCAAATATATGCTGGTGTGACGAGCTTTAGAAAACCTCAGCTAGAGACTGACAATGGGTCTGACTACAAGAAAGACTGACAGTGTGTGTGAGGCTCCACTTTTCTTAAAGGCGTGAATATACCTGCGTGATCAGGAGTACAGGTAGGTAAATCCCTCTTCTGTCATGTAATAGCTATGAGGTCAAAAGTCACGTTGTCTCCTTAATCATTCATTAGACAGAAATAAATTAAAGTATTTGCAACCATACCCAGAACATTGCAGAATCCAACTGCTAGCTTTTACTAGTGTTCTTATCAGAAAGTGTCTAAAGTCAAATGATAAAATAGAGCCAATAAATAACCCCTGTCATGGGAAAAGAGACTTACCAAAAAGAAAGAACTGGTCCAAGTTGAACAAATGGCTATTCATGTTCTCTTCAGGCTAAATTGTTGTCAAAATATGCTGAGACTTGTACCACTGTTCACAAGATTTGACCTCAAGTAGTTGTTTACATGCCATTCCAAGTGGTAGAATGGAGAACTTCAAAACAAATACATTGACAGCCTGCCCCATTGTTCTATACCATCCATGGTGTTCTTCTCAGTAAAAGAGAGTGTTTGGGGACAAAGGGTACCCTTGGTTCCATGTTAAGACAACTATCCATATTCCAGTTCATTTCCTAAATAAAAAGCGTTGTTGTTTTTCTCCTGTCATGGTCTCAAAGGCAAATTCTTTGTTTCAGAGGTTGAATGGGCTATTTCCAGACATGCCTGATTACATGTCTTGCATATCTAAGTATATTGACAGTTTCATTTTACTGAGTGCAATAATCCATATCAACAGCTCATCCCTGTTTTGAATTATAAAACACAGTTATTTAAAAAGCCAGGTATAAGCAAACTTATCTTCTCTTAGTCCTTCAGGGATTGGACTAGATCCAAGAAGATGCAGAGCAGCTTCTTAAATTTAAGCACTTCCTAAATTGTCTTTTCACCAAAATGAGGCCACCTAAAAGATTAAGAGCTCTCTCCTTTTCTTCCTAAAGAGAAAGAAAGAAAGAGAGAAAGAAAGAAAAAAGAAAAGATTCAAACACATAATTACATTCTAATTTAAAACTTTAACTGAGTGCTCTTGTATGCATAAGATATTCCACTTTTTTTAAGGGACAATATTCTTATTAGTCACACAAGCTGTCTAATCATTTAAGGGAAAGGCTTTTTCAAACCATATACCTTTGCTGCAATGCAAATGAGGGTGTAATTCTTTTTTTTTTTTTTCTTTTTCCTAAGTGCATCTCAGTTATGTACTTACATAAGCAACAGCCCAATACTGAGACTAAAAAATGATACCTCCTTAACTAGAGTAAGTCTAAAGATGATTTAGGTTAAGTCTGTCTATATTTTATAAGTTAGTATTCCTCCTGATCTAAATCCAGAGATTGATAAAAATGAAAAAACAAAACAAAACAAAATAAAAAACAAAGGCACTCTTGATGTTAGGAAAGTAGAAGGGCAAGTGATTGAACACATTGATTTTGGAACCCAGCAGAGTCATGTTTGATCTTAGGTGGGTAACCTAATCTCTGAGCCTCCCTCTCTCTCAAATGGGGATAATAACAGTATCTCTCAAAAAGGGATGTAATGAAGATTACATGAGATAATACATCTTAGTGCTTTGAACTATTAGCACCAAATAATCAATAGATATTCAATATAATCATCACTGGTATGACCAAGGAATAATTTTGCAAGCATGAGACATACTACATTTAAACTTCTAGTCTCTCTTTCTCTCTCTAATCAAAGGCCTAAAGGGAACAGGGGAAGGAAACTACCATTCTTGGAGTAACTGCCATGTTCCAGGTACTCTACACAGATTATCTCAACTAGTCATCATAGTACCCTCATGTGGTAGAAGGTATTATGTCCATTTTAATAAGGAAGCTGACTCAGAGAGAGATGAATGTAAAAATTCTGATTAATCTGAGGAGAAAGAGGTAAAGACAGCACCAAAGTGCCCAAACCGTATTTCCCTACTACAAAAAGTTCAAGTGTGTGTTCACGTGCACGCGTGTGTATGCGTGCACACACAGCCACACACACACACACATACACACACACACACAAACACCCTTTTTCTTAGATAACTGGGATATTTATTGGGGGTACTCACAGGCTTACATAGCCTAAGCATGGTTGCTTCTTCATTTAATCCTCAGAACAGCCCTGTGAGGTACTATCATTATTTCTACTTCATAAATGAGGAAATAGAAAGTCAGAACATAAGTAATACGCAAAGTCAAAAGCTAGTAAGTGGTAGATTAGGGATTAAAACTGAGGTCTGTTTAAGGCCATGGTCCATATTATTTCGCCTATATTGGGACACCTTCTGCCAAAAAATAGGGTTTTTACGTTAAAATGCATAAAATCTTTACTTTTTAGTCCCTTAAGTTATGTAAGATTTTACTTTCTCTTGGAAAAATGAGCTGCCTCGTGGTGAAATTTTTCTTGTTGAATAAAAGTGATGAGAACTGGTTCTCTTTGAGCCTGGTGAGATGGATGAGTAACTCAGACGTGGGCATCCTGCTGGCTTATTTCTCCTGTATTAAGGCATCCAACAAAGGGGAAAGGTCCTATTTGATTTTAGCAGAATGTGGGATCCATGCTGCTCATTTGTCAGCTTCCTTCCTGTAGCAGCTCTCTTCCACACAGCGAGGTCACAGTGCTGGCGATCCAAATGCTCACGACCTGCAAGGTGAACTTTAATATACCATATGTTTCAACTAGGAAATTTCAAATGAAGCCTGCTCTTGGCTTTGTGTTTCCAAGCAGCTCATAGATCTTTGTCTGAAATCACTGGGTATAGAAGTGAGTTCACAATGATATCTCAATAAATGGCCACAGAACCAAAGAATAAAGCAGGAGGTTCTCTGATTGGCATTCTAACAGAGTGAGCAAGACTCCCTAAAAGGCTACCCTACCTCTTGGAATACCTTTAAGGAATCATAGCTGGGATTCTATTGTCTGAAAAAAGTATGATCATAAATACCAAGTGTCATCAGTTCTTAAACTAGCATCTTGGTGGCCAAGTAGGTTAGACTAAAGCCATCTTACAGAGATTTCCACTACTCACAATTTTTTTTAAAATAAGATTTTGGGAGAATAAACTGAGATAAGAAAATGCAGATTAGCATCTGCCCATACAACTTTCTTTTTCTTTTAATCAGAAGCTATCAATTAGGTGTACGAAAAGAAAAAAGCCACATTGAACTAAATATCCAAACACTAATTGGTTTTTTAAAGTTCTAGCCTCATGAAGCTTTGTAATTTTAAAGATTTTAAATTGAAAATTATTTTGATCTTTTAAATGCTGTGCCTAAAGGTATTAACTAAAAAAGCATTATCTTGGTTCTATATTTAAAGCTTGTCAGAGGAAACAAAGCTAATTATACACAGTATGCTGAGAAGTATGTCTTAACCATGAATCTGTCGTTTAAGTGGAAGAAATACAAGTCTTCAAAGTGTCACTTTTCTGATCCTCGATCTCAATTAGAATTCCTAGCAGTTCTGGGTTCTTCTTCCCAAAACATCACTAAGACTGCTTAAACGTATGTACAGGTTAGCACCACTCACACACCACATGCAGGTATATTAAAAGGGCACATATGTTCTTAAATGTATAAATGAGAATCCCAGTGCTATAGAAGAATATAAATAAAAACAAATGGTACCTCTGAAGCAGCAACATTCATTCTAATGGCAATGGCTTTTTGTTGTTGTTGTTGTTGCTTTTTGTTTTTAACACTCTGGCTCAATTTAGGTATAGATCCCTGCTCAAGTTCTGTTGCTTATCCCCTGTTAACATGGACAGTAGCAACTGCCACTAGCCCCTCTTTGCTCCTGGTGGTCCACCAGCCTGCTGCAAGAGATAACCTCCTAAGATTCAAGCTACTTGTGGTAGCCCTCTCCTAAGAAGCCTTCCATGGGTTGCCCTTGTTGGCAGAATTATGCCCCATCTCCACTTTGTGGAATTTATGGACCTTGAAGAGATTAATGATAGTATATTTCAGGATCCTTTAAAAAATACCTTGCCTAGAAAATCCAAGCAGTACATCCTGAGGAGCAGTTGTGTTGTATCAAACCCAGGGATGACTCCAGCCCTCCCTGTTGCTGCCCTGGGGACATGGCTTGTGATTAGGTTGCTGAATGTGGGAGCCAAAGCTTATAATTGTGGCTGAAAGTATTCCATCTGTATTTCATTAATTTCTAAGAATCATCTATGGAGCTATTAAAAATATGGATTCCCAGGTTCTGACTCCTCTCCCAAAGGTTCTGATTTGTTAAGTCTTGGATAAGGTCCAGGGACCTGCATTTCAGAGTCCCAGATCATCCTGATGCAACCTAGCCACAAATTCACATTTGGAATCACTCAGAATTTATTCTCCTCGTTTTACAGATGTAAAAACTGCAACTGAGAGTAGTAAAGTAATTTTCGAATGCTCAGGCAGAAATCTGCTGCAAACCAGAACTGGAACCCAGCTCTCCCAAATTCTAGTTCTCCCCTGCCTGTGAGGCTGCCTATGCTGGAACCACAGGGCCTGCATGCGGCAATCACTGTGCTGCTTCCTACAGCTCTTCCTTGATCCCACAAGGAATCTGCCACTGCAAATCCACTTTTTCATGAGGACAGAATTCCACAGAAAAGCCTATCACAGGTCAATGCAAGAAAGTCATTTCACAAGAAACATTTTTCAAGCTCCTCTAATTCATCAGTGTTCTTTGCCTCGTTCATTCTGTCTGGAGAGCGGGACTTGAAATGGCTCTCTTCAAAGGGTCTGTTAGCATTATCAAAAGAATGGACCATGATAAAAAATTCATTCTCACCACTCAAACTGCTTTGTGACAGATAATGTAAATGTAAATAACAATATATGTGTTCATTTCTGTTATAGCATTAGCCTCAAAGACAAAATTGAAAAATCAGGTTGTCAGTTCATAATTTAGCATCCTCATGAGAGAAGTTTATGTATGTCATATAAATGCCTCACAAGTTGACATTTGTTTTGGGCCAGCTGAGATATATTTACCCTTAACTTGAGCTGAAATGTATACTTGGAAATGAATTTGATCCTCATCTGAGATTCTTTCTCTGGTTAACCTTCTTGAAAAAAAAAAGAAAAGAAAAGAAAAGAAAACTTGACATGTTTGATAGATTCATTAATTCATTCTGGATGAAACTAGTTTTATGTGCTCAAACAGAAACATCTTAAATACTCCTCTGCTTGACTTAACTAATTTTATGTAGCTCCATTTACTTCCATGGAATAGTATAAGTACCAGGGGAATTGGATTCATGGTCTGTTTCACAGTAAGAAAATGTGCTTGGTAGGGAAAAAAGTCTTTAAAGACATTTCTAGCTCTGGATTATAAAATTAGTGCTTTTATCACAAATAGGTCAACTTATTCAAGTAAGACTTAATTATTAATTCATCCATTCAACAAATATATATTGAGCACTTAGTATGGACTCCAAAGTGCTGGCACTGGAACATAGCAGTGAGTAAAAACACATTTCAATGGATACACAGGGACTTCCAAGGGGGTATACACATTAAGCATATAACCACACAGAAAGGAAATTCATCATACTAAGAGAGTGTAGATTGAAATGCTATCAGTAAAGTCAGAGAATATTTTGAGAGGAACCAACAACCCAGGTGAGACTGGAGGAGTGAGTAGTTTCTAACTAAGGCAAGGAGGGAAAGAATGTGTATGCATGATGTGGGAACATCATGACTAAGGAATATAGTGCCCAGTTCTAAAGAAACACTAAGAGTTCCTCAGTTTAATAATGAGATGTTTTTGTTCTTGTTCTTGGAGCCAGATCTGAGACTTGTACCAACTCGGTAGGTCCTTGGTTACATGACAGTGTGGTGGAATGGACAGACTACTTGAGAAGGAGAGCTGGGGAGATTGCTTTAATCTCCATGGTTCTGAGCCTCTATATCTGCAAAGTGAGGTTAAGGAAAGCCTAGGGTCATAGGAGGATTAAATGAGATCAGGTGTGCGCAGAGATTTATGAACTGAAAAGTAATATACAAAAGTGGAGGATTATAAAAGATTACAGTGACTAATTCTTCCAGTATATAAACTAATCCCTGGTAAAAATTAAATTGGATATCATTAAGGTAACTCTGTGATCTGTTACATGACAAGCATATTATTTTCTCACAGTACCATACCAACTAGGACACTAGCTCTCTACACCTTAATCTAAAGTCTGTCAGGGACTTAAGGATAAAACCCTGGCTTCAACACCAAATGGCTGTGTAACATCTGTCCAGCCCAAATAGCCACCACGTAAAGAACACAGAGCTCTGGATAACACAGGTTTTGCTTAACATGACAAGGGTAACCACAAATATTTCCTGAGCCTCTTACCCATAAGTCTTTGGAATGACTAGCAAAATTCTGTTGTTATGCTCACTCGGAATCTCTTTATTCCAGGCCTCTGTAAGACCCAAGGGGAATTATATTGTAAAAGAATGTTTTAACAAAGTTATAGTGTGGTTATAAAATTAACATCAAGGAAATTCTTCACTAATTAATCTAATTAAAGATTGAAAATTTCAAGAAGAGTAGTAGATGGAAGGTAAAAGAAAGGAAAGTTGATATACCTAAAGAACAACATGTGGCTTGAGTGTTTTTAGGGAAAGGGGGATGGTCACTCTGGTCAGGAACTCGATAGAGGGAAATTAACAAATTATGGCTGCAGCTATGTTAGCTCAATCTAGATAGGGTGAATGGGTCTTTGGTGAAAACAGATACTTAAAGTGGTACAGAGGGTTAGAAATTCTTCTTTCTGGAAGGAATGCATTCCTGCCCTTGTTTATTTTCTCTAAGAGCCACACTACTGCCCTCAGGAAGTAAGGTTTTTAGGAAAAGAGGGGCAGAGCTTAAAACTTCTTCAGAAATTCCAGTCACAGGAAGAGCCTCACTTGCCCTCGTTTTACCAGGCACCAATGCCTCTAGGAAGAACCAGCTATTGATTAGACAGGACCACCTGCTATTGTTTGAGGAGATTCTCTGTTCTACTGACCAGGGTCAGCCAGATCACTCTACAGTAGCCCAGTAGAAGTCAGAACAATAAACTGATCTATAATCATTATTAAAGTATCCAAAGATGGGCACCTGTGTGGCTCAGTTAGTCGTGTCCAACTCCTGATTTTGGCTTAGGTCATGATCTCAGGGTCATGAGATCAAGCTCTACATCAGGCTCTGATCTCATGTCATGAGATTGAGCCCCATGTCAGGCTCTGCACTTAGCATGGAATCTGCTTGTCCTTCTTCCTCCTCTGCTCCACCCCCCCAAAGAAATAAATAAATAAAATCTTTTTTTTTTTTTTTTAATTTTTTAAAGCATCCAAAGATGTCTTTGTTTGTTGTGAATAGATAGAAGAAAGAAGCTTGGATTGCCTTTTCTTAGTACAAACCTAATTTGCATAATCAGATACAGTTGCATCTCAATATCACTTTAAAGTGGTGGGGATTCCAAGGCAAAGCCAATTCCCTGTCTTTCAGTCCTGGGTTGAAGAACATCCAGATTCTTATTATTTTGGTTTTTCTACTACACATCACATTACACATGTGTGCATGTGCATGCATGGGGGTGTGTGTGTGTGTGTGTGTGTGTGTGTGTGTGTACGTGCATGCATGTGTGTGTGCACACAGATCTTATCTTCAGGCTTCACTGTCTTTGCTGGAGAGCCACTGTTTCTGATCACATTCATTATCCATGCATCTGTGATATGGTCTCTTAATATAGCCTGGGTCAATCTTGCAACTATCTACATCAAACTCGAGAACCTTCTAAGCATAGCACCAATATAATGAAGATAGAACTCTACTTCACATGGGAAATTTTTGACTATTCCAAAGAATAGGAAAGGTTTCCCTTCCTGTGAGCAGAGAAGCTTTCAGTGGTACTTCCTGACACTGTATTTTCCCTAAGTACCCTATTAACTTCCCAAATTACCTTCTGTTCACTTCTTGTTTTTGCTTTCCCAAGGAATAATTTTACAGCCCTCTCCATGTTACTCTGCTGGAAAATCTGATGCATTCCTCATTTCTACATTCTACAATCCTTATATCTAATCAGTTTATGATTTCTATCAGTTGTGCATTCCAAATGACTCTCCTATCTATTCCTTTCCTCCAATTACAACATCTGATGCCTTAGTTTGGACACTTTGATCTCTTTCTGAACTCTTGCAATGACTTTAACAGGCCTCTGTCTCTGATCTGTCACTTTGTCAACCCATCCTTTACACTTTTCCCAGGTTTATCTTTGTAAACCAGAGTTTTGATCATGTTACTATTTTTTAAACGATTTGACGAGTCCAAATGTCTGTGCCCATGGATAAAGACAAAAATCTTTTAAGGCTTTCATTGTCTGACCCCAATTCAACTTCGCAATACATCTCCTCTTCCATACATCTTAGAAAACAACTAGAGAAGGTTATTTGCTATTTTCCATGAAGCCTACTTTTTTTTCCCCACACTTCTGTTTTTTGTTTGCTGTTCCTTTAACCAAGAATACCTCTGCACATCCATCATTGTTCTCCATTACTAGAATGGCAAATGCACTTTTAGCCTTCAAATTCTAACTCTGATGGCAACAGCTCTGTAAAAGCCCTATTATTCTCAGTTTTAATTTATTGCTTCTTCTTGTGATCCCATTTTCCCTGTACATCTATTTTCCACTTGTCTCATTATAATTTTGTGTTTAACCAGATTCTCAATTATATTAGGAGCTTTATGATAGTCTTGGATGTCTTTTACTTATTTTTGTATTCCCTAAGAAGTATCTAGAGCATAGCAAATACTCAGTAGATCTGAAGAGTTTAATAAAATGAGGAAGGGAATCTAATAATTTGATATATCACATTAGTATGAAAAATAATAAAACAAGATATTCTAAAAGATTTTCCAAAAGATGTTGACATTTCTAATTTTAAAGTGGTAACTAATAGTGCTCAATTTTTTTAAAAAAAAGCAATTAATATGATAGTCCTGGTTCCCTATGTTATTGCCTTACCTCCTGAGACCATATTGAAATGAAACCAATTTTTAAAGGAAGTTTAAATGCAAAAGAGGTTTTTCTAGAAAATAATAGTTCTAGAAGAATGAAATCATGGAAATGGGGAAATGACATCTAAAAAGCTAGGCAAAAGGATGTAAAGCTGAAAATACTCAAATTAGAAAGATACAGTAAGAAACTGTCATTCTACCCTCCAAAGTCTTGGAAAGATTTAAGACTCAGACACACCAGGTATAATGGAGGGAAGGAACAAGACATGAAACTGACAGCAAGAGGGAGGAATGGGAAATTTGCATAGTTAATTCTATGTTAACCTTTACGCAAAACTGCTAGAAAGCTGGCCAATGTTTCTAAACAAAGTGATAAAAAAAAATACAGGAACCTGGATAAATTTGAAGACCTTAATTTCTGACATTCAAGGATCCCATAACATCATGAAAATTTCTCTTCCCAGTCACTCTACAATAAAGTTCATCAATCAAAAAGCCTCATCTATTTAGAAAAGTTGCCAAGGAGCGTTTTATTGCCACATTCCTAAAAATAGACAGCTAAGGATTACCTGACAATAGGAAAAATATGAATGTAAAAAAGGCAAAGATAAACAAAAAGAAAAACTGTCGTTAAACAAAGATAATTTAGGGGAAAAAGAAAATTTTCACAATGTGAGATCTCTTTTATTCTTGGAAATAAGACTAAGACACCTTCCCTAATTAATATTATTGAAATTTGTTTTTGAGGATCTAGCCAAAGCAACAAGTAAAGAGTTAGAAATAATGTGTTTATTGAAAGGGTGAGTGGAAAATAAAATTATTTATAAATTATAATATTTATGAATGTAAAAGAAAAGATTTACAAAAGAACATTTTAAAACTAGTGCATGCATATTAAGGTGCCAAATGCAAAATAAATGTACTTACCAGGAGGTTTCATTAAACACTTTTCATGTGCCAAGCATTCTGCTACAATTTTATACATTACTTAAGCCAGAATGTCAGATTTAAAAACATACTGTGAGAACGGAATCCCAATTTATAATAGCAGACAAAAATATAAAACAAAAAGAAATGAATTTTAAAATCATGCACAAGATTTGAAAAAAACTAGAACTTTATTGTGGTGTTTAATTTTATGTGTCAATTTAGAAGCTGTATTTGGGTGAGATTAACATTAGAATTGGTGAACTTTGAGTAAGAAGATTGCCCTTCTTATGTATGTGGGCCTCATCCTATCCAAAGAAATCTTGAGTAGGACAAAAAGACTGGTCTTCCTGAGCAAGAGAGAATTCTCCTACAGACTGCCTTCAGACTTTATCTGCACCATAGCCAATACCCCCACACCTCCCGGGTCTCCAGCCTGCTGGCCAACACTGCAGATTTGGACTTGCTAGCCTCCATAATCTTGTAAGCCAATTTCTTATAATAAATCTCTTGCTACATGTATATACATCCTATTGATTCGTTTCTCTGGAGAACTCTGACTAATATATTTTACTAAGACACTTGAATAAACGAAGAGAAATACCTATATGTACCAGAATGAAAAGATAA
Source organism: Mustela nigripes (assembly GCF_022355385.1). Lineage (NCBI taxonomy): Eukaryota > Metazoa > Chordata > Mammalia > Carnivora > Mustelidae > Mustela > Mustela nigripes. The sequence goes on along the minus strand of NC_081559.1, from coordinate 29,890,213 downwards.
AACTTTACAAGTGACCACTCTTCCTGATACAATGGCTTCAACTTAGTTCTCAGTAATATCTTGTTGTGATGGTTCTGAAACCAAAACTATTCTAAGTGCATATTTAAAATTTTGGATCATTTGAATAAAGATTAAGAATTTGAACATCTTAACAGATATAAAAACTGACAATAAAAATACTATGATGGAAACAGTTTCTTTTGGTGCACAATATGAATGATGGAAAAATGGAGGACAACATACTTGCCATGTGGACAAAAAACTTCATTTATCTTGTTGCCTTGTTGGAATAGGAGGCACATTATCTATTATGTTCACTTATTATGGACAAAACAAAACATAACCTGGAAGTGCCTCCTCATCTATAAGTTGTTAATTTATGGAGAAGGAATGAAAGAATTAATTACTCAACAAATTCCTCCAACAAAGTTCATGAACTAGTTTTGTGTGTGTGTTGCTTTGTTTGGTTTTTATCATGTGAGATGTTATCTCAGAATTTATATTAAAAAAATTTCCAGTGGACTGAGAACAATCCACCAGCACTCCTTGTAAATGCAGCTGGTTCAGGAATATAGGACAGGGCATCAGGGGTGTCTGATGCACCATTCCTAGAGAAAAAGGAATCATTATCTTCAAAAACTCATTCAAAGACCTCTTATGAACCAGTATGGAAATCATTACTACTCTAGTAGACAAACAAAAACACACAAAGAAGATATCATTGAGCCCTGACTGGAACTGTAGTTCAGCTAAATATATGCATGTTAGACAACAGGAAGAAAGGGGAGAGGATGAAAGATTTCTGGAAGGATACAGTGGGTGCAAGTATACAGAGATAGCACTTTTCATCAGTGAGGAAGGAACTTGAATGAAGGCCAGAGTAGCACTAGGGCCTGAGACCTTGCAGGGAAGTTTGCTCCAGCTCTGGGTCCAACCACTCCCCAGATAGCCCTATGGAAGAAGGTCTGTGCATTTAACCACATTATCAGAGACACAAATAAACATCAGGCCTCTTCAACCTACTGCTGCCTCTCATCAAAACAAAGAAGTGAGGTGTGCCTAGATAAGAAAAGCCATTTTCCTAGCAGGAGGAGAGAATTTTAAGTGTATGAAATTCAGACTCAAGTGGTCACAGTGGAGAGATAAGATACCCTGAGAGGTGTCTCAGTCATGTGGCTGCTGTTCATGGGGGGCTCTGGAGGGGCAGGGCCAAGTTTGTACATGCCTTGAGGTACAGCATTGCCACAACTAGGGAGAAGACAAGGGGCAGAGTCTGGAGTCAGCTAAGGATGAAGCCCTTATATTTCACAGCAAGGCAAGAGAAAGAGGAAGTCCCAAGACTTACCATTTGAAAATCAAGAGCTGCTCATCCAGCTCAGTTAATAACAATGTTAGCAATTCCTTAATTAGGCTCCAGAAAACTTTAGGGTCCATAATATTTCTGTGTTACAAAAAAGAAAAGTAATGACTCCAGGGATGAAGGATGAGATAAAGCAGGCACTTCTTAGATTTTTCGTAGGCAGAGTTGTGAGGGAAGAACAAGAATAATTAACAAGCTTAGTTTTCTTGTTGTCATTTTTCCTCCCTTAGTGAATTCAAGACTTCATTAGTCACACATATCATTTGCTTGAATCAGGTTAGTAGATTTATGTGGTATGTTCTCGCATAAATATTACCAACCTCAGAGTTGTAGCTCTAGACAGCCTGGCAGGATTCTCCCCCTTCCACAGCACGCTACTGAGAAATGAGAAGTATAAAGCACTTTGACAAACCAAATACTCACATCAGTGCAGACATTCTAAGGCCAATGTCTAAGACGGAATTGACTCCATCCTAAGGTGTTCTCTTAGTTGCATCCCAACTATTTATCAGATCCTTTCTGCCTCAGCTTTTATGCAAATAAAGGGGGGGAGTGAAATTTAGGGGGAAGTATGCTTCAGTTCAAAAACATTTTCTCTTCATAATAATCATGGTAAACAGACCATCTTTTTTTTTTTTTTTTTTTTTTTTTTTTTAAGATTTTACTTATTTGACAGAGAGAGATACAGCGAGAGAGGGAACACAAGCATGGGGAGTGGAAGAGGGAGAAGCAGGCTTCCCACTAAGCAGCAAGCCCAATGCAGGGCTCAATCCCAGGACCCTGGGACCATGATCCAAGCCGAAGGTAGATACCCAACGACTGAGTCACCCAGGTGCCCCAAAAACAGGCCATCTTGAAAGAACATTCAATATGATCTATCTGCTTTCTGTGTTTTGCTATTTTGTTGTTGTTGTTTTGTTTGTCTCTCAAGATTTCTCCACAGACCTTATGTTTTTAAATAAAATCCAAACTTGACAACTAGCAAACTATCACTTCAATAAATTTCCTTTTTATGATAACTTAATGAATATCGCCAAAATACGTAAAAAATTACCATTTTCTTTTATTACTTATCAATGGAAAATGCTATTTTCAAGTTCTGTTGACAGCATAGGTTTATTTAGTTTAGCCAGAGATATGCTGAAGTATAATAATATTGTTCAGTTTTCCCATTTTTTTTCACATGGGTAGCATAAGAAAATTTTCAACTCTAAGTCTACAAGAGTATTTCTATACATGCTCAAAAAAAAAAGAATCATTCTAAAGCTAACCAGAATGTTCTCTGAAATAATCAATCTGGATTGTGTGGTCTATCTGGCAAGATACAAAGGACTTTATCAAGATGAAGGACTATGGCAGACCACACTGTTCTGTCCTGCTATACAGAGATGTGTCTCTGAGGTGCATATTTATGGACTCAGAACATCAGGGCTATACAAATCCTTAGATATTCTCTATTCTTCACTTTACAGAAGGTGGCCCCATAACCTAGAAAGGGAAAGTGATTTTTCTAGAACCCATGACAAAGTTAGAGAAAGAGCCAGAACAAAATCACTGTCTTTGGGAGAAGTTATTTTTGGCGGATATAACTTGAGAATGGATTTGTATCTAGAATATATGAGAAAACAAAACAAAACAAAAAACCTCTTAGAAATCAAGGAGAAAAAAACTAATTAAAAATGGGAAAAAGTTATTGGTAAAGAAGTGAAAATGGATAGGAAGGCGATGGATAAGTGTCCTTCAAAGAATGATTGAGGCAATACACAGAAAAGAAACCTTAATGATCAACGTATTTTTTAAAGGTTGCCCATTCTCATCAGTAATCAGCAAATAAATAAATAAATAATAGACATAAATAAATGTATACATAAAACAATAAGGTGACATTCCATACCCAAACAGAATAATATCATTTGTTCACAAAAAGGAGGATAAAGGAGACCTTCCATACACTGATATTCAAAACATACATTTATACTGTGTGTTGGAACACACCATGACCTGCTACTTTGGAGGGAAATTTGAAAATATCTCATAAATCTCCCAAGAATCCAAACTGGCACTTCTAGGTACATTCTTTAAAGAAGCTCTGTGTGGTCAAGGAGACATATGTGAGCATCCTTTGCAGCACTGATTATACTGTAGAAACACTGGCAAGAACTGAGTTCACTCCATTGGGGCATGGGTAAGCAAACTGACAGATATATTCATTCAATGAAATGAATAGATCTATAGGTATCAACATGGACTGATTTTTATGCTGGTGCTCCACATCTCAACTAACTCTGACTTTTATATCTCTAGGCCCTAGTCAGTTGTACCCTATGTCTATTGGTGACCATAAAAAATGTCTTTGACCTCTACACTAATTTCCACACAAAAAAAAATTTCCTCCCACTAGGATTTTTGAGAGTATGAAGGATTTGCTGAAGATTTGGGGGAGATATGAAGAAGTCAAACTGAAAGCCCTTGGCCTATTCCCATTCTATATTCCTTTCTTAGCATCTTTTTTCTGTTTCTTCACTGTCCCCACAACTATCACACCCCATGCTCCAAATTCTCTTTTTTTGTTCGCATGCGGAGCTTCATCAGCCCCCATGCCCAACTCCTTGCCCCCAACACACACACACGCACACACAGAAAGTCCACTCCAGAAGCTTTGGTGCCTTCTAAGACCCATATAAACTGGATTGTTGAGTGACAATTCAAAGTCTTCAACAAAGTAGTTTACTAACCAAAATATCTCTATGCCTCAGAAAAATTCTGGTACCAGATCATAACTGAAGAATGTATTTGCCATTTCTTTACCAATCAACATTACTTTTTTGAAATTGGTCCCTTCTCAACCCTCATGAAGGTTATTATTAATAAAGATTATGATGATGATCAGTAGAAGGAGGAGGATTATTGGTGGTACATCAAACAATCAAAGGCATCTTAACACCCAGGAAGTATAAGAAATGAATAATTCAGTCAAATGACACTTTGCTGAAAATGAAAAGTGTCAACAAAAAAACAGTAAGATTTTTTCGTAGCAAATGATAGCTATGGTAGCAGGCTGTCCTTATGAAGGCCCACACTTACCCACTTTTGTAGATTATAATGATAAAACCATAACAAAAATGTATTTGGGATAAAGCATATAACTCCGTTGGAAGTGCTTGCCCATATGATAGAGAAGATATTTAAACCATCTAAATAGTAATGAATAACTCTTTCATAGTCTTGGATGTATTTGTTTAAAATACATATTTTATAAGCAGAATGGCATATAACAACCATATGGCTAATAATTTACACAATCTGTAAATCATAGCTGAACCCAGGCATTTACTTTGTTATAAAGAAATATGGCAATTTATGCAATGATTGAGGAGAATTATGTGTTAAAGAAAAGAGAGCTTCATGTTTTGATTATGTAGGCAAGGAACGAAATTAAAGTAGCCCATGCTGATTTATGGCTAAGCATTTTGTGACTACATCGTCAGACCTAGGAAATGTATGTTAGCTTTATTTATATCCAAGCATTTTCAAAGTGCCACATCAGCCCTAAAGAAGATGTACTATTGATTTGTTTATTGGAGAGCCATCTCAAATCAGTAGAAACTATACATAGGAGTAATTTTAAATTCTGAAATATGAATCTCGCTTTCAGATTTTCATAAATGCCCTACATGGCACATAAAACATTTCATGTTATCCAGCCAGAACTGACACTGCTTTCCCCTGAAACTCATTCTGGTGGCCACCTTCCTGCAGTGACACCCACTATTGGTGACAACACAGGTAGCACGGCAGAATTGCTGCACCTTCATTGTTTCCAGCACTGTCCTCAGAGTCCTCGGTAAAGCCCTTACTCATACATTTCCTACAGACAATGTAGAAAATGAGACTGATGGAGGGGGGTAAGGATGGGAGGGTCATAATAATATATGTGGGCAGGGGCCTGTACAAATGTGATTAGTTAAATCTAAAACACCTAGATACAATTAAAATCTTTACATCCCTTTTGTGAGCCTGATGACCCATCTAGCCATCCTGGTGGTTGGGTGTCAACATTATAAGAAATTAGGTTAGGATGATGATGCATTCTGAAAGGACAGATGTAATAGCATTATTTGTCCTTACCTAATTCTGAAAGTAATAGAAGATAGCATGCAATAATACATACCTAATCATCCAGACAGTATAAGTTAACATTAAATATTAAGCTGTGTGGCATGCTGGAAGTGTATAATTTGATCCATAATCAAGACCAGTACTGTCTTATAGAACTTTCTATAATGGTGGCAATATTGTGTGTCTGTGCTTTTCAGTGTGGTAAACAACAGAGACATGTGCTTAGTGTGACTAAGGGATGGAATTTTTAACTTTATGTAATCTCTATTAAGTTAAATTTCAATAGTTCCACGTGGGTACCATACTAGACAGTGCTGATCCAGACTATAAATATTTTCTATAGTTGAGCACTAAATTTAGGTCCACTTCCTAATAGCTTAAGGGAAAAGGAAGATGCATTGAGCCCAACTAACTGGTCAAAAAAAGCATCCTGGTGCTTCAGGTGAAGCAGTCTCAATTCAGTCCCAATATCTAACACGAGTATAGTTCATGGGCCTCTTGCATGCAGTGAATAATGCCTTGTTGGGATAGTTTTATTGAGGACACAGCGATGTTATTCTGTTGCTATTTTTTAATGTGGACTCCTAATCATTGTTGCAGAGATAATACCAAACCATGATTCCGGAGTGACACCTTCCTGAGGAATTAAAACATGTGGTTTGATAATCTGACTTGTCACAGGAATGAAACTGCGAAAAATCTGAAGAAATATGTAGAGAGCAGGTACATTTCTCTTTCTCTCTCTCTCTCTCTCTCTCTCTCTCACACACACACACACACACACACACACACTTATACCATAGTATCTCTGAAACAATGGGGAAAAAGCTGTATTTAGTATTAAGTTGCATATCCATAGACAGAAAAATATAGCAATTAAAATTAAAATTACATTTCTAATTATGATTAATAATATCAAACAAAAAATGTTAACTACAAAATTTTAAATAAAGGAAACTATAAAACTGTATGTATGGCAACATCTATGTTTTGTAAAAACTGTAATAAATATAATATCAATGTTATATATCCTATATAAAATTAGACTGGGAGCAAATACATCAATATGTGAAACTCAGTTCTTGTGGTAGGGTTAAAAACTGATATTGTTCCTTTACTGTATGTTCAATATTTTTTAAATACTCTAAATTAAATATTTTAAAGTGCTATCGATAAAAATCAATGAATGTGGTAATAGAACAATAAATATTTGTCTCTACCAGGCTACACTTTTATACAACCATCGTGGAACTTATACATGATAAAGTAATTTAAATTATGTCAGAAATCCTCGGTTAATCTAAAATTTGAAGACCGTGGCACAAGCGTGGATGTCCTAACAGCTTTGATACCACCAGGTGCACCAGCATCCTAAGTCTAAGACTGTGAGACGGGCTTCCACTGGCTTTCAATCCTGCAGAGCTGTAATTCACTTATACCCGCAATAAAAGAGAAAAGATAAATGAGAACAATCCAGATTATTATATGGCTTGCTGGGCAAGGGACTAAGTGAGATGAATTAAGTAAAGCATATAGTATGGTGATTAGCATATATGGAAGCTAAAATACATATTAATCATCCTTCCCTCCTTGCTTTTTTTATAGAGATGGGAAATTGTTCCCTAGAAATCCCTGAGGCATACTTACAAACACTTGATTTGTCATGGACAGCAAGTATACCGTAGACTATTATGAGGTATCACCTCCCTTTGAGCATTTTATGATGACTATGACATTATGGCCTATCTTTCCAACTTCTTATTTAGAATAAAAATAGTTCTGGACTCTACTGACTCTTCCTTATAAAAACAGGCCACATCTGATAGTTTGATTAAAAATAAGAATTAAGATGCTTCTTGGAACCATTTGGTAGTTTGTCATGTCAAGCCAAACTTCAATGACACAGACACGTATTAAAGGACTGTTCTTTCCAAAAAAAAAAAGTCTTATTTACTTGGACCCAAAGGCTCTTATTAACTTTAAAAGTAGGTAAGCTATTTCCTAAATTTCAGAGAAGGATAAAAAAGACAGAAAAACAAAGATCTCAAACGAGCAAGCTTTAAGTGTTGATTTAATTCTTTTTGTTTGCAAACCATGCAAGAATTTTAATGAAATTTATCTAATCTCTTACATGCACCCAAACTGTTTACACAGAATCTCATGAACAGATAATTGGAAGTTAGGAAGAGGCAGGTAGAGAGAGGAAAAGGAGAAGCCAGAGATAAGAGATTAAAGCAATCTGCAGGATGCTGTTTCTGTGTGCTGTGTATCAAATGGCTCCTTAATGAAAGCTAGGAATCAAGGATTGCTGACTTAATTGTGGAAGAGAGTGAGAAACATGGCATTTCTCAGAAGACTTGAGAAATAGCATTCCATTAAAGATGTATAGACCCTCTGTTCTCACCAATTGTGACCAACTGCAAAATGCAAACTTGTTTTTGTCAGCAGGAGTAATTTAATTATGGAAGCATATGTATGCAGGGAAATAACCCACTTGATTTTCCGTCATTTTGTTTTAAGCATGTCGGTGGATATGTCAGAAGCATTCACATTTAAAAGAGTAAAACAATCATGCAAAGTTATGACCAATTTTAAAAACTAAAAATCTTTTTAAACTAAAATATGGAGGACATTGGGGAGGATATGTGCTTTGGTGAGTGCTGTGAAGTGTGTAAACCTGGCGATTCACAGACCTGTACCCCTAGGGATAAAAATATATGTTTATAAAAAGTAAAATATTAAAAAAAAAAAGAATTGGGATATAAGCCAAAAAAACAAGAACAGAGATATAAACTAAAAGATAATAAAGTATTGTAAACATAAACAAAATAAAACTAAAACATGGAAAAATAAATATGTAGGAAAAGTCTTTACTTTTAATAAGATTCCACTTTCTTAAAAAATATCTATTTTTATAATACTAATGACCAGTTTGTGTCACTAACTTAAGGTTTCTATGCTATGGAAAATATACTATAAATATGATATCCTAAATATCCTATGTGAAGTGGGGGGAAAGAATCTGTGAAGTGGACATGTGGTCATGGTTGGGGCTATTTACCACATGTTTCTTGTCCTCCTTCAAAGCAACCCCTTTAAAGTCAGGCACAGTCTTATGACTTGCTCTGACCAATAAAACCTGAGCAAAGCTGACAGATGGTTCTTCCTGGAAGACGTTTAAAAAAAAAAAAAAAAAGAATCAGCTTATGCTTTGATACCTTTCTTCCTTCCCTGTGCCATGGCAATCATTGTTGCTCCAGAATGGAAAGAATCTGTTAATCTGGGTCCCAGAATAAGGACAAGCCCTCAACAACCCACAGCAGTGATATAGCATCATTGAGAAGCAGACCTTGTTTTAAACCAGAGAGTTTAACTTAGTGTAGCCTGATCAATACTGGCAATGAACTTCTATTTTTAACTTTACATGTGGCTATAATTTTTTCATTTTTTAAGATTTTATTTCCTTTTTGAGACAGAGAAGAGAGTATGAACAGACAGGAGAGGCAGAGGGAGAAGCAGACTCCCTACTGATGCAATCCCAGGACCCTGAGATCATGACCTGATCTGAAGGCAGACGCTCAACCACTGAGCCACCCAGGTACCCCTACATGTAGTTCTCTTAATACTGCACAGAGACAGCAAATATTCATGCACTCATTTGGTCAGTCATTCACTAATCAAATATTATTGAGCACTACTCTGCAAAGTTCTGGAGAAACTATAGTAGGCAGGACAAATTCTATTCTCAGGGAGTTTGTGTTCTAGTAGGAGGAGGTGTACAATACATAAGTGAATACCTTTAAAAGATCATTGCAGATTATAAAATGCCATATAAGGAAAACAGGATAAAATATAGGAAAACAATTAAGACTAGGGTTAAGGACTAGGAAAGGAGGTGATTTCTAGGCTCGAGTTTGAATACCTAGAAGGAGCTTGCCACAGAAATAGTCAAGGAAATTATAATCCAAGGAAAGGAAACAGGATGTACAAAGGCAGTAAGTTGGATCTGTCTGAGGTCAGAGAGGACACAGAGTTTAGTGGGGCAGGGAGGCAGGAATGGAAGTTAGCAAGGTAGGCAAGGCTTGGGAATTGGGGTCCCCCTTAACATTTGTGGGCCCAGGGAGGGAAGACCACAATTGGAGATCTTTGGCCCCAACCAGCCTTCCTTTTTTTTCTTTCTTTTTTTTTTTTTTTTTCTGTCCCATTCTGCAAGGGACCTTATGCATAGGTGTGTGAACATCCCAGAATACATATACATGGCAGAGTTGCCTCTCAAATACTTTACACTTGGTACCCCCTGGGCGTAGGAATAGTCACAGTGGTGGGTCAGTCTCCCCTCAGATAACAAAGCAGAGGCAAAGGACAGGCATGAGCGAAAGAGGAGTATTAGGATGATGAAGAATGGGAGAGTGTGTGTCTTTTTTTTTTTTTTTTTTTAGATTTTATTTATTTATTTGCCAGAAAGAGAGATCACAAGTAGGTAGAGAGGTAGGCAGAGAGAGTGGAGGAAGCAGACTCCCCACTGAGCAGAGAACCCAATGTGGGGCTCAATCCCAGGACCCTAGGATCATGACCTGAAGGCAGAGGCTTTAACCCACTGAGCCGCTGAGGCGCCCTGTGTGTGTCTTTTTTAAATGTAACTACCATTCAGTTCCAGATGCTTGCGCCTGCGGTGTGGTCAGATATTTTCGACTTTTCAAGAGAATCCAGACATTTAAGTTTATGTGGTAAATTTCCCAAATTCAAAAATATAAGGAGAAAATAAAAGGAATTTTAAACCCTAGACAGACAGACATGACTATGGACCAGATTGCAACTGTAGGTGACTGGGTTGTAACCTTGCAGAAGATCAAAATCTATATGAACAAATATTCAGGCATGAGTTAGTGCTGGAATAAACAGATTTTAGTGTTCCTTTCAAGAATGGGATTCAAAATAACTTACACTTACATGCCATATTGATCTTCCTTTGCCTATTTTCCATTATATTTCCTGACTACACCTTTCAAACCTGGGTTCTCAGTGGCACCTGGGTGACTCCGTCAATTCAGCATCCTAGTATTCATTTCAGGTCAGGTCGTAATCTTGGGGATCACGAGATAAAGCCCTATGTCGGGCTTCACACTCAGACTGGAGTCTTCTTAAGTTTCCCTCTTCCTATTCTTCTGCCTTTCCCTCTCCCCCTTCAGATATATAAATAAAATCTTAAAAATAAAATAAAATAAAACAAAAACCTGGGTTCTCTTCTCTAGCCATTGCTCCTTAAGGTTGAAAGTCAGATGCTGTCCTTGAGGTCTCTGCTACATGGACTAAACTTACCCATAGACAAAAATACATTAATGTGAATTTGGTAGTTCTCCTAACCCAAAACTCATCACCAGATGGCAACAGCTAGTAATATGGATTAAGAAATAATCTTTAAGGGAGAAAAATTATGAACTTAGATCCACACTAAGAACTTGGCCTGAGAGTATATCTCTGGAGAGGAAGTTAAAAGGCAACATAGGAGGCCTGAGTGTGAATGCCTTATGAATTAACACCTTATGTTTCTATCATGTGTTATAAATTTCAAAGCATGTTCACATATTTTCTATTTTATCTCATTTTATCCTAAAATCATTTTCACCTGGTTGTGAGATTTCAATGTCCTTTTTACAAACTTATCTTCAATTTTGTTTACAAAACTTAAGAGCAGAAATTTCATAGCTTAGTATTTTCTCTTACATTTATTTAATGTGTTGTTAGTTCATAAGCTCCTAGGGAGTTTCCTAGGTGTGTTCTAAATTTGGCAACCATACTCAAGAGAATAGGAAGAGACTGGAAAAAAGAGGCAGGTCACTCCAGTGGTAGTTGGGAGGTTTAACAAGCAAGAGAACTCACATACCAGGCATATTTTGGGTGGCCACAAGACAAGTAAATAGATCTCAGCACTACCCGCCACATTTTAAAAGATTATATAGAGGTCTTAATTGTGTTCAGTCACATGTACCACACAGATGTTCTGAACACCACATCACAATCTCAAGACTATGTCATTGGACCAAACTCTGGGAGTGGAGAAAGCAAGCAGAACCCAGATTCCAAGGATAAGGGAGGAGGAGAAGAACTTCAAATTGCCAACTCCATTTCCTGGGTAAACCAGAAGTCACATCTTCTCCATGATTTCCTTGACATAGGTACTCCTATATATGTTTATACTGTAACATGGATATTATTCTGTTCTAAATTGTGTTCTCTTCAAAATGCATATGTTGAAACACCAACTCTCATATGACTGTATTTGGAGATGGGGCCTATAAAGGGGTAATTAAGGCTAAATGAGTAATAAATAAATAAATAAGGCTAAATATTCAACATGACTAGCATCCTTATAAGAAGAGAGAGAGACACCAGGGATGTGTGTGCACAGAAAAGAGGTCATGTGTGGACGCAGTGATAAGCCTGCAAGCTACAAGAGAAGTCTCAGGAGAAACCAAACCTGCTGATACCTTGATTGGTCCTCCATCCTCCAGAAATGTGAGAAGAAAAATTTTGTTGGAAATGTGAGAAGAAAAATTTTGTTGTCTAAGCCATTCAATCTATGGTATTTTATATGGCAGCCCTAGAAAGTTAATACAAAGATACTTAATATAACCTTGATTTTCTTGTTTTCTCTTGTTTCTGAGTTCAGGCTTTCTATAGGGTATGGGTTAAATCAATGTTTATTGAGCAACCATCATTCAATGAAATTGACTACACAGAGACCCAAATTAACTATTAGGACGGTCTGAAACACTAGAGCAGCTGTTTCTCAACTTGGTGATCTATGCCTAGTGATCATATCTACATATAATCAACCTTATCTCTTATTCTAAAATATGGTCAAATTGTTTTAGACTCTGTGAGAAATTAAATCAAACAGATCCTAGGCTGAACCAATTAATTGTTAAGAAATCAACTAAATCTTTCTCAAAATAATTATTGAATCTGTGCAGACTAGCATTAATCATATTCTATGGAACTTTACAATAAATCCTATTATAGCTTCATAAAATTATAAATTGTAAAATATAGTTTATTAAGCTTTTCCTTGCAAGTTTCTATCATCACAGTTCTTCTGTGGAAGCACTAAAATCATAATGAGTTCTCCACATAGTTCCTAATGTGCTCATAATAATATAGTGAACAATCAAGGTCTCAAAAATCTGAATGCATGAAGCAAGGCAAGTTCATATAGAAATTCATTGCGTGAGGGAGTAATTTGTGGAAGAATTACAGCATTTATGGAAGATTCAAAATAAGAAAGAGAACAAAAATTTCACAGATGTTACTTGAAGTTGGCACAATATTGAAAGATAATTCTAAAACCATAGAAGAATGAGTAACAGGGAAAAGAGTCTTAAAAAGCTTACAATTTGCTTCTTGCAGAAAACAACCATAAAATTCTTCTTTCCTTTAAAAAAAAGCATATATTAGCATATTTCTGGTTCTGGATTTAACAGAGGAAAGGGTATCACATTTGACCTCCCCATGTAAATACTTATAAAATTGGATGAGAATACATGAAGTAACTGTTTTTATAGATTGAAAAACAGAGACTAAAGGTCCATAACCCTTAAGAGAAAATAGACATAAAAGGTGAATGTCAAATTTATCTGAGCTTTCTGCCTGGGCTACCCCATTCAAAACGTTGGTATAAGGAAGGACAGTCAAACAGGTAGCAATAATCTCACCACTCAGAGAAAACTGAAACTAGAGTTTCAAATCTAGTGAGGCAGTTGGAATTTATGGAGCAGGAGTACAGAGGAAAAAGTTGTACAGAGAAGAGGCTACAGGTATCCACATAGAAGGTATGCCCTCTGCCTTTGGCCAAATACTAAGTTGAACACACAGTGCACAAGACTCTTCAAGACTGCTAATGGCTGTGAGCAGAAGGGAGATTCTAGAGTTCACATGATATAGGGAAATACTAAATTTTGACCAAAGTGAAGCAGCCTTACTAAGATAACCATCCTTTAGCTAAAACACTAGAAAGGCCATTCCTTAGGAGCAAAGTCCACACCATACAAGAAGGATTCCACTAAACCCAACCCAACAAAGCCTAGAAACCAAGTCCTGATATGATCACTCTGATCCAACAGTAAATTTCCTGCCTGATAAAATAAAACTTAACTCTCTTAAAAAAAAAAAAAAATTCAGAATTACCATGAAATTATCATCAACAATTCCTAACATTCAAATTTTTTTTAAATGTAAGTAAACATGAAAATATGACCCATAACTAGGGAAAAAATCACCCAGATGGTAATGTTAATATGTAATGTTAATTTGTTAATATATGTATGTGTGTAGTGTGTGTGCATTTTAAAATGTAAGCTTTACTATTAGTTAGTTATGACACAACAAGCCCATAGATTAGGAGACACTTGTCATTGAAAAGACAGTTTGTTATACTCATAGATCCCAAGAAAGGGACATGCCATGCCATGGGAAGTCACATGCGAAAATACCAGGACCCACCAGGAGGCAGAGAAAGAAGTTGAGCTATCTTTATTCATAAACAACATGAATATTGATGTAGAAAACTCTAAGGAATCTTCAAAAAATTACTAAACTAATAAGTGAATTTATATAGATCAAGGAATATAAGGTCAATTAATATCCAATTGCAAATCTATGTAATAATAATTAACAATTGGAAAACAGAATGTAAAACAATGATATCTACAATAGCATCATAAAATGAAAAAATATTTAGGAGTAAACTCAACAAAATATAGATCAATATACTGAAAAGTAAAAAATGTTGCTAAGAGAAATTAAAGGCCCAAATTAAAAAATGAGAAAAACAGGGGGGTGGGAGGTTGGGGTACCAGGTGGTGGATATTATAGAGGGCATGGATTGCATGGAGCACTGGGTGTGGTGAAAAAATAATAAATACTGTTTTTCTGAAAATAAATAAATTAATTTTAAAAAATGAGAAAAACATATTAGATTTATGGATTGGGATACTCAGTATTGTTAAGAGGTCATTCTCCCCAAACTGATCTGAAGACTGATCACATTTCCCAGTCAAAATCAAATAGGTCTTTTTGTAGAAATCAACTAGTTAATTTTAAAATATAGAGACTATAAAGACTTAAAGTATAAAGAAAACACCAAATAACCTAAAATTTTGAAAAAAATAAAAACAAAGTTGAAGTATCCACAACATCAGATTTCAACACTTCATATTTAAGGGAATTAGATAATGATATTAGGCAAACTGGTTAATTGAATAAAGAGTCCAGAATTAAACCCACACTTGTGTGGTTGGTCAGTTGTTATTCAACAGAGGTGCCAAAGCAATGCAATGGGTAAAGAAACTTGTTTTATAAATAATACTGGAACAATTGGATACTTATATGGAGTAAATTGTGTCTCAATCCCTAATCTTCACCCTACACAAATATTAAGCAGAAATAATTAATAGACTTATAATACAAAATCTAAAGGAATAAGATTTTTAGAGAAAGGATAATAAAATATCTATGTTAATTTGAAATAGGTAGATTTATTGGGACACAGAAAGTACTACTAAAAAAATTATAAGTAAGACTTTTAAAAAAATGTTTGATTATCAAAAAGTACCTTGGTGGTGCAGTCTGTTGAGTGTCTGACTCTTGGTTCTGGCTCAGGTCATGATCTCAGGGTCCTGTTCCAGCCTGTACTGAGAGGGGAGTCTACTAGTCCCTTTCCCTTCCCCTCTGCCCCTCCCCACCCCCAACCATTTGTGTTCTCTTTCTCTCTCCAAAATAATTCTTTAAAAAAAGTAAAAGTACCATATGAGAGATGTCCAAAGACGGGGAGGTAGAGTGTGTGAGGGGACAGAAGTAATACAGTAACTCTGCACTTTGATTCAACTCTGCTGTGAACCTAGAAGTGCTCTAAGAAGTTTATTAATTTAAAAAGAGGGGCATTATAAAGAAAAATAATGAAGCCACAACCCACACATACTAAAATTTTCTCCTAGGTTGTGGTTTGATAGATGGATGTATGGCAAAGGATTTATGTCAACAGTATGTAGAGAACTGCTACAACTCAATAATAAGCAGACAAAACCAAAAATGGTCCTAAGACTTAGACACTTTACAAAGGAAGATATGAAGAGAGCAAATAAGTATCTGAAATACTGCTTATAACGGTTATTCATAAGAGAAAACAGTGAAACATGGCTTCCATCAATAATTAAAATTTTAAAAATTGCCGATAAAATATTGGCAAGGATTTGGAGCAACTGGACACCCTATACTTTGTTGTTGGAAGTATAAAATGTTATAATACCTTCAGACAATTGTCAATTCTACTTCATGAAAGTTAAAGTTAAACTTACTCTACAAATAAGTGATTCTGCTGGATTCTGATTCTATCCCAGGAGTGAGTGATAGAAATACATGTTTACCCAAAGACTTACACAAGAATGTTCATAGGAGCTATAGTCATAGCAACGCAAAAGTAGAAACAACTCACGTGTTTACATTAAGAGTTCAGTTAATAAGCAGATTATACTATATTCATGCAATGGGAGATGACCAGTGCTGTGCTGGCCCCAGCTCATTCTGGGTCGCAAGAACTGACAGTTCAATCTTCAGGAATTTTTCAAAATTACTGAAGACAAGTTAATTGTGTGACATTTGCTACTTTCAGAGTATTTAAAGGATGAAAATTCAAAATTGCTAGCATTCAGCTGTTTGTTTTGTTTTTGTTTTTAAGAGCTGATTGTTAAACACTTATCAACATATCACTGAATACAACTCAGAAATAAAAAGGAACAAAAAACTAGTATTCTGGGGTCTTGGGTGGCTCAGTAGGTTAAACATCTGACACTTGATTTTGGCTCAGGACATGATCTCAGGATCCTGAGATCCAGCCCCACATCTGGCTCTGCGCTGGGCATGTAGCCAGCTTAAGATTTTCTCTCTCTCTCCCTCCTCCCTCTGCCTCCAATCACATGTGGGTGTACATGCTCTCTTACTCTCTATCAAACAAAACAAAACAAAACTACTAGTATGCTGTGGAGTAAATGAAGCCAGACCCAAAAGAATACAAATTTTTTCATATTCTATTCATTTAAGAAACTCCAGAATAAGAAAAAGTAATCTCTGGCCATAAACTATAGAACATTCATTGTCTGTAGAGGTGGTTTGGGAACTTTCTGGGATGATGGAAATACACTATTTTTGATGTTGATATAAGTGACACAGATATATGCATTTGTCAAATGCATTGATTACCCTCCTCTCAATTATGCTGTGAAAAGAAAAAAACTGCTCTAAAGTAATAAAGTCTTCTCACAAAGTGCTTGGAACAATACATTTAATATCTGTGCACTTTGTTGTATGTAAATTGTACCTAAATAAAAATATAATGCAAAAAATATACATTGGAACTCTTAATAAAATATAACCAAAAGAGATACGTAATATAGCCAGCTGAATAAACAACAAATGTAGTAATTTATTTATGAAATGGCACTCTAGTACAACTCCAGCTGCTGCTGCTACTCTGAGTACTACCGCTGTCACTCTACTATACTGGACATAGCATATCACCTCTAAATCATCTTGGAACAGATTTTCTCAAATAAATTAACAAGATCATTGACCAATATGCCAAGTGATCTACACGACTTTCTTAGCAAAGTATTAACATGTTTTTGGATAGAGGTACTTTTCTTTTGTTTTTCACAATACCATCTTTGAGCCCAAACTTGGCACATCGTTTAATATGTATATTATATTAAAACTCCAAAGTTGTGTGAAATGAGAATGTGAAACAATGGGAAAAATTCAGTAATTTGGTTTTTTGGTCATTTTGTTTATCAAATTGTTTGGAATAGTTCTCACTAAAAGTCATAGCAAAACGAAGTTTTCCTTCCTCCTGTCTCAGAGAACACTGTTTATACCTCAACCAAGGATTTTTTTATTATTATTTTGCACCGTTTTATGGATGCTTTATACCTTGTTTTATATCTCCATGAAATCAGGTGCACCTTCAAGGGCAAGGACTATGCCCTGTTCATATTTGTGTCTCCAACCACAAACATAACATATGGATTTATAAGGGATTCAGGTGTCATTTGGTGTCTGATAAATTGACTTGATTTCTTTCCAGAATCATTTTATATAACATCAGTAACTTCCCTGCATGGCAGTGGCTTTAGCCATCAGTTTATATGGTATCAACTCATGTCGGCTTATCAAATAGATCATAAACTTCTATTCCTTTCCCAAATGCATTCTACTAGACTTCCACCATTCCTGGGTGTCCAGAAAAAGGAAAGCTATAGTTTCACGGGGATCGGGGAAAGGAAAGAAAAGGAGGGAGAGAAGAAACTATTGACTAACTTTAGCTAAGAAAGTGCTAGACATTATGCCCTTTCCCATCATCTTATTTGATTTTCACAACAAGCCTGTAATCTAATTTGGATATAAAAGAAAACTGCATTTCAGATAGATAGT
Source organism: Mustela nigripes (assembly GCF_022355385.1). Taxonomy (NCBI): domain Eukaryota; kingdom Metazoa; phylum Chordata; class Mammalia; order Carnivora; family Mustelidae; genus Mustela; species Mustela nigripes. The sequence continues at coordinate 29,872,254 of NC_081559.1, read as the reverse complement.
AGATGCTCAAAGTGACAAAGCTACTAGGTCACAAGACCAGTCCTAACGAAATTCATATTTTAATTAAAGGAAGCAATTTCACAGAAAAGTGCAGGTGAAAATCTATTTCACTGATGACATTGATACTACCCAGTGCTACTTGGAAAAAAAGAGAGATGGGGAAGCCCAGGAAGCTCATTTGCCTGTTGTAATTGAAGAACCATAAGCAGAAAGAAGCAAGGAAAGAAAAAGAAAGGAGAAACACACTCAATGATAGCATATCTCATCTGTGACCCATACAAAATGACATCTAAGAAACTTAATTTTTTGCAGTCACATGGTTAAACTTCTTATCTGCATTGTCATTAGGATCATCACTTATTTTTATACATTTCTATTCATTTCTATAGTAATTATGTGGTTAGGGAACAAAGTGATTTCATCAAATGGTTGTTGGAACTGTATATCAAAATATCTGAACTCTCTTAGAATATTTCATAGGTACACGTGAGATTGGATTGAATAATCAAAAAATGATGTCAAACAGAAAACCATAATTTTTTTTTAAAAAATGGTGCAAATGCCACAATAAAAATAGAATATTAGCATATATAAAAAAATAACCAAGATCTCTTTTAGACAGATAAAAGATGACCACAATGATTACTCAACATAAAAACACATGAAAAAATATTTATGATGGATTCACATCATGTAATGAATGACCACTATATTTTAAAATGTTAATTGCTATTAATCTTGGGGAAATTGCCCACAGTATCTGCCTTTGAATAAACCTTGTTCATAGAAACCTTTTACAAAAGCTTTTATATCAATCTTCACCTTAATCTTGTCATTTGAAATTTTTCAATGATCCTACTAGAGTTTCATAATATAATATTCGAGTTTAGTTTCTGTGTGTTCCAGTTGTATCACATGCTGGCCAAAATCTGGTAGTGTCAGTATGCTTTATTTTAGCTATTCTAATGAGTATGCCATGATATATCACTGTGATTTTAATTTACATTTCCCTAATGACAAATAATGCTGAGCATCTTGCATCTATTCATTTTTCATCTATATATCTTCTTTGGTGAAGTCTCTGTTCAGATCTTTTGAGTATTTGTTTCCTTGTTGAGTTTTAAGTGTTCTTTATATAATCTGGATACCAGTCCTTTAACAGATATGTGATTTGCAAATATTTTCTCTCTGCCTGTATTTTATCTTTTCACTCTCTGACTAGTATCATTTACTGAGAATAAGTTTTTAATTTTGGTAATGTATAATTTACAGTTTTTCTTTTGTGAATCATGCTTTTGGTGCCATATTTAAAAAAACTCTGACAAATCAATGCTTATGCAGATTTTCTCCTATGTTTTCTTCCAGAGGTTTATTTTTTAATGATAACATGTAGATCCATGATCTTTTTTGAGTTAATTTTTTTATCAGGGTAAAGTAGGTGTTGAGATTCATTCTTGTATGTGGGTATTTAATTGTTCCAACACCATTTATTAAAAACATTATCCTTTCTTCATTAACTTACCTTTGTACCCTTGTCAAAAAACACTTGATATATTTTTTACAGGTCAATTTTAGGGATAGCTATTTTGTTTCTTTAATCTTATATCTATCCATTTGCCAATGCCATATTGTCTTGATTATTGCAATTTACAGTATATCTTGGAATTAAGTAATGTGAGTCTTCCAACTTTGTTCTTTTTTACAGACTTGTCTTGGCTATTCTAATTCCTTTGTCTTTCTATATAAATTTTAAAATCAAATTATTGATACTCAAATTATTGATACTTATAAAAAAAAGCTAGCCAAATGTTCAATGGAAATATCTCAATCTACGGATCAACCTGGGGAAAATTAACCTCTTGGCAATATTAGGCCTCTAATCCATGAATATGGTATTTCTCTATGTTTATTTAGATATTCTTAGAATTACTTCATCAGTATTGTATAGTTTTCAACATACAGATTTTGCATGCATTCTGTTAGATTCATACTTAAGCACTTCTTTTTAAAATGTTTTATAAAGTTTTTTTTTTTAATTTCAAATTCTGTTGCTTACTGCTAAAATATAAGAATATACTCAGTCTACTTTCCCTGTTGACCTTCTGTCTTGCAAACATGCAAGATTCACTTGTTAAATCTAGAATTTCTCATTAGATTTTTAGGGATTTTCTAATTTAAGCAATTATTTAGTCTGCAGATTGAGGCTGTTGTATTTCTTCATTTCTAATCTATGTGCTCATTTTGTCTCTCTTTTTTTTTTTTTTTGCCTTTTCTTACTGCATAAGATAGTACTTACAAGATAAATTTGAATAGGGTTAGTGAGAAAAAACAACCTTCATTTTATTTATTCTTAATTTTAAGGAAAAACATACAGTCTTCCACCATGAAGTATGATGTTAGCATAGATTTTTCAGATTCCTTTTTATTAGGTTGAATGAGTTTCCTTTTATTCTTAGTTTGTGGAGAGTTTTTATTATGAATGGACATTGTATTGTGTCTAATTCTTTGTTCTGCATCAGCTGAGATGATTATGTGGTTTTTCCTTCATTAGCCTACTAATATGGTGAGTTACACTGAATGTTGAACCTTTTACATTCTGAGATGAACCCCACTGTTATATTATCTTTTTTATGTATTCCACATTTGAATTGGATTGGAAATTTTTGTCTGTATTCTTGACAGGATATTGGTGTTTAGTTTAAATGTCTGGTTTTTATATTAGTTCTGTGTATTCTTTCTCCTACTTTTTGGAAGAGAAATGGTATTATCTCTTCTTAGGTTGGGTAGAACCAGAAAAGAAAGCCTCGAGTGTCAGTTTTGGAACATTTTTTTTAATCTATGCATTCAATTTCTTTAATAGATTTAGAACTGCTAAAGTTACACACGCACACATAGACACACACACACACACATCTTCACAAGTTTTGATAGTGTTCATTTCAAATAAATGGTGAATTTCATCCTAGTTCTTATACAGGTATAAAATTGTCCAAATTCCTCAGATTGTTTTTCAGAGTCCATAGTCTCTCATGGTTCCTCTCCCTCTCCAATTTCCCCCAACTCCCTTCTCCTCTCCATCTCCCCACATCCTCTGCATTATTCCTCATGCTCCAAAAATAAGTGAAACCATATGATAATTGACTCTCTCTGCTTAACTTATTTCACTCAGCATAATCTCTTTTATTCCCGTCCATGATACAAAAGTCGGGTATTCGTCCTTTCTGATGGAGGCATAATACTCCATAGTGTATATGGACCACATCTTCCTTATCCATTCGTCTGTTGAAGGGCAGCTTGGTTCTTTCCGCAGTATAGTGACTTTGGCCATTGCTGCTATGAACATTGGGGTACAGATGGCCCTTCTTTTCACTGCATCTGTATCTTTGGGGTAAATACCCAGTAGTGCGATTGAATCATAGGGAAGCTCTATTTTTAATTTCTTAGGAATCTCCTGTTTTCCAAAGTGGCTGCACCAACTTGCATTCCCACCAACAGTGTAAGAGGGTTCCCCTTTCTCCACATCCTCTCCAACACATGTTGCTTACTGCCTTGTTAATTTTGGCCATTCTAACTGGTGTAAATGGTATCTCAATGTGGTTTTAATTTGAATCTCCCTGATGGCCAGTGATGATTTTTTTTTCATGTGCCTGTTAGCCATTTGTATGTCTTCATTGGAGAAGTGTTGTTCATCCTTCTGCCCATTTTTTGACATGATTATCTGTTTTGTGTGTGTTGAGCTTGAGGAGTTCTTTATAGATCCTGGATATCAGCCCTTTGTCTGTACTGTCATTTGCAAATATCTTCTCCCATTCTGTGGGTTGCCTCTTTGTTTTGTTGACTGTTTCCTTTGCTGCACAGAAGCTTTTGATCTTGATGAGGTCCCCAAAATTCATTTTTGCTTTTGTTTCCTTTGCCTTTAGAGACATATCTTGAAAGAAGTTGCTGTGGCTGATGTCAAAGAGATTACTACCTATGTTCTCCTCTAGGATTCTGATGGATTCCTGCCTCATGTTGAGGTCTTTTATCCATTTTGAGTTTATCTTGTGTATGGCGTAAGATAATGGTCAAGTTTCATTCTTCAACACATAGCTGTCCAATTTTCCCAGCACCATTTATTGAAGAGACTGTCTTTTTTAAACTGTATTTTTTCCTGCTTTGTTGAAAATTATTTGACCATAGAGTCAAGGGTCCATATCTGGACTCTATACTCTGCTCAACTGGTCTATGTGTCTGTTTTTATGCCAGTACCATGCTGTCTTGGTGATCACTGCTTTGTAGTAAAGCTTGAAATCAGGCAACGTGATGCCCCCAGTTTTGGGTTTTTTTTTCCTTTTTCAACATTTCCTTAGCAATTCGGGGTCTCTTCTAATTCCATACAAACTTTAGGATTGTTTGCTCCAGCTCTTTGAAAAATGCCAGTGGAATTTTTATCAGAATGACATTGAAAGTATAGATTGCTCTAGGCATTATAGACATTTTAATAATGTTTATTCTTCCATTCCATGAGCATGGAATGGTCTTCCATCTTTTTGTGTCTTCTTTAATTACTTTCATGAGTGTTCTGTAGTTCCTTGAGCAGAGGTACTTTACCTCTTTGGTTAAGTTTATTCCCAGGTATCTTATGGTTTTTGGTGCTATAGTAAATGGAATCAATTCTCTAATTTTCCTTTCTGTATTTTCATTGTTAGTGTATAAGAAAGCAACTGATTTCTGTACCTTGATTTTGTATCCTGCCACATTACTGAATTGCTGAATGAGTTCTAGTAGTTTGGGGGTGGAGTCTTTTGGGTTTCCTATATAAAGTACCATGTCATCTGTGAAGAGAGAGATTTTGACTTCTTCATTGCCAATTTGAACTCCTTTTATTTCTCTTTGTTGTCTTATTGCTGTTGCTAGGACTTCTAAAACTATGTTGAACAAGAGTGGTGAGAGTAGGCATCCTTGTCGTGTTCCTGATCTCAAAGGGAAGGCTGTCAGCTTTTCCCATTGAGGATGATATTCGCTGTGGGTTTTCCATAGATAGATTTTATGAAGTTGAGGAATGTTCCCTTTATCCCTATACTTTGAAGCATTTTAATCAGGAAAGGATGCTGGATTTTGTCAAATGCTTTTTCTGCATCAATTGAGAAGACCATGTGGTTCTTCTCTCTTCACTTATTGATTTGTTCTATCACATTGATTGATTTGCGAATGTTAAACCACCCTTGCAACCCAGGGATAAATCCCACCTGGTCATGGTGGATAATCTTTTTAATGTACTGCTGGATCCTATTAGCTAGGATCTTAGCATCCATATTCATGAGGGATATTGGTCTGAAATTCTTCTTTTTGGTGGGGTCTTTGACTGGTTTGGGGATCAGGGTAATGCTGGCTTCATAAAAAGAGTCTGGAAGTTTTCCTTCTGCTTCAATTTTTTAAAACAGTTTCGGAAAATAGGTATTATTTCTTCTTTGAAAGTTTGGTAGAATTCCCCAGAGAATCTATCACATCCAGGGCCCTTGTTTTATGGGAGGTTTTTGATCACTGCTTCAATCTCATTACTAGATATTGGTCTATTCAGGTTGCCAATTTCTTCCTGATTCAGTTTTGGAAGCCTATAGTTTTCCAGATTATATGCCAATAAGTTAAGCCACCTAGATGAAATGATCTTTTTAAAGAACCAGATTTTGGTTTCAATGACTTTCCCTACTATTTTTGTTTTCAGCTTTATTGATTTATAGCTAACTTTTTTATACCTTTTCTTTCTTTCTTTTGTGTTTAGTTTGTTGTTGTTATTTGTTTTTAAGTCCTTAACTTGGAAGCTTAGGTACTGATTTTACTGATTTGATTTTTTTTTCCTTTCTAGTATAAGCATTTAACATAAAATGTCCTTGTAAACATTAGTTCCTCTGCCCCACAAATTTTGATACATATTCATCTTTACTCATTTGATTTTCTTTGAGATTTCCTATTTGACCTTACATTGTTTGGAAGTTTCTCATTGACTATCCCAGCATTTGGGGGATTTTCCAGAATTTTTCTTTTATTGATTTCTATTTTAAATTGTAATATAGCCTGAAAACATGTCTTTTTTTTTTTTTTTTTTTGATGAGGTTTGTTTTATGGTCTATATTGTTGAATATTTCCCACCACCCACTTCTCTCATTTTCTGATAGAACTGTTCTGAAATGAGGCTTGAATAATATTATTTTTAAAAATTCTTCAGACTATTCTTACAAACAATGTTGAGAACCACTAGTAAATGTGAATTTCTTCCATCTTTAATTCACAGTTGCCACATAAGGGAATTTTTTTCTTTTTTCTTTTCTTTTCTTTTTTTTTTTAACTCATGTACTTTATTGAGTTGAAGAGTACAGTACAGTGTCTTAAGACGATATAAACATCTTGAGGATTACAAAAATCATTATGTCCAGGCCACAAGAAAAAAAATAAGACTGCAAAAGCAATGTTGAGGTCCCTATTACACTTGTGCCTGAACAATGAAGCAGTTGGAGAAAACACACCAAGATACTCTCATTATCTTCTATGCTTGGGCATTTGGGAATCACAGGATTTAGTAGAGTGACAAGTATTTGCTAAGTTCCTGTGCATATATAGTTGCTAATAGTCATTTTCAAACTTGTGTTAAAGAAGGGGCACCGGGGTGGCTCAATTGGTTAAGGCTCTGCCTTTGGCTCAGGTCCTCATCCCAGGGTCCTGGGATCAAGCCTCACACTGAGAGCTCCCTGCTCAGCAAGAAGCTTACTTCTCCATCTGTCCCTTCCCCCACTTGTGTTCTCTCTCTCAAATAAATAACTAAAATATTTTTTAAAGTGTTAAAAAAAACATTTTTTTTTGCCATGTAAGAACTAATAACAAAAATGAAAATGTTGCACACATATAAAAAACATAGATCAAAAGGAGAAAATTAAGCAGGAGGGAAAAATGAAATCTCCCTGAATGAGGAAAAATTTCAGAAGCAAACTGAATAAATATCCAGATAAAATATTTATCTATGTAGTATTTATGATTCTAGTTAAATGTAATTGATAAAATTATATTGCATATTTTATCAAACTTCTGCTTTTTACCTAGAAAATAACTACTTGCTATTATTTTATATATGCATATACCATCTTCACTTTTGAAGAAATATAAAGCCATCTGGAAACTATTAAATATTGGATGAAAAATTGTTATTAAATTATACTTGATATTATTGATGACTTCATTTATTTTTACAGTTTATTGGAGAACAGAAGAGTTTGCTGTATTTATAAATTTCTTGGCTCAAAAATTTCTATTCTGCATATGTTCCAAACCACTAGGAAATGATGTTTGTACCCTTAACTAAATTCATACACCATTAAAATTTCTCCTTGTATATATCCAATGTCAGTCACTATGTTTCAGAGAGGATATCTTCCTTATATTTAAGTTAGAAATACTCTGCATCCTATTTCTGTTAGCAATTTATCACTTACACTGGAAAGAAAAGGGAAAAAATCTTGTATTTGGTTTGCCATTTAGCTCATTTCAATTTCCCTCACCATATGTTATGCTGTGTTTTGCTGCAAATACTGAGTCTGCCGTCTTATAGAGCTGCATTAGAAATGATGGAAGGTAGGAGAAATCTAAACTCTATTATCCTCCAATTCAATTCTTTGTTCTTGACTAGCCTATCTGCTTTCACTTGCTCTGTCCTGAGTTTCCCTCTAATAAGACAATTTTAACAATCTTTTCCCTCATCTCTCTCTCATTATGTGGTGATCTCATTAAGAGAAGGGAATTCTATAGACAAAAATTTGTTTTTAAAATACAATTTTTCATCTAAGATTTCAGCACTATGCTTTGCAGCAGACTTTCAGGTGGTCATCCAGTTGGCACATTTGTTACAGAGCAGGGACAACTGTCACATTCAGCTATGAAGTTGTTTCCATATTTCAGCTCTACCTCTAAGGAAGTTCAGTCCACCACTCACTTCATTATGGACCAAGGGCTTTGCTTGCCATTTCAGACTGTGCCAAGAGAATTCAGTTGGTATGGTGTATCACATCAGCAACTTAAGTTCAGAAAAGCAGCACTATCTTCTTAAAGCATCTTCAAATCAAAACAAACAAACAAAAAATATGGCATTGGCTTATTTATATCTTCATCTTTAGAACTATTTTCTCCAGATACAAATAAATGCATCCTCTTCCATTATTTCTCCCAACGCTGAGAAGAGATGGATTTGGAAGAAGAAACATCTATCAAAATCTCCCCAACTACTTAAGAGACAAAGCTGTGAATTAAAAATAAATAAATAAATAAATAAGCTAATGACATGATACAGTATTTCTCAACCTTTCCTTTTTTTACTCAATTTTATTTTTTTCATTTTTAAATTTAAATTTAATTAGCCAACTTATAATACATCATTAGTTTCAGATGTAGTGTTCAATAATTTATCAGTTCAATTACTTTTATTAGTAAAGTGAATGTATACACAAAAATGTTATCACAAGATAAAGTATTATTCATGTTAGTTTCTTTTGGAAACAGAGGTATATTACTTTGAAGGTTACATGTAACTAAGCCTTTTAAGATTTGGCAAATAAAAATACAGAATCACCAGTTAAATTTGAATTTCAGATAAATAAAAATAACTTTTTTTAGTGTATGTCCCAAATATTTCCTGGACATTCTTCTACTAATTCTCACTAGAATTAAAATAGGACTCTAGTTTTAGGAACAGGGAATTTAGAATCAGGATCTAGGAGCAAAAATTAGAAAGAATTTCTTGACCATAGGGAAATTTTTTATAGAGCATTGCTATCTATAGTGCTGGTAAGGAAATGGCAGCTAGGTCAATCAATACAGTTTGGAGAAGGTCACTTCTTTTGTGTTAAAGTAATACTGAATCTGTGCCTCTGTCTGATAAAACATTTAATGATCTCACTATGTTTTGAGGTTGGTTTGAGGTTGATTTTGAACAACTTACTGACCTTATACCCATAAGCTATGATATAGAGGAAGACAAGAGACATTTATTTAATTATCCAGAAGTATTTATATCCTTCAGAAGCCAGGAAAACCCAGGTATGACACCAGTGAGAACCCCTGTGTCACAGAGAGGGAATTCACAAGGTGTGAGGAACACTTAAGTACCTTATGCAATGTTCCCTAACTGCAGAATGGACCTTCAGGCCAGATGGTTAATGGGGCAATGCAGAAGAGTAAGAACAAAGTGAGTAACAATCAGGACAGATGAGTTGAAAATGTGGGGCTGTGGCAGTAATTAGCACCTTGGGAGCCATAAACATGCACTTGTCATTCCCATATACTCCTTGATCACCACCGTGACAGATGAGGCTTGCTTTCTGCAGACACACTGTTGGTTCCAAGATGATAACTGATTAACAAAACCTTAATTTACAAAATATTGGTTTTTAGATAGAGTCATCTTTTCCTAAAAGAAGAAGAAACTATCCTTGTACCTCAAGGGGGACTTGTTCAACTGAATTCTCCTAGTTGTCCTTAGACAAATCTTTACCAAAGCTATAGCAGGACCAGAAAGGTAAGTGAAGGTGTTCAATAAAAGGGAGCCTGCAGCCCTGGCCTAAGGATGGTTGTGAAAACAGGGCATGTGACAGTAAACTGTGGTTTCTGTCTATCCTTTCCCAAAATTTATCTCCTGTAATCCTTGTATCTCAGTTCTGCCTCATTCCAAAGTACATGCTCTTTCTTTAGTGCCATGCCATGAATCATTCCTTCTTTCATTTGTTTCATTTAATATGTACAAGATAGTCTAATATTCACACACCATTAAACCTACAGGCACAAGAAATGCCTGGGTGGCTCAATAGGTTGAGCATCCAACTCCTGATTTCAGCTCAGGTCATGATCTCAGGTCCTCAGATCAAGCCTTATGTGAGGCTCACAGCTCAGAGTGGAGCCTGTTTGTCCTTCTCCCTCTGCTCCTCCCCCGACTCACTCTCTCTCTCACTCTCAAGTAAATAAAATGCTTTTAAAAAATCAGCATACACACACAGACACATTTACCCACACATCTTTTAACTTTATCCTTCTATAGTATGTCAGTGATAACTGACATTGGAGTTACTAGCATGGCTGTATTTCCCTCTGGTGTGAGCAGGTACCCTTTCTTAGTGGCTTGGTTGGAATAGGAACTGAAGAATATTGGCCAGGGGAGGTCTTCCATGCTCCCAGCTACACACTTCCCAAGATTATGATTACTATGAGAGGGTCCATGAATTGCTCTCTGAGCTGCTAAACTTCCTTAAACTAAAGACCATTTAAGGTAGATGGCACCCAGCATTGTCAACTGCTAATTTACTGTGCCACATGGGATCATACATTATTATATTGACTCTAATGAGAGAACTGAATTTGGGTAAGAGTAATATTTTACCAGTAGATGCCAGCATAGTGGCAGAAGACAAGGGCAATCTATTTCTTTTTTTCCTCCTACCTCCCCAAGTACTGTAATGGGCTATAGCTATATTTTACCTGTTTTGTTATTTTGCTAAGACTGCATGACAAATTACTACAAACTGAGTGGCTTGAACAATAGCAATTTATTGTCTCGAAGTTCTGGAGGCTAAAAGTCCAAGGTCAAGGTATTGATAGAATTGGTTCCTTGTGAGGGTTGTGAGGGAGAATCTTCCATCCTCCTCTTCCAGTTTCTGATGATACATATCTTTTATATTCCATCTTTTACATTCCTCAACTTCCCTGCTTTCATCTATATATGGTATTCTCTCTATGTTTATGACTTCTCCAAATTTCCTTTTTTATATAGAAACCAGTCGTACTGGTTCAAAGCCTACCCACTGACCCCATTTTTCATGTTTACTTCTGTCTCCAACTTCGGTTACCTTCTGAAGTACTGGGGGTTAAGACTTCTACATGTGAATGGGGGAGGACAAAACTCAACTCATAACACATGACACTTGCCAAAGTTGACTGATTTGTAGAAGCTGCTGCGTGAAGTGCTGTGTGGAGGAAGGCTTCCTGATGATGCTTGAGATACTCAAAAAATGGTGTTTGATGAGCGATGTCTACCACAAGACAGAGTTGTTTTGATGTTTGTGACACCATTGACTATCCCAATCCTAAAGAAGGGGTTCATGAGGGTATTCACATGGTATGTCAATCAACATAATTTATGTTCATCTATAATTGGAGGTGACCATTATTCTTAACACACAACAAATATAAGCTTATATCTTTGATTTCTGGACTATACAACTGAGATCTAAAAGCAGGTTTATAAGAAGAAATAAAGATTATCTCTTGGTGTTGGGGTAGAAGATGAGCTTTGGAAACACACACATCCCCACAAATCTTGTCTTTGCTATTTACTAGTTCTATGACCATTTGGAAATGATTTTACCTTTTGGAGCCTCATCTATGAAGTAAGACTGACACAGGACAGCAAATTCAATGACAGTTCACTTTAAGCCCCTAGCAGGCTGACTGCTTAATCAATGCCCATGTGTGTTTAAACTGCTCATTTCACCCCACAAAAACACCTTTAGTTCCACACAGCAGGTATTACAAACTTCTCTGATTGCTTTTTCCTACTCTGTGTCCCTATCCCCTTCATTAGAAAACATATATATAACCCAATACCTAATCCAAAACAGGAACTCAAAAATATAGGTGCTAACTAAATGAACTTGGGAGAATATTTGCAATAACAATGTCACTACCCCTTAAACCAAGCAAACAAATGATAACAACAGAGGTCTCAAAAGAGACACAGCTCACAGAAGAAGTTGAATTATAACTTTTTTTTTTTTTTTTTTTTTTGGTCTGTTGTCATGGCCATGGTGTAGAAGCCTAGGAGGGCAACAGGAAGTAAAAGAAAAGTCAGCAGGATAAATGATGCACAAAGGAAGAAACTGGCACTAAATAAATGAAAGTTGGCTTGACGGAGAGCAGAGCTGACAGAGAGCAATGGCTCTGCCTGAAGGAATGATCCAGGAGCCGCTGTTCCACGTGAGGCCAATGCAATGAAAAGGCATGAAGGCAGGTCGGGGGGAAAAACCAAGCACTCTCCAGAACTGAACACACTGGTTAGTATTTCCCCTGCACATTTTCTAGCAACTGGGTTGACACAAGCTAGGTCACTGCTTACAAAGGTACACAGAACACTTTCAAATATATTCAGTCTGGGAATGTTTCTTCCTTGTTCAGAATCAGAAGGATAAGTCTTTGACAGCAAAGGTGAGAGAGCAGGGAAGATTCAGCACAGCTTCACGAGCCAAGAGAATTTGGATTGGCAGAGCCCCAATTCTTCAATCACACAAGCCCTGGTAGACTTTTTCTTTACTCAAATGTGTGGATAATGCCACTGATTTATGACATATCCCCTCTACTGAATGTGGAGAGGCAAGTGACGTTCAGACGCCTGACAGGGGGATCCAGCCAAAGCATCTCTTCAACCTCCCTTGATTTCCCTTGCGTTTTTCTACGGGTCACAGTGAGTGACACTGTATGTTTGGGGCAGAAGCTTCTGCAGAAGGTCAGGTTTTTAATTTCTCAGTGTTCAGCCTGACCGCTTCGCTGTGTAAACTCGAACTAAATACAGCGTAAGTTGTTACCACTGGAAATATATTGCTCATGGATATATAATGCAGAAAATTCCCGTGTAAATTTCCTATAGCTCGAAGTGTTGAAATCCTAGCCCAGTTTATCAAAAACACAGCTGCCTTCCTTGGGGTTTCGGAAGGCTCATAACAATTTTTTTCTTTATGAACTTGTGAGAACACCCTGAGGAAAACAGCTGCGTTATTGCAGAGATGAAGAAATCTCAGATGAGTGTGAAGTATTGTAATTTAAATAAGAGCGCTATTTTCAGGGCTTTTCATTTTAAGATCATTTCATTATTTTATTTTCCTCTAAATAAGTTATCCAGGAAAATAAGAGAGCAATTACTCTAGGGACTGCAGGCACTATAGCAGGCAAATTAAGGGTTTTAATTGAGAATATCAAATGTTGTACTACATGATTAATAGAAAGATGATACCAGTATTTACATATGTGAAATATTTACCATATTCGCTTTGTTCCATTTAAATTTGAAACTAAAAGCAAGGGGAAAATAACAGACTTTGTTGATTTTAAAATTTTCTTGAACTGCACTGTCTATTCCAAGCTGCTCATGTCATTCATCATAAGTGGTAGTGTTTTCTCTCATGCTACTGTTTGTAAACCATACTCATTTTATAAATGAACATAAACATACCACTGTTCACAAAACAAACCACAGAACAAGAAAGAAGACTTGATATTTGAAAACTTTCAAACAAGAAATTTTATCTGTGATTGAGTTGTCTACTGAACATGCCTTAACCGATTCGAAAAACTTAGTTGGTCTGACTATCCATGTCTAAGAAGAGTGCGCTGAAAAAAGATACATATTTTTTATGTTGCATGTCTTTTTTTTTTTTTAATTAAAGACCTAAGTGCTACTACTTATATTTTGAATCCTTTTTTTAAAAGATTTTATTTAATTATTTGACAGAAAGAGAGAGACAGCGACAGAGGGAACACAAGCAGGGGAAGCAGGAGAAGGAGAAACAGGCCTCCCACCGAGCAGGGAGCCTGATGCGGAACTTGATCCCTGGACACTGGGATCATGACCTGAGCTGAAGGCAGACGCTTAAGGACTGAGCCACCCAGGTGCCCCTATATCTTGAATCTTAATAAGTTGATTCATTCCCTCAAATTTTTATTAAGTAAACATCGGGGTATAAATGAGAGAAACACAACTTAAACTGGTTCAATTTTAATTATGTATTTTTCATATCACTAAAAACTTTATGCAAGGATAATACTTGAGAAATTTTGACTCCAGTTATGAAAACTGATACTAAATCACTCCCTGTCTTCCCCAGGCTTTCTCCCTGTCTCTGTCTCTCTTTGCCTCTGTCTCTCTCCCTCTTGCTTTCAATTTTTCCATTTTTGTCTTGGACTCTTTTCTCCTCTGCAAACAAATTATTCCAGGCAACTATAAGGAAAAAAGCCACAAGTAACGTCTGCATACTTTTTATTTTTAATCATAAAGGAAGATAACCGACTTTTTTTGTTTTGTTTTGTTTTATTAACTTTTCATTGATTTCCTTTATTTTTTTTTTATAAACATATATTTTTATCCCCAGGGGTACAGGTCTTTGAATCGCCAGGTTTACACACTTCATAGCACTCACCATAGCACATACCCTCCCCAATGTCCATAACCCCACCCCCCTTCTCCCAACCCCCCTCCCCCCAGCAACCCTCATTTTGATTAAGAGTCACTTATGGTTTGTCTCCCTCCCAATCCCATCTTGTTTCATTTATTCTTCTCCTACCCCCTTAACCCCCCATGTTGCAACTCCACTTCCTCATATCAGGGAGATCATATGATAGTTGTCTTTCTCCGATTGACTTATTTCGCTAAGCATGATACCCTCTAGTTCCATCCATGTCTCGTCACAAATGGCAAGATTTAATTTCTCTTGATGGCTGCATAGTATTCCATTATGTATATATACCACATCTTCTTTATCCATTCATCTGTTGATGGACATCTAGGTTCTTTCCATAGTTTAGCTATTGTAGACATTGCTGCTATAAACATTCAGGTGCTCATGCCCCTTCGGATCACTACGTTTGTATCTTTAGGAAGATAACCGACTCTTGCATGGCTTTTATGTTAAATATCTGACGAGACTGGGGAAGATGCCAGCTCTAAACCAAACACCATGTCTTGTAGCTGGGTTATTCTACTTGGCCAGGTCCCTACATGTGTCTTCACCAGGAGCTGGGGAAAGAGTGGAGAGGAAGAATCATGGCCCCTGAACTATATAAAATGGAGGAAAGAAGGATCCAGAAGTAGAGGAAGAAAGGATACTGGAGAGAAAGAGTTTATTAACTTTTGATGATGTGATTACAAAGAAGGGACAGAGAAGAATAAAATGAAAGGAATAGGAAAAAGAAAGAGGAAGAAGAGAAGGGGAGGAGGAAGACATATTAAGGAGAGAGAGGAATTATTAGTATATTATCAAAATGTCTAATCCACATCTCAAAGCAGGTCCTTAAAAGGGGGAAAAAAAGATACCAGAAAAATGGGTTGTGACTTACTAAGGCTTGCATACATTTGCTGGTGGGGCATTTTTAGTTCTGGGGGCAGTCATGGAATACCCACTATACTTCAGAGGGACTAGAAGTTTTTATTCTGATTTATTTACATTCATACAAATAAAATTTGATTAAAAAAATCTAAAATACAAGATTTTCACTAGAAAATATTCCACTGTTTAAAAATGTAGAGGGGCTCAGGGCAGTAGGGTGGCTCAGTTTATTCAGTAACTAACTCTTGGTTTTGGCTCAAGTCATGATCTCAGGGTCATGAGATAAAGCCCCAGGTCAGGCTCTGTGCTCAAGGAAGAATCTGCTTGAGATTCTCTCTCTCTCTCTCTCCCCCTCTATGTCCCCTCCCCCCACCACACATATTTTCTAAATTAATTAATTAATTAAACTAGATACAGAGAGGCTCCATTTCATCAGCATCACCTTCCTCCTTCCTCCTCCTCTTCCTTCATCATCATCTTCATCCTCATCATGGTCACCTCTAACAGGTTTAAAATACTTTGCAGGGTCATCTGGGTGGCTCCATAGGTTAAGCCTGCTTTTGGCTCAGGTCATGATCTCAGGGTCCTGGGATCGAGCCCCATGTTGAGCCCTCTGTTCAGCAGGGAGCCTGCCTTCCCACTCTCTCTCTCTCTGCCTGCCTCTCTGCCTGCTTGTGATCTCTGTCTGTCAAATAAATAAATAAAATCTTTAAAATACTTCGCAGCACTCTGTTTAGCACTGCCATGCATCAGCCCATTTCATCCTGACAATAAGCCTCTATTGTAAATAGTACTTTCTACTTACAGATGAGGGAACTGAAGTCCAGAGAGATCAACTAAACAATTTCATAACTTAATTTGCCATATATAAGTTTTCTAAAAAAAATCAACCCCATCCCCCCCCAAAAAAAACAAAATAAGAAATAAGCCAAAAGACCAAGTAATCAGGACACTTCCCAGGGAACTTCTTAGTATCTTTTAGATCTAACACATGAGAAAGAAATCACCTATATCTTTAATCACACTGTATCTGATATTACTGTAACATCATTCAGTTTTGGAACTCCTTTATCCAAATTGTTTTTCATGATTCCCCATTCTCTACTTTCTGTTCCATAATGCATAAAAGCTTTTCTCTTAAACTACAAAGAGAACCCTGATACTTCACTACTCCAAACATTAGTCAAATGTTCAGGAAATCTGATGGCTTTTGCAAAAACAAGATCCAAAAACATACATACATAAAAAGTTAATTTAAAAATATAGAATTTGAATCTGAAATAATCTATTATTACCCATCAGGAAGCTAAAACGCAGAGAGATAAAGTAACTTGCCAAAAACTATACATGTACTCAACTGAACAGTCTGACCAAGAGCCTAGGTCTACTGATTCTCTATTTTAGTCTATTTTCATTTGAAGCATTTTTGTCTATTTTAGGCAATAATTATAAGATGAGCAACCACATATTGACAACCTATGTTAACTAAGAGCTCCCTGTGTATCCTTCCTTAATCACAGTTTCCACAGTACGCCCCAAAGGTGATCATTAACCTGGATTTTGATTATTTGCTAGTATTATAGTTTTACCATCTATTTAACTCTCCAAATTATATATTATTTTGCTTTAACCTTTTGGGGGGGATATGTATGCAAAAATACATGTAGACATAGTCTGTACATTTCCTTTTATGTTCTCCATAGTCAGTGAGTGTCCTTTTAAGCAAAATTCCACATTAGCAAAGCTGTTTGGGAAGACATAATAACAACATCTTTGTAAGATCTGGTCCAGCTTTCCTTGCCTTTCTTTCCAGTCTTTTCTGTCATTTCTCAGCTGCAGCCATGTCTTAGCTATTTGTTTGTTCCTTTGATAACAGTCTCTCCTTCACTGCTATATTTAATGGTCATTTGAAGCCCAGTACTAATTTCCCTGGGCTGTATAAATGGCTCAAGAGTGACAAATGGGTGAATCAGGAGAAAGGTGGCATTTGTACAGAAGGTATCCCTTTCACTTCCAGCCATTTCCTGATACTTGGTTAGAATATGGCATGTATAACTTTTTACTGGTATTATTACTAACCTATTTCTTCTACTAGACTAGAGAGAATAAAATGGTCCAAGATATGGACACTATCTGAAAAACCTACAGCTGAGGCATAAACTTCTGGGTACAGATGGGGTGGCTAGTTCCACTGGGTGGATTAAATGTTGAGCACCAGTTTAGATTATGAAACTCTCTTAGGCCCTATGGTATACCCAAGTCAAAGTCTTCAGGCCCTATGAACAGAACATATACTCCAGCTCCCTACTGATCTTTTCCATCACTTCTATGACTATTAGATTTTTAGTTGAGAACATGGCTGCCAGAGCAAAGACTACATATCCCAGCTTCCCTTGCAAAACATGTGCATGTGACCACATTTAGATGAATGAGAAGTGAGCATAGATGAGGTGTGGGACTTCCCCACCATGTCCTTAAAAACAAGGTGTGTGTTCTCCTTTGGCCCTTTCCTTTTTATAAGTAGCTGAAATCCAGATACGTGCAAGCCAAGGATGAGGAGCATTATAAAGGAGATTGACTTCTGAGAACCATGCAGTTTAGCAGAGTTTCCCTACCAGCCTGGATTTTTAAGGAGAACAATAAATTAAATTTTAGTTTACCTAATTCATTGTTAATTTGGTCTTTCTCACAGTACCAAATCTTATATCCTAGCTAATGAAGGTCCTCCATGTCTCTGCCATAGATCATTTTTCCTGAAACAAAAGCCTGTGACTACATGCATGGAAGTGCAAGGCTACTCTTGGGGCCTCCGTTTACTGCAGGGTCTGTAATGTGACATTGTCACCCTGGAGCTTTGAAGAAAGTGGCCTATTTATCCTCCAACCAGTTCCAGAAGGAATAAATTTTCATATCATGGATGTTTGGTATTACATTATAAAAAGCCATTTTAAAAAATGAACAGTGACCTTTGTGCTGTAATTCCTTTGGTTTGAAGTTATTAAGAACTCATTTATGATTAGAACAGATCCACTAACTAGGGGAGAGCCACTAATGAATAGGAAGCTAAATTCACAAACTGTGAAGATTGTATTTGGGTGGATAACCACAGCTGTGATATTGAGGTTTTTATTTTGTAATTACACCTAATTTCTTCAAGATTAGTTTCAAATCCTCTCTCCTCTCCCTTCCTTGAGTCTTTTTTCACAACTTGCATTCCTAGTTTAACGGCTAGAACACCCACGATTTCTATCTATTCAGTACCCCTGCCCACATCTGGGAAGGGGCTTGGGATATACATCTGAGGTATAAAGAGAAGAAAAGAAACAACAACAGCAACAACATTAAAAAAACAGGTTCTTTCATGTCACCCTACAATGACTTGGGATGGAAAGAAGACAATCTCTCTCCTCTTCAGGGCAAGACTGACTGAGGTCCTATTTTTTTTTTAATTTAAATTTTTTATTTTTTATAAACATATATTTTTATCCCCAGGGGTACAGGTCTGTAAATCACCAGGTTTACACACTTCACTGCACTCAAAAAGCACATACCCTCCCCAATGTCCATAATCCCACCCCCTTCTCCCAAACCCCCTCCCCCCAGCAACCCTCAGTTTGTTTTGTGAGATTAAGAGTCACTTATGGTTTGTCTCCCTCACAATCCCATCTTGTTTCAGTTATTCTTCTCCTACCCACTTAAGCCCCCATGTTGCATCACCACTTCCTCATATCAGGGAGATCATATGATAGTTGTCTTTCTCCGCTTGACTTATTTCGCTAAGCATGATACGCTCTAGTTCCATCCATGTTGTCGCAAATGGCAAGATTTCATTTCTTTTGATGGCTGCATAGTATTCCATTGTGTATATATACCACATCTTCTTGAGGTCCTACTTTTTAAAGGAGACAAGCAGCCTTTGGACATAAACCAGGAAAGCCTCACATTATGCCCCATGCCCATACCAGCACCCAGTCACATTCAACTTCATTATGATTGGTCACATCTACAGTAAGTTGGATGGTATAAAGTAGTATGGAGTTTTCCCAGAGCCCTACACACCAGCTTTGCTTCTTATTTTTATTAAATATATAACTCCCATTATATCAGGCTGGTTTTCACCTTCACCCTTGACCTGAAAATTATCCCAAATTTAAAAAGGCCTTGAGCAACTGACCATGTACTCAGAGCATAGTGATAATAAAAGCTCATATTTGTTGAGCAGTTCCAATGTGCCAGGTGGTTTCACATACATCGTTTCCACTAGTCCTCAGAATGATCCTCCAAGATGGACATTATCTTCCAGTTAATAATGGAGAATCTGAGGCTGAGAGAAGTTAAGTATTTTTTTAAGTAATTTACCTAAAGGTTTGCACCTAACAAGTGCCAGAGCCTATAGTTGACGAAGATAGTCTGATGTGAGAAATAAACTATTAAACACTATACTGTCTGTTGTCATACATTCATTAATTTTTATATAACCAATGTTCATAGAAGGCCAATAAGTGCTGTGCGGTCTACTAAGCACTTTCACATATTCACTTATTTAATTATGTTAGTAATCCTGTTGACTTTCCCTGTGTACAGAAGAGGGAACTGAGCAGAGGGAAGTTAAATCACTTTCCTATGTAGGAAGTGAAGAGTGGCTGAGTGGTGAGCCACTTAAGACTTAGAAGGGAAAGAATCACAAACATGAGGCATGAAGCATCCATAGGCATTGTTCACAACGGATGATGATCTAGTGTGAGCCATCGTTTGCAAGAGATGGAAATGCATTTGCATGCACCAGAATGATGTGGATTCATTCCCCAAATGAAGAGGACAAAGAAGATGTGGGATGTATGAGGACACAATTTCTGGCATTTGGGACATTCAGTGACCAGGTCTGCTTAAGAAACTATGGTTGTTTTTAAGGCAATCATTGTTATTAAGTGCCCATTACTTGAGCACGTACTGTTAGACACTCTGTTTAGTGTGATCCTCACTTGTACGGTAGAAATTACGATCATCTTCACTTTATAGAAGCTTAGAGAGGACCAAGAACCTCACTCAAGATCATTCAACTTCTAGATGGTGGTGTTGGAGCAGTGAGTCCCATTTGTTGAATTTGGTGAACCTGCTTATACCACTAGGCCATGGTGTTTTATTATGAAGACATTTCATAATGGGGCTGCAAAAGGTCTGGTAACTATAGTAAGGCTACTTCCAGTTGTAATAGCCTTATTAGTGTTAGCTTTATGATAAGAAACTAACGTCCTCCCAAGGTATCCATGCAATTGTCATAGACCCCAGCCATCACAATATCTTGCTCATTCATACTTAAATCCCAGCTTATCATCCTCTCTATGGTGTATCTGACAGCTTAATTCTGACCTCCTTTGGTGGACAATGCATTCAGCAGTATTTCTGCACAATTAGCAACCAGTTCTTACCTCTAATGTCATCTACTCTTGACCAAATTTTCTAAGGATTGTCAGGGCCAACCACAAGCACCTCCCCTACATCATGTCACCTTCTGATCTAACATCACCATCCTTCCTGAACTAGCCTATTCTCTTTTAAAGAAAGCATAAGATGATTTTTTAAAGTGTGTTAATACCAACATGGGACTCAAAATAAGTAGTTTGAAAAACTGGAAAAAGCATGAACTAAAACTCATTAAACTGTTTCAAAAACTGAGAAGGAAAAAAGAAAAGCAGAGACAAGACAAGACAATTTTACAGAGGAATAAAGAAGGCAAACACATGTGCTATAAGAAATCAAAAGTCACAAGATTGTCAACAATAAAATAAACAAAGAAACCAATGGCAGATGATAGAGACCAGGCCCATGGCCACACATATATGGGTACTTAATACATGAAAGAATTATGTTTTCTATATGGTGAGAGGAGCAGCTGGTCAAAACTAAAAATAGCTACCTTGGATACCTATATTGTATCACATACAAAAATAAAATCCAAATTGACCAAGGTCCTAAATATAAAAAAAAATTAAATCTTCAGGAGACTTTAAGAGACTATTTTAATGATGCTGAAATATGAAAGAATATCCAAAGTAAGACACTGAGTGCGAACCCTGAAAAGGGAAATTATAAATCTGACTCCATTGAAGTTAAAAACTTCAATTAATGAAGTTAAAAAAAAAGAAAAATGAAAAGACAACCTGGATTTTATTTGCAACCCACATAAATAACAAAGGATTAGGAATCAGAATATGTAAAGAGATCTCACAAATCAAAATGAAGAATCAATAGCCAAATGGAAATTTAGACATTATTTATGATTCAACAGGTCACAGAAGAGGAAGTACAAACAGCCACTAAATATAAGAAAATAGCTCAATTCCACCATGACTGAGGAAATAAAAATGAATGCCATTTCATACTCATTAGAATGGCAAAAATTAGAAAGTGAAATTTCTAAGTACAGCAGGGATTTATGAAAATGGGAAGCACTGTCAATGGGGATATGAACTGAAGTTGCTATTTTGAGAACAATTACCCAATATCTAGTAACATAAATATTGTCTGTAACCAAGCACCCTGTGATTCCCTTCTGAGATCCACATGCTAGAGAAATGTTTGCCATACACTTGAGGAAGTACATGCAGATCTGTTCTACAGCACTGCGTAGAACAACAGAACAATTAGCAACAACAGAGATGTCTACTGATTGGAGAATGGACAAATAAACTGTACTACATTCACACAATGGAAGAATACAGAACAGTAGAGATAAACGAACAAAAGCTACATGCATCAGCTGAAATTAATCTTGAAACACAATATTGAGTGAAGATGTATATTGCAGAACACTACATTCTTTTTTTAAAAATTAAAGACATTCAAAACAATACTATATACTATTTTGGGAAACACGTATACATATAAACATACTAAACCAACGTGGAAAAGTATGTGAGAACTTCAATGTAGTAGTGACACTTTTTTTTTTAAGATTTTATTTATTTATTTATTTATTTACTTACTTACTTACTTATTTGAGAGAGAGAGAAAGAGAGCATGAAAATGGGAGAAACAGAGGCAAAGGGAGAAGCAGGCTCCCTCTGAGCAAGAAGCCCTATGCTGGACTTGATCCCAAGAGCCTGGGATCATGACCCGAGTCAAAGGCAGACACTTAACCAACTGAGCCACCCAGGCACCCAGGATAGTAATTATTCTTGCAGAGGGAAGAGAGGAGAATGAAATATGAGAAGGGTTAACTGTGGCTTTAAGTTTGTTAGTCGTTATTGTATAGAAAGAAGCAAACACAGAAAATAGTAACATTTTCTAAATTTGGGTGGTTGATGTTGATAACATATACATATACATATTCATTATGTATATAATTCATACACACACACACACACATACATACTTACATATGATATATATGAAATAGTCATTGAGTAGGCTTGGGGGTCAGTAACTCCTAGGTTAGGACTTTGGCTCTACTTCTTCCTGGCTTTATACCCTAAGCAAATTATTTCACCAGAATGACCTCAATCCATTCTTCTTTCATAATATATATTTCAAAGGGTTGTTCTAAAGATTAAATTTAAAATACATTTATATAGCATAAAATATATATAGCATATTAGTGCAATACCTGGCACAGAGCAGGCATCAATAAAACACTACTATTTTTTATTTCTTCAATAAATATCTACATCTTGTATATTGCCAAGATTGTAAAAATAAATTATCTGAAGCCAAATATAACATTTTATCAATAGCTTTAGCATCATGTGCAATAGAATTGAATGCTACTCTTTAGACAGTTTATAGATATGATTTCAAAGTGGCCTGAAGCAGTTCTCATCTGGAAATTACTTTAAAAAGTTTTCTGAAGCAGTGAGGACCAGTAGAACTTTATGCACTGATGGAAATGTTCCCTGTGTTTGCACAATACAGTAGCCACTAGCCACTTATGGACTAGTAAGCCATTGAAATGTGACTGATGTGACAGAGAAACTGAATTTTTAATATTATTTAACTTTAATTAACTTTAAGTAACTCCATTTGGCTAGTGCCTACTGTATAGGACACCTCATGTCGAAAGTAATATGATGTATTTTTCAACAAGAACGCATTGGGCATCTACTGTAAGCAGACCCTCATGTTGAACCACGTAGGAGAAACACAAGGCATTCTATGCCTTCAAATTTACAACCCATGAAAGGAAAATAGCCATACATGAGATATTTCAATGACAAGAGGCAGCAGTGATTGAAATTTTACATATGGTGAATATTTGTTAGATCATCTTGGACAGCTATAATAAAGCAAGACTGCCTGGCTATGGCAGGCTGTAATCAGGACTGAAGGGATAGACATGTTTTGTAGGAGTGGACAGTAAGGGGCAGATACACCCGATACCCAATATAAGCTGAACCAAATCGGAGGCTGGAATGACTGAACTGCTGGAGATGTGCCTGATAAGGAGGACAGTTCTGTGAATGCAGTTGGAGGTAATATGACTTTCCTTGATCTATCCACATCTCTAGCTTCATCTCCTTCTACTGCTTGCCCTCAAACTTGATTCCAACAGCTCTGAGCTATGTTTAGTTCACCTGCATGTCTCCACCTGCATGCATTAACTGGTGCTGCCCTGTCTGCTCAGGCGCATTGCTTGGGTAACTTCTACTTATCCTTCAAGACTCAGCTCAAGCATCATGTTCTCTGAGAGGTCACTCTTGACCTCGCACTCCCACCTGGGGCATATTAGATGCCTTATCTATGTTTCCAGAAGACCCCATGCAGGTTTCTGGCATTGATCTTATTAAAAGGTTGTATAATTAAGCCCATCTTCTGTAACTGATCAAGAACTCTTCAGAAGCAAAAGTCACAACACTTGTATTTTTCATCCCCAGCTTTTATTATATCCTGAATAAATAAATGAATGACTTTGTCATGGAACAAATGGAGATTCCCTGAAGATTTTTGAACATGAATGTAGCATGATGTTTGTAGTACTTCAGGAACCATGATTTGATAATAATATTCAGTCGGGTATATCTGCCCAAAACAAAGCATCACCTTTTAGAACCAGTGATGACCAAGTAACAGGGATATTTTGAAAAATATTAACATGCATTTCCATTTCTAATTTTTATATGACCTTCTCTAGCGTGACCTTCTCCCAGATGATCCATATGGCTTGGTCTTCAGCTTCCCTCAGGTCTTGTTCAAATGTCACCTTTAAAGTGACTCCCAGCATTCCATCCCCAGCACTGCTATCCCTATCCTCCCTTAATTCATTTTCCTTCATACCACATAACATTAGCTCATGTATTTCTTTTACTTACTCATTTGGCGTATTACCTGTCACCTTCCACTAAAATGACAGCTCTTTGGAAGCAAACATTTTGTCTGTTTCTTTTACAATGGCATCCTTAGCACCCAGAAGAATATCGGATACACAGTGTGTATGTCATGTGTGTGTGTGTGTGGGGGGGGGATTGTGTTGGGGGGGCATTTTTAAATTATTACACTTGAAAGAGGAAAAAGCAGCAGTTTTCTGTTTCTCGTGTTCAAAATAAAAGTTTGCAATATGACAATGGTCTCTGTAGTCAGGCTTTGTTGAGAAATATTTATCTAAAAGATAAAGCATGTTTGCATTTCAAGAACCAGACTTGGAGGACTTTAATCTTGAAGTGTCTTCTATGGTTTATCTAAGATGACCCTTTCACTCTTGTCTACCAGGCCATAGGTTTGTTGCCAAGAATAGAAGAATGTGCCATAAAGCAAAGACAAACCAAGCATACTCTTCACAGTTTCTGGGGCTGAGGCAGTAGTGAGGCAGGAGAGTCCAGTCTTCTCTCTCCAGACTTGGATTCAGAGATGAGGAGTTGTTTGAGGTAAGCAGCTAAAAAATTCAATAGCAAGGGACTCCAAAAAGATGCCATGACATATTACCACTGCATTATCCCAGTGAGTAGGTGAAAAGAGATTGTGCTATCAAAGGTAGTTAACACCACCAGCATAATAATCAGAGGAATGGCCAATATGCAACTTTCTTGGACCTTTCTTGGTTCTTGTTTTGTGCAGACAGGACCTAGGATTTCCTGTTGATTTATGAAAGATGTAAGGCAGTTGAGTTGAGAAATAATATGCCCCACTGATGGTGAGGAGAGAAGGGATTCCAAGTCAGGACTGGACCAGGGGTGGAAGGGGAATGTAGCTGATAGAAAAAGTAGACCACAAAGAACCAGGGGAGTTCATTTTGCAGGGGAAAACTCCCAAACCTAACAGGACAAAAGCAAACACATCCCAGATTCTGGTAGGGACCAGGTAGAGAAGGTTTATTACTCGGAGAGCAGAGGACCCATGAGACTCTGCTTAGAGCTTAGAAACTCACCACTCCTCCACCCCAGGGTCACAGGAGCCACTTCTGGGGGTCTTGGGGAGTCAATTATGGAACTCGAGTGACTTTGCATTTTTACCTATAGGCTGAGAAACTTAAAGAGATAGTTTTGATTATTGGATCAGATTCTGATTATCACACTGATCTTTCCCTAGAACTCAACTGGGGAGTTATCATAAAGAAAAACAGATCAGTTACAGATACAGTAGAAAAACTGCATCTTCACTGCACATCTGAGCAGCCCGGGAGTACCAACCCAACAAAACAGCCAGTGCACCCAGCCAGAGCTTCATGGTTTTGCTAGTAGGCAAAACTCAGAAAAAAATTCAAAAAGTTGGGGTCTTCTTAGCCACTGGCACACCCCCTAAGTATTCCACCAACTTGTGAAACAACTGTTCTGCTTCATTCTAATAATGCATAAGAAAAGATCGTGAGAGAGTTTCCTTGGGGATTTTAGAAAAGCACTCTATGATTCACATTTATATTGCATTATCTGGTTCACCAGCAGCTTCTCCAAACACGATTTTATTTCATTTTTACAGAACACCCTGTGGTTGTCATCAACCCCATTTGACAGATAAAGAAGATGATCCACGGGCTCTTACGTTGCAGGGCTGTGCATCTGGAATTCAGAAACCACAGAGTCTCCAGAACAGTGTATGCTGCATAAGCTAATAGCTGTTCTTAATTCAGAAATTGGGGGTGGAGGTCTCCCAATTTCTCAGAGAGAATTTTTCTCCAGCCACTGATTTGGGAATCTCTTGTTCAATTCTGCTGAGCCCCGTCAAATGGGCAGGTACCAGAATGCTCCTTCCCTAGCAGGTGCAGTCAAATGAATGGCAGCATTGACTACCACTTAATGACTTGCCCCCATGCTGGCAGTTACACATTCTGGTTTGAATTTTTAATTCTATCTCATAAAATAGTGCCATAAATCATCCTGCGCTCCATTTAGAGTTGCATTTTCCAAAACCATCTCTGAAGTAATTAAGGAGAAACTACACAGGCTTTTAAATCAGTTCTCCAAGATACAGAAGAGCAATGAAAATTCTACAGCTCAGTTTCCCTTTCTTCTATGTCTTGCATCAATTCATTCTGGCTATGACAAACTATCATCCCCAAACCTTCATTCACAAAATATTTATGAGCCATTTGTGAACCTTTAGCCACTGAGAAGTATAATGCCGCATGACAAAAATGAGTTATAGGGAAGTGTGCAGTCTTACTTTAATATAAGCCATCCGGCCCCAGGTCTGTAGATTAATAACCCAAACCTGATTCCAATATGAGATCCAGACCAAATGAGACATTCTAAAAGCTCGTGGCTGTGCCCGGAGACCCCACAACCTAACCTAATTCACCTACTGCCTACATTTTCAAAATCAAATAAATACATAAATAACAAGTAAGTCCAAAAGAGATTTCTTCTGCTCTGGGGAGCACTTTTATAGCATATACAAAGCAAAGCAATTTGAATGTTTCCCAAACATGCAGGTGCTAAATACTCATGCTTGGCAGGAATAATTATTTGCTGTATTCCCTAGATCTTCTATTTTGCTGAATTTAATTTGTTTTCAATACTTAGAAGGAGTAAAAATATAAAAGTACACCAAAACAGTAGAAAAACCTCCACAGTAAATGAGAAATTTACCACAGTGCTGGTTATAGGTATTGTTTAGGCAGCATAAAATTGAAAAATAGCAAGAAGATATATATCCTGATTCTCTTCTTCCCACTCTGCAGCCGGTAGACAAATGTGAACCTGAAAGAATGGAGTTTAGAATGGGGATGGGAGCAGAGTTGCCATGAACTGCAGTTGAGCCAAAGTCAATGACGTTCTTGAGACAGGAAGTGATCTGTGACTTCTTCATAGTCTCTAGTCACCAACAAAGGTTCTGCAATGATGACAAAAGCAAGTGTTGTTGGAAAAAGACCTCACGCAGGCCAGGGCGGGGTGGGGGGAGGGGGCGCCAGGAATCATGGGAGCAATGTGAGATATTGCCACCTGGGGTGGAAATGGAAATATCTCCTTGAGACTGCAGTTCTCAAACCTAGCTGCCCATTAGAATCACTGTGGAGTTCCAAAAACACTGGACGCCAGAGCCAACTCATGACTGATAGTATCAGAATCTCTGCAGGTGGGGCCCTGGCCCAGCTACCTGTAACATATTCTCCAGATGAGCCTAATGCTTTGGTTGGGCTGAGAACCACTGAGCTGTAGTTGACTCTGTTGGTCAATTTCCATTATTGATTGACCACTCATGGATCCCTGGTATAGATGAGAAACTGCAAACTTGAAGCTCGAAGGCTTTATTTGGCATATAGATGTGCTAATTTCAGCATATGTTACCTTAAAAATCCAAACTATCTATCATCTATCAATCTATCTTTCTATGTTTAAAATACAAAAAAATTTTGCATAAAAATGCCCCTTTGAAAAAGGAAGTTCTAGCCATTCTACATGGCACATTCAGCTGGATCTGAGTGGCACCTGTCTTCTTACACAAAGCAGATTCTTTCCAACTTGCCACAGTCCCCATTATTTCCTTTTACATGTCATAACAGACCACCTCTTTCACTAATATTACCTGCATGGCTTTTATAGCCTTTTTATTCCTTATGACCACCAGCATAGACCTATAAAACTGTAGGAATCATAGTCCCAAGATTAATTTTTTTTTTTAAAGAAGGAAGTGGTGGCCCAGAAAATGCAAACTGCTTTTTAGTTCTATTATATCTTAAGCCTTGTCATACTTTTACAAATTCCCATTTACCTAAGCCAAACTTCCAGTGAAATTTGTTTTTGCAGATTGGCTTATTAATATTTAATGATATTTCCCTTTGAATTTTAAAGTAGTAATTAAATTGAACTATTCAGAAAGAGCATATTAATTCCAATTTTTTAAATATGAAAGAGAATAAATCTTGCTCAAAACAAAAGCATAGTAAAAAGTGAACATTAATTCTGTAGGGTGAGCCAGGCTATCTTTTATTAAATATTTATTTCCATTATGAGAAATATATTGGGACAACAGCTACGATAGAAACATAAGATATATACCAATAAGATATGTTTCCATTTTCTAAACTTCTTAGCACCTCTCAACACCTTAGCACTTCAATGTCTGACTTAATTTATGTATTTTTATATTCTTCTAATATATTATAGATTCACCCAGGATAAAGTGCTTGCCTTTTCAAATCTTCTGAGTCTACAATAGCATCTAGCACGGGGCTTAATATATAATTAGTACCCAATAAATATTGGTAAATATCCAATAAAATATCTAAAATAGAGTCCAGAAGTATAAGAAAACATTAATCAGAGCAAAGAAATGATTCATAAGCAAACCATGTGGTATTGACCATGTTCTCTACATGTAATTCACTGGGAACTAAACAAAAGTGAGATTAAAATCCCATAAATATCAGTAATGTGGGGAGCACAATACTGTGAAGGCATCTAGAGAAGAAAGCCCAGTGATCCATCCTGCTTACTGTTATTTACACATGGCTTCCATAGTAAAAGAAGAATTCAACCCCATTGAGTTTCAATCACACTTCAGACACTGCAACTAGCACACTTCAGACACTGCTACTAGCAAGAAGGATCTCATGTAGCTATTATAACAATCTCAAGCATAACTGTTCCCGCTTTACAGAATGAAGAAAGTTTTGGTCTAGACCTGAAGTAACTTTGCAAATTCATACAACTTTTTAGTGGCATAACTCAGAGCTTTCCAAACTTCTCACATCACCTGGAAATCACATTAAAATGCAGATTCTGATTCAGGAGGCGATGGGTCCTGAGATTCGTAATTTCTAACACAACCCCCATTAGGTTGAAGCTGTTGGTCCATTTTTACCACTTAAATGGAAAAATGAAGCCAGAATTGAAGTATGAGGACCCTGAAAGACCCACCAGAGCCTGGGTTCTTTGAGGTTTCCCTAATACAATGAAATTTTGGAATGGTTGCTCAAAACTGCTACATAATTCACACAATCTCTCCCATTTTGCCTTGGAATTTACAAGATCCAATACAATACAAGATCCAATACAATACACTACGGTTTCACATCTCCTTCCTTCTACTCAGAATCCATTCCTCATATTCCCAGCTAAAATGAATATGGGATTCTAGCCTCATGGTGGACCACCATTCATTTACACGTTTGAAAAAAATCTTTTTTTTTTTTTTTTTCTGGACTACGTCTTCTGCTTCAGCCTCTTTTCTGGGTTCTAGGATGCTGTTATCAACAGAAAAAGCCAATCCCTAAGCCAACCCAAAAGTGCAGTGTAGAGGGGCAGAATCATTATAGGAAGAAGGAGTTTGCTCTAAGAACACTAATAATTCTGCACCCACTTTCAATGTATGGGGGTGGTTCTCCCACACACTTAAGAAATTATCCAACATGAGCTGAGGACCTACAAATCAGCTCAATTTTTGACACCATCTACCTGGAGATAGCTCCAGATTCCACATGATAAGGGCTCAGTCTCACAAAGACTGCCTTGACCCAACACTCGACTTCAGAAGACAATTGGAAGTCAAGGTTGTCGCCTGGGCTTCTGACTGGACAGGCTAAAAAGAAAAGGCTGTAGATTAAAGATTCCAATGCCCCCCTCCTTGGGTTCAATTAATTTGCTAGAGCAGCTCCCTGAACTCAGGAAAGCAGTTTATTATTAGATTACCAGTTCATTATAAAAAATATATGACTCAGGAGCAGCCAGACGAAAGATGTGCATGGGCAAGGAGCTTCCATGCTTTCTGAGAATGTGCCTCTCCCCTCCTATTTTCACATGTTCACCAACCTAATGCTCTCCAAACCCTATCCTTTTGGATTTTTTTATGGAAACGTCATTACAGAGGCATGATTAAGTCAATATTGGTCATTGACAATTGATTCAACCTCTAGTCCTTCTCCTTTCCCTAGAGGTCAGGGGGTGGAACTGAAAGTTCCAACCCTCTAATCACAAGGTTTCCTTAGATGACCAGCCCCTCCCCCCCACCTCAGGTAACTAGGGCCATTCTGAAAGTCACCTCATTAACATAACAAAATACACCTTTATGTTCTCATCACTCAGGAAATTATGAAGGTTTTAGGAGCTCTTTGCCAGGATTGAGGATGGAAACCAAATATTTATTTCTCATTATAAATCACAAATATCACAAGTACAATGGATGAAGAATTCATTAAGATCAGAGATGCTTAGAACCCATTTCCCAGAAGGACATCTCAGCTGAGACCCAGAAGTAAGAGTTTTCCAGCTGAAAAGGGAAATAAACTTGATTGTGATGGTTACTTTTTATGTGTCTCATTGACTGAGCCATGGGGTGCCTACACATTTTGTCAAACATTATTCTGAGTGTGTCCATAGGTAAGATTCACATTTGAATCGATAGACCCAGTAAAGTAGATTGCCCTCCTTACTGGGTGGGTCTCATCCAGTCTATTGAAGGTCTGACTAGGACTAGCTAGAGATCTGACCCTCCAGTGAGTCACTCCTGCCTGAGTGCCTTTCAACTGGACATCAGTCTTTTCCTGCCTCTCCACTCTTCTGGGCTCTCAACCCTGCTGGCTTTCAGGCTAGAACATATACCATCGGCCCTCCTGGGTCTCCAGCTTGTCCACTGCAGATCTTGGTATTTCTAGACCACCATAATCACATGAGGAAAATGTCTGCCTTCAGCTCAGGTCATGATCCTGGGATCTTGGGATCGAGCCCTATTTCAGGCTCCCTGCTCACCAGGGAGTCTGTTTCTCCCTCTCCCTTGTCCCTTCTCCCTGTTCATGTTCTCTCACTCATTGGCTCTTGCTCTCTCTCAAATAAATAAATAGAATCTTTAAACTAACAAAACAAAACAAAACAAAGCTAAGGGAGAATAACAAGTGAACAAGAACTAGGGAAGTCTGAAAGTCAATGGAAATACTATCTCCAGACCGGAGATAGTATTTACAGTCATGCACCAGGAGGGAATGATCAAGGGAGGGAGTGAGCATGTGTGGGAAGGAGAGAAGGTCTGTATGAGTCAGCATACCAACACAAAACAGATGGCATGTTCAACTTAGGATAAATTGAAAAAGGTTTATTTACACAGGAATAGATTTCAAAGGTGTGGGAAGGTGTAGGGCAATCATCAAGCACATCATGGCCCTCAGGGCTAGCAACAGCTCAGCCACTACACCCCTGAAAATTTTGGCTGATGTGGGAACCAATGCAGTCCTTTGACCTCATAAGAAGAAGCTGGGGGCCTACAGGACCTGACCCACCCTTTCTCCCTCCACTGTCCTACCAGATTCCCATGGGCCCAATATTAATTTGCTAGGGGTGCTGTAACAAAGTAACAGAAACTGACTTAAAGAACAAGAATTTATTATCTTACAGTTCTGAAGATAAAAGTTCAAGATCAAGAGCTTTCAGGGCTGTTTTT
Source organism: Mustela nigripes (assembly GCF_022355385.1). Lineage (NCBI taxonomy): Eukaryota > Metazoa > Chordata > Mammalia > Carnivora > Mustelidae > Mustela > Mustela nigripes. Next base: position 29,840,353 of record NC_081559.1, on the reverse strand, counting down.
TTTCTAAGGGCTCTAAGAGAGAATCCATTCTTTGGCTATTATATAGTTCCTGACAGTTGCTGGCAATTTGGGTGTTCTGTGGCTTCTAGGTGCATCACCCTGATCTCTGCCTTCATGTTCACACAACATTCTCCTTGTGAGTCTATATCTTAATGTCCCCTTTTTCTAAGGACACAGGTCACATTGGATTAGAAGTCCACCCCTTCCTATTATGACTTAATTTTCCCTCCTTATATCTGCAGTGACCCTATTTCTAACAAGTTCATATTCTGAGATACTGGGGGCTAGACATTAACATATGAATTTGATGGGGGCACAATTCAGTTCTTAACAGGCACTATAGATTACATTGTTACATAATCTACAAAGGTCGGCCTTGAGGGCACAGAGTGGGTTGGAGAAAGAATGCGTGGGACAGAATCTGAAGAAGCAAATGGAAAATTTCTCCCAGCACCGAGTAAGGAGTATTTCAGTATTTGGTGACCTGGGATACGAGAAGGAACTGCAAGGAGACAAAATACAAGGAGTCTGGGAGACAGGAGGGAGATCAGAAAGAGATACCCCGGGAAGTAGAGGAAGGGCTTCAAGGAGAGAGTGATCATGCCATCCCACATTGCTGGTAAGTGAAGGAAGATGATTTTAACATTATCACTTCTTTGAGGGACTCCAAGGTGGACACTACTCTAGGACTCCTGCAAACTGTCCGGTTGTTCAGACCACACTGTAGAGACCTTGTGACTGGAATACTTTTCCAGTATCCAAAAACATATATTCTGCAGCATGCTGGTAGCTTCAGCTGGATGATAAGCACCCATTGGTGAGTTAGAGCGGCTTATCCAACTCCAGCCCTATATTAAACACAGTAAAAGCAGGGGTTGATTGGCTATTAATCTTTCCACTGCAGTTTGGCTCACTGCCACAATACCTACCAAATGAAAAATAAATGGTGTGGTATTAAGGATTGTCAACTAATATATAATCCCAAAGGGTTAATTCTGCACTAAGCCAACTTGATTTTTTTTTTTTTTTTTTTTTCAGAATGTAACTAAACCATAAAGAACAAAGAGGCATGTTCATGGAGAACTCTTGCTGACCCCAAAGGAAAAAATGTCCCCACCATTCTGCCTGCCCACAGGCAGAAGAAGGGAGGAAGACTGCCCATGGGATGGAGAACAGCTCTCTTCAGTGTCTTGGACTAAAGCTCAGTGACTGACGCGGGTGGTGGTTAAACTGAATGAATCAAGGCAGGTGGAGAAGTTTCCACTAGCCATTGTTCTGCGTCGTTATGAGACCACTCATAGAGCGGGGCTAGGCTGGGGGTTGGTAAATGGGCTGCATTCTGCCGATGTGTTGTGAGGCATCGGTTGATAAGCCCCAGGCAGCTTAGGGTCACTGTTCTGGGCAAATGGCCAAAACTGGAAGACATTCAACTGATCTAGAGGGCCACAGACAGAGTCGGCAGGCAGCCCGAGGGCAAATACAGACGTCACAGCATCGGGTCAGAGAGAGTGTAGAGACAGGGAGGCCATAGGGCACACACGCTATGCGGTCCGGCCCTCCGAGGGTCACCAAGGGGATGGACGGGCAGGCTAGAGGGCAGGCAGCAACAGCAGGAAGTCAGCTCAACAGACCCAGGTGTGGAGGTCAAGCACAAGGCCCTCAGGAAATTTCAGAGCATACTAAGGGACTGGGATTCTACAGGAACAAGACTGTATGTAGTAAATGGAAACACATGCCCTTGTCAAGGAGGTGACCGCTGTAGCAGTTTCCTGACCCCTCTTTCTGGTCTTTTCTATACTGCGAGTGGTGTCAAATGCTAGTTCCAAATGGCCTCCTCTGAAGCCTGCAGGTGGGAACCGGCAAGTGGCAGCCAGCCGAGGTGGGGTGTGCAACAGCTGAGCAGAGGCAGCACGTCTCCCGACCTAGCATATCTATGCAGGAGATAGAGCCCTGGCGAGGGATACTTGGGTGCTGCCAGCACAACCCCTGATTCCTGCCTCTCCTTTCTTGCCTGTACTATGGTTATTGATGCCATTCTATGACCATTAAGTCAGGGAATGCCTCCTGAACTGTACAATGTACTTTGTTCTTTGCATTCCTTGTTTCACTTAATATTCTAAAAATGAGGTAGATGCTCTTATTATTACTTTACACACAGAGAAACCTGAGCCAAAGACTGTGAGATCCTTGCCCAAAGTGACACAATTGGTAAAAGACAGGGACAGGATTAGAGCTCCTTTTGCCTAGTCCAGACCAGGACTGGCTTCATGAAGGCATACAAGGCTTCATATTCTACTGTCACCATCTCAAAAATTTTAATACCTTTTTTACAAAAAACCCCCATCTTCAATTTTGCATGCAGGGGACGGGCTGGTGCTGGCCCTATGTTGTGTAACACACTGCCCTCCCACCACCACCTACTCCCATCTATTTATGCAATTGTGGAGACTTGATTTTCCAAGGCAATTCAAAACCATTTCATATAGTGTTGAATTTTTCCTGAAGTAAAATGGGAGAAGATATTGGCTGGAGCCAGGAGGGGGTGACTTCAGTTTCCCATAAGCAGTCTGGAAAGCTAAAGATGCTGCATAGGTGGAAAAAATTATGAATATAATCTTCACCAAAGGTTTTTGCACTTCACGATGTGCTTACCTGACATCTCTACCATTGTTTAAAAATTAAAGACATTCAGCCAATCCCAGAGGCTTTGCTTACATGACTGGGAAAGAATTTTGGCTTAAATAAGAAAGCTAATGCATCTAAGACTCCTATCAAAATGGCTATGATTTCCTCTCTTTTTTCCTCCATGTTGGACCACCTCCTCATCCCCCTCGTGTAAAACCCTCAAGGTCAGAGCTAATCCTTCTCCTGGCCAGCCCTGGCCCCAAGAAGGAACATTAATTTGCTGACCCGGGCCACCCTGTCATGCAGACATCCTCTGCCTTTCTCCCACACCACTGTTTATCAGAACTCAGATGAAGCAAGGACACAGAACCGTGTATATGAAATTAAGTATGACTCTAGGAGCAGGGTCACTTGAGAGCTGCAAGCTAACTTTTCATCTTCTTTATCAAGTTGGTTAAGAGTGCTAACTTCAGCAATTTTTGCTTGAACCAAAATATTTATTGTCTAGGAAGTAAGTCAGTGGCTACAGGCATGGCAACACAGGAGAATACAGCTTCTTTTTTTTTTTTTTAAGATTTTATTTATTTATTTGACAGAGAGAAATCACAAGTAGACGGAGAGGCAGGCAGAGAGAGAGAGAGGAGGAAGCAGGCTCCCCACCGAGCAGAGAGCCCAATGCGGGACTCGATCCCAGGACCCTGAGATCATGACCTGAGCTGAAGGCAGCAGCTTAACCCACTGAGCCACCCAGGTGCCCCGAGAATACAGCTTCTTAACATGGAATGCTTCGACTTCTTACCACTGGCATCTGTATCTGTTCCATGTTGACAAGAGTCCAACAAAACACCTCCCCATGCCTAAACTCCCTGAAAGTAGGTTGGTGCTCAGCCTTCTTTCATCTACCTTACTGTCTCCCAAAATATTCAGAGGGACATCCTAATTCATTCAACACTTCAGACCAGGAATATTTGTTAACTTCTGAGTCAGCTCTTATACAAAATTGGGATATTCCCCTCTCATGACCAGGACACCAGTATGGACCAAGCAAGGACTACAGGAAATGGGTATTAAGTCATGAAGCTACTGATTAAAAAACAACAACAACAACAAAACAAAACAAAAACCAGACAAACAAAAAACTGTTACAACTGCTGTTGTAACATATTATTCTTATTGTAGGAAGAATTCCATATGAAGTACCCACATTCTACTCCTGTCCACATACACAATGAAGCAGAAGTTAGAGGCAATTATTGATCTAATTAGTGACATAAATTCATTCACCTAAATGACCCCAAGGCAGGGAAAGGGACATCGTGTTAAGAAAGAAGTAGTATCTCTTCTATATTAGTCAGCTAATCCTGTTTATTCCTCTCATTTGCTTTGTTCATTTTTTTTCTTTAGCCATTTTTAATAGACTTAATTTTTTAGAGCAGTTTTAGACTTACAGAAAACTTAAGATGGTTCAGAAAGTTCTCGTCTAATTGCCACACATAGTTGCCCTTATTTTTCACATCTCACCTGGGCGTGATGCGTTCATTACAATTAATGAACCAATACTGATATATATTATAACTGACTAAAGTCCTTGCTTTATTCGGACTGCCTTAGTTTTACCAAACATCCTTTCTCTATTCCAGGATTGAAGCCAGGAGACCACATTACATTTAATCTTAGGCTCCTCTGGGCTATGACAGTTTCTCCGATTTCCCTTGCTTTTGATGACCTTACAAGTTTTGGGGAGTACTGGTCAGGTATTTTGTAGGCTGTCTTGCTGTTGGAATTTGTCTAATTTTTTTTTCATGATTAGACTAAAGTTATGGGTTTCAGGGAGGAAGATTACAAAGATAAAGTGCCATATTCATCATACCACATGAAAGGTACACACTGTCCACATGGTTTATCACAGTTAACATTGACCTTGGTGACCTGGCTAAAGTATTGTTTGACAGGTTTTTCTACTGTAAAGTTACTCTGCTGTCCCCCTCCCTTTCTATACCATACTCCGGAAGAAAGTCTATGAAAAGTCCCTGGTTAAAGAGTGGTGAGTTATGCCCCCTATTCCTTCACAACAGAGTATCTACATAAATTTTTACACTCAGAAGAGTTGTTGCTTTTCCCCCATTAGGTATTTAATTTATTTATTTATATAAAACTCTTAGATATTTATCATCACTTTGAGGTGCAATCTAATACAACCTTAATGATTTTTTGGTCTAATTATTCCAGCTTCTGGACTCTGGGAGCTCTTTCAGTTTGTTCTGGCACCTCCTGACATACTCCAACTGTGTGTGTGTGTGTGTGTTGGCCCTTCCTTATTTTCAGGCTCCATAAGAGACTTCAGGATCATCTTGTGTGTGTCCTGCCCCAGTCGTAGAATCAGTCATTTCTCCAAGGACCTGTGGTTCCTTTTATTAGAGAATAAATATTAGAAATCAACATCTGGGTGCTAGGAGTACCTGTTGTTACAGGGCTATTTTTTCTTTATGCCTTCTTAGTTGACAGAGCAAATATATGTGTATATGTTAATCTGTGTATACACACATATTTATAAATATTTCTTCTTGGAACCCTCTGTAACTATATTAGCCATTTACTTTTCTCATATTCAGATAAGATTTTTTATTTATTTGACAGAGAGAAAGAGAACACACAAGCAGGGGGAGCAGCAGAGGGAAAGAGAAAAGTAGAGCTTCCACTGAGCAGAGAGCCTGATGTAGGGCTCAATCCCAGGACCCCAGGATCCCAGGTTCATGGCCCAGATGAAGGCAGATGCTTAGCCGACTATGCCACCCAGGCACCCCCAAAAAAGCGATTTGTAAATCTCCTCCCATCCCATCACTAATCTTTAAACTCCCCAAAATTGTATTTGGAGCGAACACCTCCCTGTGCCAGGCACCTGTAGGACAATCCCTGACCTTGAGCTTCCAGTTTGGTGGGGAAGATAGATTGATAGGCACATAATTTCAGTGAAATGTAGCAATTTGATGATTTCGTGTGAAAGATACAGATTGCTATGAAGGAACACAGGAAACCATGTGGAAAAAGATGCTGCCTGTGTGTACCTATCACATGAGGTTTAGGAGACTGCACTTACCTGTAGGTGAATGGAGATGATGACAACATTTAATGTAAGATTAAGTCCACATAAACCCAAGGCAAGAAGACCATTTCTGGTTTCCTGGGTACCAAAGCATCAGGACCTAATGCAAGGGAGACAGAAAGGCTAAAAGTCATGAAGCCTCCTTCCTAGTATGGTGTTGGTGCTCATGTTGTAGAGACGAAAAGGATGATGCTGAGATGTGGTGGCAATTATTTCCTTAGCACTTCCTATGTGACAAGTGTTATCTCATTTAAGTCTAGGAGAAAGGCATTATGATTAATGCCATTCAGCCAATAAGTGAGTCTCAGAAGCTGAATAATGTGCATGGAGCCCTACAACGGAAAAGTGGCTGGTGTAACTTTAGACTACATCTGCCTGATCCCTCACCATTACTCACCTTAACTGTTATTTGGTACTGAGAAAGGCAGAGCTTCCAATATCCAAGTTACTCCTGAGGAAGGCAGGGCTACGAATAAGTCATGGGGATGAAAGATACAGCACAGGGAATGTAGTCAATGACATTCTAATAGCATCATATGGTGACAGCTGGTAGCTACACTTGTGGTAAACACAGCATAACGTATAGACTTGTCAAACCACTAGGTTGTACACCTGAAATTAATGTAGCATTGTGTGTCAAGTATACTTCCAAAGAAAAATAAGTGGCATAAGAAAAGAAGGAAAGGTTTTCTTTTTTTTTCATTTCTAAGAAAAATAATAATCATTTGAGGGAGGCCTGTTGGCTACATTTAGGTTATAAAACAATTGTTCTTAGAGAACAAGAAACAGGATAAAGACAGGAGTCTCTTCCCCATGAAATTGGTTCACCCTGATCAAATGCCTCTATAAAATGTTTGAGCTAAACCATATCCATCTTTCATAATGAGGGGAAATGGGCAAATAAATCAGTTGGGAGTCTGCAGCCCAGGCCTCAGAGGTGATGTGTCAGCCCAGTCTCTCCCTCCTCTGCTTGCTGGGATTTATGATCCCATCACTCATCATGTGTCCCTTCAGAGGAATTCTGGGTAGGATCAAGTAAAGCCACTGAGGGTAAGAACTACAGTCCTGCTACTTCCTCTCCACTTTATTAGAACAAAACACGGAAACATCAGCAGAGGAATGAAAAATCCAATCAACCTTGTCAGTGCTCAGTGGTATAAGGAGATAAACCCTTCAAAAAATATTTGCTATTTTTAATTCTACTTTTACCTGGAAGTGTGTGACTTCCCACGGACCCCTTCAGAAAGACTAGCATTACTCCCTTCTTCAACTAAATGTGTTAGTTGGTGAATTCACAAGGATTGGGTTTGAGCTCAGTCACTCTGAACAGCCATAAGTGGAAGGAAGAATATAAAACACTTTTAGAATGCAGACTATAAACCTAGGTGCAAGGAATGTATATTCACTAATAAAACCGGTTTCGGCTGGCTAAGCATGTGCCTCCTTTGTGATTAATAAAAGCAGAAATGCAATCTCTCTGCCTGTATAGTATAGAGCTCCCTATGTAGAAGGAAGTCTTGCAGGTTTCAAACTTGCTTCACATTTATTTATACGGATTTTAAGCCCTAACACATTCCCCACCCCCTAGAAAAGAATTTAAGATGGATATAACTCTCATAAGTCCTGTCTGAGGCCACCATGATAAAGCAGACCTGCTTACCTTGACAAGTGAATTCTTACCACACAGGGCAGCTATAAGAAATAGATGTGTAGAGCTTTGTGTGTTAATCATATACAAATGTTAAGTAATTTAAATTACCACTTATTTTAAGTTAGCAGGTTCTTAACCTTAGTATACTATAAGAAAATGATTCTAAGGATTATGGGAAAGTGATGTTCTCTTGATAAGGGAAGCAAATGGATGACTGGAGAAAGTGGACAAATTAAATGCTTCACCATCTGAACACAAACCAAACCAGGGAAACCCAATAAAGTTCCCAAACACTATTTGGGTCAAATAGTTTAGATTTGTTTCCCTTCCTCCCTCCGTTCCTCCCTTTCTTCCCTCCCTGATTCATGCCTTCCTTCTTTCCTTCCTGCCTTCCTTCCTTTTTTAAATTTTCATGCAGTCGTAATTAATGCAACGGACCATAAAGCAAGTTCAGGGTCAGGAATCTAGCTAAGCATGTTCAAGGTCAGAAATGTAGACATAAGTTATGCCACACCTTCTAACTTGACTGACCCTAATTTAATAAGGCCCCATAGTCCTACCCCCCATGCACTCAACTTGCAGTTGTCTACTTTAAAAGACAAGGCAATTAGTGATAGGGAAGAGTGAGGGAATTATTGCATTCCAAACACATATGGGGAAGAGGAGAGGTCTTCCACCCTAGGATGTAGCCAGACAGAGGGGTGCCCACCAGGGCGAAAAAATGAAAACTGGTCATGATTTATAAGCTCACAGTAAACTAATTTGAAAAGTTAAGGCATGTCATAAAAAAAAAAAAAAAAAAAAAAAAAAAAAAAAAAAAAAGCCTTGTATTGCCTCATCTTTTCAGGTAAGATGGGAATTTTAGGAGAGACGTTTCTGGCAGTTTCCACTGAACTAAATCATAAGGTGTTTCATAATTCTGTGTCAGTCAGTTGTGCAACTGAGCAGGTTTTATTTTCCTCGAACACATAAAGCATCTAACTCTGCCTTCTGATACCTCTGATGTCTGCTTTGCAGCTAGCATCAGAAACTAAGGACACAACTGGATTCTAGAATCCTAAAATGGTTGGTAGTTGGACTTCTCAAGAAGAACTTGGGTCAAATGTCTTCTTCAGATTACAGATTTCGATATTCTGGTCTGAGAAAATCTGAGATTTTCCCAGATTCTTTCATTTATGTCAACATATTCCGAAATACCAGTGCTCTAAGGGAATGCCAATTGCATTGCTAAAATGGCATAGGGCTATATTTGGCTTTCTTACAGTTTCATATTTGTTAACAATGTTCAGGGCCATATGGATTGACTAACTGGATAATGTTGGTTCATTTCCCAGGTATGAGAGAAAGAAGTTACCTGTTGCTATTTCTATTATATTATAACCTACATGTAGTTTCTCATCCCTCCCCTTCTGTGCACTGCTGAAAGGATGGCTTTGCATTGGAGTCAGTCCTTTGGCTTTGCAGCAGAACTGGCTCGGGATCTTCATGTTCCCTTCCCACTCCTGGATGAAGCCATACACCCCTCCTTCCTGCACAGGAAACTCTCTCCTAGTGTCTGCTTCTTGATTAGCCAAACCTGATGGCCATTCTAGACCTTTTAGTTCAGGTCAGGTAATTTGGTTTTGGTCTGCCTCTTTGGAACTTAAGCACAGTCACCAGTTGTCATTTGCTCCACATTCCAAGGCTCGAAGCCAGTCTTTCTCCACTCATATGTCTAGCACCAGCTTCCTGTCTCCCAGGATGAGTCAGAGATTTTACAGAAGCATGGTCACAAATGACAGATAGCCCTGCAACATGTTCAAGCAGAACAGGGTATATATTACTAGTATAATCCACAGTTAGAACCCCAACTAGCGGAAAGACAAAGTGTTGCGGGGCCCAGGACCAACTGTGACCTGGAATTGCAAGTTCCACCTCTTTCCATCTCTTGTTTCTGATTGCTCAAGATGTCATTTCCTTTTATACTATTCCTCTATTTTATAGGGAATATGGCAGAACACAGCATGTGAGTTTTGTATCTTACGGCTTCTGCCACTAAATGGGTTTTGTTTCAACCCTATAGACCTCAAATTCAGAAATCCTTGTGAAATGATTCATTGGTAAAGCCAAATTTCGCACCACTCATGCAGCTTAGTCACCGAAGAAGAAAGAATGCCCAAGGTAAAAGAGAAATTCATATTAATGATCATAATGTAGACATATTTTTGCCCCACAGCAGAGCTAATATATTAAAACTAGGTCTTTATTCGTAGGGGGAAAAAAATCCAGAAGCATCTGATGGAATTAGCCAAACTCAGAAAGGTATAGCTATTTAAGAAGCCTTCCCATTTTCCAGGGGGAAAGTCTTCACCTCCTAATACTTGTTTCATAAAATAATAATCTTTACCCTAGAGTTAGGACAAATAGAGTTTTTGAAGTCTGCACAGAAGTTGGAAATTATTCCTAGAGGTAAAATTTCAATTTGGGTTCTTAAAATGGTACATATAATATCTCTGGGTAACCATGTATAAGAAAACAAGTTGTGATGAATTGTACTTATTCCAAGTATTTGGATAGAAAAAGACCAAAATGCAATTGAAAGAAGGTTAAACAAAAAAAGGGGGGAAATTTAGTATATATATTTTTTTAAATAATGGAGTGCTTTATGGAACTCAAGACCAGGAATGTGTGTGTGTCTCCTTGGAATATGGCTGCGTCCATCATAGCCATGTGGATGGGAAAGAGGACAAATACAGTGTGGACAATATCATGGGTGACCACTCTACCAGCTAATTCGTCTTTATGAAGCACCTTTTTTATGTGCAGGGCGTTTTATCTCTCATCTTTTCAGGTTTGTCAATCTACATGTTCTATCACAAAACTTAAATGGATTAACTCTTTTAAAATTAAATTTGGTGTACCACTAAAAAAATATACTGATACATATTAAGTTTGATTTGTAGCTCACTCTGCTATCATGAAACAAAATGATAAGTAATAAAAATGTTGAATGAGCACATCTCTTCCCACAACTTTTAGTAATTATCAATTATATTCAGTAAAAGGAGAGGTCTAGAGTTCACAAAAATATGTAATATTCAATAATGGAGTTGTACCCACATAATATGGAGAAAATGGTTGCATCATTTTTAAGTCAACTTAGGCTAGGTTGAGGAGAAAATCTCTGGGGATCTCCCCAGTCATAAGACTTAAGTAAGTTCATGCATAACACATCCAATGAGAACAGTTAGGGCACCATTTCCTGAGTAGAGCCCTCCCCTCACTGCCTCCAGATCTTGGCTCAAATTGTTGCCTCAGTCTCTAAAATATCCTTTTTCCCCCCACCTGCTTACGTCTTTAGCTTGCCTTCAAAGTTCAATCTACATTCTATCCCCTCTGAGAAGCCCACAACCCTCAAATTCTCCAGAGTAAGTATTCTTTTGCTTATACTTGTTTAACAAGATTGTTGTACATGTCTTGAGATTGTTTTTTAGTCTTTTCAGAGTCAACCTTGCATCATTGTGTGTGTGTGTGTGTGTGTGTGTGTGTGTGTGTGAGAGAGAGAGAGAGAGAGAGAGAGAGATTATACATAGATGATAGATAGGCAGACAGATAGATGATAGTCTCTGCTAGATTTTGAGCTCTTGGATATAACTATCATAGCTTTTTTTTCCCTATCTATTTCTTCAGTCATTAACTAAGTATTTCTGAGTATCCATATGCACTGTTAGCCATTATGGAGATGGTAAGACAAATCAGACTGTATTTTATTCTCTAAGAATTTACAAAATTTACAATGTAAGGAATAAAAGGTAGAAAATAAATCTAGTACAAAGTAAACATAAGTGAAATAAAGAGGTAAAAATGAAAAGTGTGAGAGTTCTGAGAAGACAAGAGATGATTTCCACATTGAGAGAGGGAGAGTGAGCAGAGAAGGAGAGAAGGGAAAAACTAGAAAAGACTTTGTGGAACAAGACAGGTTTTGAAATTTTCTGCTGATGATGAGCAGGATGTGGATGTGTAGATGAGTACATTCCCACATAAAGGAAGCAGCATTAGTAAAGCATAAGTAAAGACATAACCAGGGGGATGAGGGACTCAGAAGGACCATATAATGCTACAAAGAAACAGTAAGAAACTGTTGGAATGGTAGCTTAGAAAACAGTGTCATTCTGAAGATTCTGAACAGTATCTTCTCATTAATCTGGACCCACCAAAGAAATGGGCAAAAGTAGAAAATGCTCTGGAGGAGCTCCCTCAGCATGCATCAAGAGTACAAGCAAGGAATGATGAAGTCCAAGTCTATGGCAGAGATAATAGTCCTGGAGGCCTTACACAGAAACTTGTCAAGGCTTGCACACAGAAGACCAAGGAGAAGAGGGAAATGGTCCTCAAAAGCAAGGGGGATGGTCATTGACTAAAGCAAAGAACATATGAGAATTAAACAGATTGCATGGGGGTAAAACATGATTCCCAGGGGAAATGCCAAGTAAATGTTTTTCTCTTTACATCTGCTTTCCAATTCAGCATCTGACAATGTCATACAAAAAAAAAAAAAAATTAATATGTGTTTACTGAATTGATATTAATTTTATAATAAACATTAAAACTCTCTGGTGACAGTGGTGAAAATACAATATTCCAGACACATCCTTGAAACTTAAGCTTGTCATTAAGGTAGACAACCAGGCCATTTTGTAGAATATCTCCTGGTCCCACATCCAGTTGCCATCACAGAATATTCTCATCACTTGGAAAGTGACTATCATTCACTAGGTGGTTACTACAGGTAAAGCTTTTAGGCATTTTATAAACTATATCTCACAACATCGCCCCAACTCTATTTCACTGAAGAGGTAACAGGGTTTGGTTACCTAAAAGCTTTCAAAGAGTAGGTAACAGCAAATCCTGCCCCAAGCAATGTTTTAAGCCCTTCATAAATATTGAACCTTTTACTCCTCATCACTCCCGCGGCAAGTATTACTATCATCGCCATTCGAGGAATTAGGAAACATGGACACGGGAAGTTAAACAGTTAAAGCAAGGTCACACGCAAGCAAAAGTCAGATCTAGGACTTGAACCCAAGCTGGTGGGTGCTGTAATCCATGAGCTTACTCAGCCTCTGCAGACTTCAGTGGCATAGTGTGGATAAGAATCAAGTCTCTCTGGTGCCAGTGCTCATGTTTTCCCTTCCAGATTTTGCTCAGAGAAAATGTTGCTGAAGCTTTCCTCTAAAAATGAAAGAAAAATGATCATTGGATAACTGGCCCAGGATCAAATGGAAATTAATAATGATGTCTGTAACTCATGATTCCTAACACTCAATTTAGGTCCATGTTGCCCTGCTACCAAAGAGTTAATGGTGAACAAGCTAAAATCATTATGTATTTGAGGAATGTCTTTCAAAAAATACAGGTGTGTGTTTTAGTTATTTATAATAAAGGAAACATTGCACTTAAAAATCTTTGGGGCAGAGGTGAATACTTGATAAATATTATTAGTGATTTTCTGTGGTTTTTACAAATCAAACTTTTATGAAAAATTTCTCAAAGAAAGGGTAATTTTACTTACCCACATTTAGATTTCTAGGTGTAGTATATTATCATGAATCCCCCAATCATCCCTTAGAATCACTACAATATAGGGGTTTTATTGTAGCTGTCTTTTGAGGTTGCAAATTGTTAACATCTGTCTCTTAGTATTTTTTTTATAATACTCTAAATACTTTAATCTCTGGTTATCCTGCTAATAACTATAATTTTATAGTCAGCTGTTATCTCTCAAGGTAGTTTAAAGGTCATTTTTTTTGCAATACATAAAGAATCTTGTGAAGAAAGTGGACGTGATTTATTTTTTAGTAAGTTGAAGTCATGTTTGGATTTGGTTTTGTATTAAAGATGGGAGAGTCTCTGTCTAACTATTTTGCTTCAATCTCTTATTTAGTCCCAGCATGATTAATCTGGTTTATTTCATTACAAGTTACTTCTGTTACCTGGTGTTACTCTGAATAGATAAGGAAAACAGATATTATTTTCAGAAACATAATTAAAAGATACATTTATATTGTACTTTTCATGTTCAAAGTTTTGGTTAATCCGTATGTTATCCCTAGGAGATAAAAGCATGCTGTACTTTTCCCTAGAGAGACATGCTCCTGAAAACTCTCTTAATCAAGATTTGGAGAATTACATCCACTTCATTTTCTTCAGCACCACAGTGGCTGCAGAAATTACACAACTTGAATAGATTTGTGTAAAATGCACACATTCTCATTTACTGAAGGTGATGATTAAAATATAAGAGAAGCATACATGTAAGCTATAGTGAACATATGGTGGGTTAGTTGGCTTTTGTTTGTTTGTTTTGCCTAGTCTTCATCCATTACTTTCCTGTGGCAGGGAAAAAGCCTGGGTTTCCTTTGATGAAAATACATCTTCACTCAAGAGTTTACCTGCATGACCATTAGATAGCTATAGTGATCCCTCCAGGGACAAAAATGGGACCCACTCTTGGCCAATGAGATGCAAAATTGGGAATCTGCAAGAGCTCTTTTGGAAAGGACTATGCATCTTATTTCCAGTTTATTGCTCATCAGGTACAATATCAATATGGACCTGGCCATGTCAAATTGGCTACCATGAGGAAAAATTCCATCTGTAGTATAGTCAAAGCAGGCAGAAATCAGATGCAAGAAACAGGGAGGGACAGTACCTTGAGGCCATACCTGAATTTAGCCCCACCTTTGATTATAATGAAATGGGTTCTTTTCACTTAAAAATGAATGACACCCAATTAGCACATAAGCACAATTGATGTCTCTAGATATTAATAAAAATCCAATTTTATTTTAGCAGATAGTAAGTATGAAGAGAATTTTAATGGAATATTCTAAATGAAAATAACTAGGCAGGATTAAGTAAGAAAGGCTTCAGGCAAAGCATTACAAATGATGTTTTGACTAGATCAAATAATTATAAAGTAGTAGCTCATATCCCAGCAGATAAGAATTTATATAAGGGTTTTTTATGGATTGACTTGTGTCCCCTCAGAATTCATATATATATCTATCTTCACCACTAGTACCTAAGAAGGTAACCTTGCTTGGAAATAGGATTATTACCGATCTAACTGCTTAAAATGGGTTCATACTAGAGTAGGGTGGACCCCTAATCTGACTATTGTCCTCGTAAGAAAGAGGATATTTGAACACAGAAACATACAGGGCAACATCATAGGAAGATGAAGGCAGAGATGGGGTGATGCTTCTACAACCCAGGGATGCCAAGGATTATCAGCAAAGCACTTGAAGCATGAAACAAATTGTCCCTCAGAGCCCTCAGGGGGAACCAGCCTTGCTGATCCCTTGATCTTGGGGTTCTAGCGCCTTGAACTGTGGGACAATAAATTTCTGTTTCTTGAGCCACCCAGTTGGTAGTACTTTGTTATAGCAGCCCTAGCAAATTAATACAGGGACCAAGGAGAATTACAAATGAAGACCAAAAAATATTCCATGGGATAGAAAATAGTAAAAATGAAATAGGAAAGCATCAGTGAAAGTTAGCAACATCTGCTCTGAATGTTCATGGGACAGAAGTTTAAGGACTAAATTAAGATGATGATTTCATAATGGAGATAAAGGAATATATCTGAGAAATAATAAAAAGGGGAAAACTTGCAAATGGATAAGAGAAGGGATTATTAGTATGTAGGATTGGAGACAAAAAAAAAAGATTTTGTTTTTTGTTTGCTTTTTGAGGTCTTCAAAACTATGTGATTGGAGAATTAGAAATCAATAATGACATTGCCTATGAGAGAGTTTGGAAAGAACTGTGGTACGGGGCATGAAATTCGAAGACACTATGAGTCATATGATATTTTACGTAGACATCTGGTCGACTTCTCAACCAAGAGAAAAGTGTAATATTACCAATAGAAGGACAACTGCCATTCTGTGTCTCCTGATATGATACGCAGAAAAACAAAATGTCACCTGCTTGTATTTTTCTAAAATGATCTAGCTGGCATCAAGGTGTGAGGAAACACCCAGATAAATACACACTCAAAAGATTTTACAAAGCCTGGGCTATTCAAAAATTATTAGTTTCATAAAAGTCAAAAAGAGTCAGTGGAACCAATCTGGGCTAGAAGAGTATAGAACAGAAATATGACTACTAAAGGGAGTATGCAATCCTTGAGTAGATCCTGAATCAGAAACATCAAACTACAATAAAACACCACAGTGTTAAGAGACATTATTAGGATCATTTGAATATGGACCCTATATTAAATTAATGTTAGATCAGTGTTACATTTCTTGAATGTGGTTACAATATCATGGTAAGTTTATTCTATTATTTCAATTTTTCTGTAGGTTTGGTATTGAGGAGGAAGGTCTTAAAGCAGCTGGCCTGTAACCCAATTCTTCCATTGAGGGGTATGATCCCAAGAAAAGAGAAAAGGTGAGTGATCTGATTTTATCTCCATATATACATACTGATAACCAGAACTCCTGATAAATATGCTACTGACATTTCCAAGGGAGAGTCCAAATCTATGGAATCTTCTTTAGCAGAATGCCCTTGGTTTGGGGTTGTTTAAAGTAAACACACCTTGGATCTATGGATTAATGGGGTTTTTCTCCCTAGAAAATATTACATCAGGTAAATGATCATCTGGGATAAAAACTGAGATGTTTCATAGTGACAGTGCTGTCTACTGGGTGAGGTAATCTGTGTACCTCATTTAGAGACCTCGTCTAGTCAGGGTCAAAATATATGTGTGTGAGGGAACGAAGGAACCAGGGAATCACCCTCAGGGCTCCACATCTGTTCTGTGCTTCAACTGAGCCTTTTTTATTTTTAAAAGTTTTCCTTCCTTCTTCCTTCCTTCCTTTCTTTCTTTTCTTCTTTCTTTCTTTTGGGAGCTGGGATGAGGGGAAGAAGGAGAGAGAATCCCAAGCAGAGTTCCTACTGAGCATAGAATGGAGCCCAACATGTGGCTCAATATCATGACCTGAGCTGAAATCAAGTCAGATACGTACCTGACTGAGCCACCCAGGCGTCCCTCACCTATGTGTTTCAGTTGTTTGTCTCTGAAATTATTAGTATAGGTTGGCTCTGGGAAAGATCCTTAGTTGTGAAAATCTGATTTGATAGTCTGATCCTTTGTATGAGCTCAGCTATTTTTCAAGTTAAAAAGTTCTTCAGACAGCCCTGAACATCAGTGTTTAAATTTTTCACATAGAGGATTTGGACTAGATCTATACAAATGATGACAGATGTCGGCCTTTAAAAAAAAATAGACGAGTTTTAGAGCAGTTGTAGGTTCACAACAAAATTAAGCAGAAGATATAGAGATTTCCTGTATCTTCCCTGTCCCCATACATCCATTATCAATATCACTCACAGGAATGGTCCATTTGCAACAGCTGATGGACCTGCATTTACGTATCATTGTCACTCAGATTCCATATTTTACATTACCATTAACTCTTGGTGTTGTACACTCTGTGCGTTTGGAACAAATGTATATTGATGGGTACCACCAATAAGTTATTTCACTGAGTCATTTCACTGCCCTAAAATCCTCTATGATCCTCCTGTTTACCCCACCCTTTCTAACTCCTGGCAACCACTGATCTTTTGACTGTCTCCAGAATTCTGCCTTTTCCAGAATGTCATATAGTTGAAATCATACAGTATGTAGGCTTCTCAGCTTGGCTTCTTTCACTTGGTAATTTACATTTAAGTTTCCTCCATGTCTTTTCACAGTGCGATAGTTCATGTCTTTTTTAGCACTGAATAATATTCCATTGTCTAGATGGATCACAGTTTATTTATACATTCACCTACATAAGGACATCTCGGTTAACTTTCAATATGTGTATCATGTTGATTCTACAGCTAAGTCTCACTATTGTTACCATTTTTCCTGGTAAGAGAGGTCACGGAGATGTGAATGACAAGGGACATATCCCAGGGTTCGGTCACCAGCTTCTAGGGATCAGGAGTCAGTGGTGCAGCTGCAAGACAATATTTGTCCCTAAAGTGTCTCCTCTGAGGTCTCAGTGGAGTCTTCTCCAAGTTTCCCAACAATATTCTAAGTTCTTAATTTCCTAAATGAAATCCTTTTCTGCTCAAAATGTCTAAAGTGGTTTCTGTTTCCTGCACTGAACTCTGAATGATGTCATTAGTTACTAAATCAAATAATTGTTCATTTTAGTTTGGATATTTATTTTTCTCAGGTTCCTGATTTGTATACATCAATATTTTGTCTACCTTTAAGATTTTTAAAAGTTTAAAATAAAAATAAAATATAATAATAGACATATCATTTGATCCAGCCAAAAAACAAAAAAACAAAACAGGATAACCTGTCATGTTTCACAACCTATAGGCTTTATTTAATGTACACATCTTTCTAGCCAACTGTGCAATTGCTGAGTTTTTTCCCCTCTGCATGCAAGTTTAAGTATCTGAATTCTTATTAAGAAATATAACAAATGCACTGAGATCTTTTCTGGATGCAAAAATGGTTTGAAGATTATTTGAATCTTTTTTTTTTTTTTTTTTGATCAGCAGATATCACAGCAAACTAATCCAGAATCTAAAATTGTTAATGCCATATGTGTCATTGATTTCCATCTTGCCAATTAAATAAAGGTTACCGCCTGGGCGCTTCAAAGATTGCCTCTCTCCCTAGGCACCATCACAGTGATTCAGCTCATCCAGGACACTCTTGCTGGCAGTCCCCAAATTCCCTCTGCAGGAATGAACAGCAGAATGCCTTCTGGGAAAGACTCCACTTAGGGAATGGCAAAACTGCTGATAACCAGAACTCCAAATTGCTGACCTTTCAATCATTAAAAAGGCTCCTCTTCTCTGTTTTCCCAAAGAGGCCAAAATTAATTCAACAAGCATTTATTAAGCACCTATAAAGTGCCATGCACTGCCCAAGCCACTAGGGATCCTAAAAAAAAAAAAATAAAATGTGAATCTATGTTCCTGTCCTCCATGAGGTCGGATGTTGAGTAGATGGTTACATATCCAGCCTTTCACCCCATGTAATAAGTTCTATGACTTGAGTGCTCTTGGGTAGTGTGGAGGCAGGAAGCATCCAAGCTCACTGTATGACGGGAAAGAACTGATTTGCCAAGAAGAGAAAGAGGTGACAGTTTAACTCTGTTGTGAATAAAGGGTTTGTCCAGGCCAGAGTGAAGGTAGGATAAAAGAATTCCAAAAAAAATAAATCCAGAATGAGCCAAGGCAAGAAGCCAAAAGAGGACCTGACTTGGATAGGAAACCACCAAGAGGGTGTCTAGGAAAGTGTCAGGGTGAATTTTATGTGTCAACTGGACCACGCCATGAGAGCCAGAGATTTGGGAAAACTTTATTGTGGTGTGTTTCTGTGAGGGGCTTCTTGGATGAGATTAAAACTTAATTTGGTAGACTGAATAAAGCAGATTCTCTTTCTTAACGTGGGTGGGCCTCATCCAATCAGTTGAAGACCTGCCTAAAACATAAAGACTGACCTGCCCCTAAATAAGAGAGAAATCCTGCCTAACTGCCTTTGAGCTAGGACATCATTTGGGGTTGGTTTTGTTTTTGTTTTCCTGCCTTTGGACTCAAACTGAAACATAAGCTCTTCCTGGGTCTCAAAGCATCCTGACTAAAACTATACCATTGGGTCCTCAGAATTGTCAACTGCACATCTTAGGACTTGTTAGCCTCCGCAGTCTGATGACACAGTTCTACACACTCATGTACACACACACATACTGTATTCCTTCTGTTCTCTAGATCCCTCTGGCTAATACAAAAAGGGTGGCATGAGATGAGGTTGGGACAGTAAACAGAATATAAAGAATCTGGCAGGTTATTCTATGTATATGAAAAACAGCTAATATTTCTTTTCAGTATTATAACTGTTATTGTTGGCAATGCTGCCATTTATTTCTTGGGTGGACAAAACACTCTTTTGAGTGCTCTATAGGGACCAGTTCATGTATTTCTGGCAGGCCACGTATGAGAGAGGCACTATCATGGTCCCCGTCTACAGAGACAAACATGAGGCACAGGGAAATAACAAGCCCTAAGTCTCACTGCTGCTGAGTGGCAAAGCCCAGATCCCGAGCCAGACACTCACTTCTCTGGAATGTGCACTCTGTTACTGCCTTGGCGATGCTCTGATATTGAACTTAATTCTTTCTCTTTTTTTTAAGATTTTATTTATGTATTTAACAGAGAGAGAAAAAACACAAGTAGGCAGAGAGGAAGGCAGGGGCGAGTGGTCGGGAAGCAGGCCCCTTGCTGAGCAGAGAGCCCCATGTGGGGCTCAATCCCAGGACCCTGAGATCATGACTTGAGCCAAAGGCAGAGGCTTAACCCACTGAGCCACCCAGATGCCCTATTGAGCTTAATTCTATAGGTTGTTTTGATCACACTTCATAGATGAAGTTTTCCATTTGAGGAAGATGATGGTGTTAGTAAAATAGAGAATGGAAAGGACAGAGTATTGCAGATATCTGAGTTGAGACGTGGTGATGTGATTAGGGTCTGGCGTGAACCAGGAGGGCTGGGAATGGGGAAGGTGATGATCCAAGAAACCTGTTCTCAAAACAGCTTCATCATGATGTGGCAACTTCTTGGATATTGACAATGAGGAAGAAAAGGTAAAACTCAGCGTGATTAGGAATTACCGAATGACTACCTGAGCTGGCATGCATTTTGCAGGATGAGAGAAGACAGCTAGAGGTGATTTAGAAATGGAAATTGGGACATCCACAGAGAGGAATTTGAATCTCAATTCGGAAGAGAGGTCAGGATTAGAGAGATAAATCTGAGAGCTGTATTAGTTTCCTAAGGCTGCCTTGCCCGAGTACCAGAAACTCTGTCTAAAAGTAAAACAGTTCTGTAGGCCAGAAGTCCAAAATCAAGGTGTGGACTGAGCCAGCCTCCCCCTGCAGGCTCTTGGGGAGAATTATTCACTCCTTGCCTGCTTCCAGGGATGGCGGGGGTTTGGGGGGGGGGGGGGTCCTTGGCTTGTGGTCACTTCCTGGCAATTACTGCCTCCCTCCTCGTGCCTCATTCCCTTGACGCCCCCCTTCCCCAGCTCTTCTTAAAAGAACATCTGTACTGGCATTCGGGGACCAATTGAATAACTGAGGATTATCACCATATCTCAATATTCTTAATTTAATCACACCTGCAAAGACCCGTTTTCCTGTTGGTCCCAGGCATTAGGACCCGATCATTTTGGGAGGTTCTTATTCAGCCTCCTGCCAGTCATCTGGAGGTGGAAGATTAGAGATAAGATGAATCACTAAGGGGAAGAGACGGAAGGAAGTCCCCGGTGGTGGAGAGGAAGCAGCCCCGTGACTTCAAATCCCATTTTGCCCCTGCTAGCGTGCACCCGACCAAGTGTCGCGGGAGTTTTGGACCTCATTTTCTCCCTTGTCAAATGATGTAGCTCTACTACATGGTTTTTCTCCCAAGAATAAAATGTTAAGTGCCCCTTTCATCTAAATAAGTGCGCAGAGTCATTCAGAGCCGTGGCTGTTTCAAAATAATATCACTTTACCCAAATAACAATATTAAAATGAGAGGATAAATCCAAAATGGTCCATAATCCTTTCATTTAACCAAATCAGTGTTTTCATTTGTATGACATTTTCGAGTCCTTGAGCAAGCACACATTCGGTCTTTACATATTGGCCATACTTTAATAGGTAGAATTTTATAATCTGTTTCGTTATTTAAAATGTCACCGTGATTATGTTTCCCATTCTGCTACTATCGTTTCTTCTACAAGTTCCCATGTTCCCCTCCCTGCCCACGCTGGCTGCCACCTTGTGCAGTTAAAAGGAGACATTCTCTGAGCAGGGCTGGGGGCGGGGGAAAGGAGGGGTGCCCCCTGGGGCTGCAGAGCAACAGCCTTAGGAACCATGATCAACAATGGGCATCCACCTCCTGGAATGAAGCATGCTTACACCCCCACAGGCCCATCTCCAACAACCCCAATGCTAAGTGGTTCCAGTGCAGGTTCTTTTCTGTCCCAAACTAAGATTCTCATTCCTACCCAGGTGAGAATACATCAGTATGCAAAAACTTGAGGTAACTTCTCTTAAAGCTTTCATTTTGGATCAAGCGAGAAACAACACTTGAGAGAGTTAAGATCCGTCTTATGCTGAAGTTGGTTAGCTTTCCCCTTATGTGATACCTCAACGATGGCTTTTCAAAAAATTAAATCCCATTCAAGCATACCTGCTACCAGCTATATTGACACGATTTTACAGGACAGGAAAGAACAGCTCTGATAAAGTCCCGGTGTCAGTGATATCTACCCTGCATGGGAGTGCTGAACATAATGTGAGACTGCCCCACTTTTCTGCAATAAATAGCAATCTGAATATAGCCGCAAAACTTCTGAGCCATTCTTGGAAATGTATTTATTCTATTTGGTCTTTGCCTTTTTTTTTCTTCCTTCCAGGAGGACTCTTCCCTTAAATAACCTCACAGTCCACAGGCACATGCTTACACACACACATTCTCTCTCTCTCTGCCCCCCACCCCAGATACCACAGGCAAAATTTTTTTCTTGAACTATCACATTCTGTTATAATCAATTTTCATTCAGTGTGTATTAAATTTTGAAATGGTACCAAAAAGCATGAGACTAAAAGAATCAATCATCTTTTAGCATGTCCTTTCAGGATGAAATTAACTTGAAATGATCATTCTTGTTTCTTTCCTGTGGAAGACAAAAAGGATAGTTTATAGGTGAGAGTGAAAATCTAGGACAGTGGACACCTATTGTAGGGGAGTAGGTTCTTGGTGTGGGAATTCAGTGATCTCAAAGGTGTTAGAGTTCACACAGATATGCAGAGTGTGGTGAAAATACTGCGTGTAATTCAGTACCCCATAACACCAGTCACAGATACTTTGGCTCATGTCTACAGTGAGCTGCTCTTCTGTCTCTTTGTTCACTCTGGAGGAAGCTGCCTGGATGTGTGTGGCTTGGGCAGGTTATTGAACCCTCCATGCCTCAGTACCCGCATCTCTGGGGAGGATGGGTCTAATAGCATCTTCATTAAACAGATGCTGATAGGTTCGAACCCAATGATGCACATGAAATAGAGTGCCATGACTGCTATACAGTAAGTGCTCGGTAAATCTCAGCTGCATTGTCCGGCTTCTTTATAGAATGCTTTCGTCATCCATCCTAATCATGCCATTTCACCAGGGATTCATTAAGGACAATTTGTGTGAATCCCCATCAGTCTTCATATCTCCCTGCTCTGCCTTCCGGCTTCACCATGCAGTAGCCATGGGAAAATTCCAGTCACCCCAGTGGGGCCATGTTGAAACACACAAGCCTTTAGGACCAGAAGTCTAGGTACAGCCCAGTATCAGTTGGTGAAGCTGGCTTACCGCTTGAGTGTTAAACATGAAACCCTGGATGGCACAGAGTAGAACAGAAAACAGTGGTAGGTACCCGCCTCCCAATGAGTTAAATGAAACCAACACATTTGAACCTCCAGATTGGCCTGTAATTGAAAAAAAAGTTGGCACCATGCAGTTTGCCAGCTTTCCAAATGACATTCTGACCTTTTTGTTTTCATTTTCTATTTATCTGTTATTGAATATCTTTGGATACTGTGATGCCAACACAACAGAACTCAGTGGCAGATTTTCATTTCATTGCAAAAAGGATCAAATAATAGGAATCAAAGCTGTGAAAATGTCTCACTTTGAAATGATTTAAACAATAACTTAAAAAAATAATCTCTGTCATTATAGAACTCATTGCCGGAAAAGTCCTTAAATCCTCAAACACAATGATTTATTTTCTCAAATGGAGAAGCTGAGATCTAGAAAAGTAAATTTCATCCAGAAAAACTCTTAAAATTACCCAACTGTGGATAATTCTTTGAGGATTTTATTATATGACTCATTATCTACATTGATTCACTTAGCTACATAATTGATCAAGTTAACTATATAATCTATGCACCTGACCAATATTAAACAAATTATAATCAGGCCTTACATTACATAATTTTCTATGTTTTGATATGTCATCTAAATCACTCTTCACACCGATCCTCTGATAAAGGTATTATAATACACCTCCACTAAGATAACTATATGTGGTGACAGGTGTTAAATAGAATTATTGTGGTGATCATTTCACAACATATACAAATATCCAACCATTCCATTTACACTTGAAACTAATACAGTGTTTCATGTCAGCTATATCTCAATTAAAATAATAAAGTTCCACCTTTTTAAGGGGAAAAAATGAGGAATTTAGATCTGGAAACTAGTTTATCTACCAGCGGCTCTATGGCTGGCAAGTGGTAGAGTTGAAATTTGAACCCAAGCTTTCTAATTCCCTATTCGGTGTTCCTCCTAAGGAAATTTCCCTAAGAATAAAAAATAGCTTGTCAGAAGGAATTATTGTAATTACCTAAGAACGAGACCAACTGGAAATGGAGCACATATTAGAAATATGAGGTAGAAGCAGGGACACCAGGAATAAAGAAATGCTTTAGGTAAAAAAAAAAAAAAAAAAAATGGTTTAGGTACATTTAATCTTAAAATAAAAGCTTTAACTACTTACCAATATTATTGTACCCTAGGCCATGAATATGCAGAAGTTTGGTAGGAAAAAGATATTTGATTTTGTTTTCTGAAATTCAACCATATTTTCCCAAACTAGCCCATGTGTTTAAAGAAACATCTGAAGTTTAAATCAATCATAAAAGCCCCACCCCCAAATATTTTAAATAGTTCCAAGAATTCCATCCTTTTTGGTCCTGAAGCATCATTATTTTTTACAGGAGCAAAAGCTGCAAGTACAGAGGAGGAAGACCTTTTTATGAGAATACCTAAACACTCAAATGATACTTACCTTTAAGGAACAGAACAGTGCCGTAAGAAGTAGATTTAATGCAGGTGTTTAGGGGGAATACTAAGTTTCAGCACAGAATTAAATTCACTGTGCCTAGAAAACTGGCAGGGCTCCTCCCTCTTTGGTACTAACACATCTTTTCAGACACAGCGTTGAAAAGATGCATAATTGTGCCTAGCTGTCACTCTGCAATCTACATAATATTCTTGCCTATATCACAGCCTTTTTTTAAAACATAGAGAAATGCTCACTCTTTTATATTTTAATTAAGTTCTTGGTTTAACCGGCTGTGCATTAAAAAAGGCAACAAGGATTTTGCACTGACACCAGCTCTGTTGGATAGTAGCAGACTATAAAGGAGACAGTGTAATTGGGGTATAACTAGCCACACAAGAACAGGTAAGAAACTGAGGTTAGCTAAGTGCCCTCTTCCTTCCCCAACACCCCAGAACACCTGTATTAGAATTGTTTCAAGTTCACATCCAGAGGGTGGTGCCAGGTAGAGGCCTGTTCTTCTCCCGGGATGATGCACTTAATCCTTAGAAAATACTCTTGGAATATTACCTCATTCCCAGGAGGCAAGGAAATGTGGCAAAGGATAGAAGGAAGGGAAGATGAGGACAAAATTTCCTTTCTTATTCAGCTGCCCTAGTGGTGAGGGTAGATGATGGAATATGATGGAAGCAGCTGGGTAGCACTGTGGGCATCTGTGAGTATCTGTGAGCATGTATGTCTGTAAGTCTATGTTTGTGTCTGTGCATTTACTAATCATTATAGTTTTAAAGAAAGAGTCCAGTACAAACTACCTCTTTATTTATAGATCCATCGATCTGTAATATGTAATGTATGTAATATCTGTAATATGTGGGACACCTGGGTGGCTCAGTTGGCTAAGTGTCTGACTCTTGGTTTCAGCTTAGGTCATGATCTCAGGGTCATAGGATTGAGCCCCACATGGGACTCTGCACTTGGCAGGAAGTGCCCACTCAGGCAGATTTGCATGCTCTTTCTCTCTCTCTTTCTCTTTCTCTCCAAAATAAATAAGCCTTAAAAAAGTGTGTGTGTGTGTGTGTGTGTGTGTGTGTGAGAGAGAGAGAGAGAGAGAGAGAGAGAAACGGGTCTATTCCTTTCCAAATACACTGTAGTCCACTAGAGCAGATATGTACCATATCCTTAACTCAGGGATGGAAATTCAAAATCCTAAACTACCTCTTTGAACTGTTTCAGGACTGGCCCCCATTTTTGTCACACAGAGCTCCTTTTTCAAGATGTTATTGTGTGACTAGCACCCATGACAATACCCAGTTACCTCATAGACAGGTTTCCAGTCTGAGTACTTGGAGATGAATCTTTTTTTTTTTTTTTTTTTTTAGATTTCATTTATTTATTTGTCAGAGAGAGAATGAGCGAGAGAGCAGGCACAGGCAGACAGAGTGGCAGGCAGAGGCAGAGGGAGAAGCAGGCTCCCTGCCGAGCAAGGAGCCGGATATGGGACTTGATCCCAGGATGCTGGGATCATGACCTGAGGTGAAGGCAGCCGCTTAACCAACTGAGCCACCCAGGCGTCCCGGAGATGAATCTTTAAAAGAATGTCAAAAAGTTCATATCTGCTTTCACACTTTAAAAGGATAGTTTGCCTTTTAAGTAACAACAAATAACAATTTACTGGCATGTGTGTGTAGCATGTTAAGACATTTACACACATGATCTCTAATCCTAAAAACAGTTCTGCAAGTCAGATGGACTTATTTGATGGATGAAAATAAGAACCCGTTGAGGTTAAGTGCTTTATCCACCATCACACAGAAAGGACCAGGACTCCAACTCCTGTCTCTCTAGATCCAAGCCCACGCATTTCCCTTAGGCAGGGTCTCCAACTCTTAGCATTATTCCAGGTAGGGTAATTTAGTGCCATTTGTTCTAGTTTAATATTTCATACAGGAAAGCATTTTTAAACAAAAATTGGAAAGATATTATAAATACTACTTCATGGGTTTTTTGTTGTTGTTCTTTTTGCACTTAAATTCTAAACAGATTGTATTCTTTTGATAGCTAGATATCACCTTTGTTACAGTAATTTGGTAAATAAGTATCGGTTTGTCTCAAGTCCGTGTGTTGTAATATACAAGGTCCCATCTATCAGGCACAGTATGAACAATCATCAAAGCTGCACGGTAACCTAGTATAGATGCAATATAATGTACTTTACCAGTTTCCTGTTGTTGGGTATTTAAGCAGATCCCAATTTTTTTACCATCATTAATGTTGTAATAAGTATCACTATATATGTGTGTGTTTGTGTGTGTGTGTCTGTGTGTGATAATAAGCACATGACAGTAAATTGTTACTTATTGTTGCTGTCATTGGGAGACTATCCTTTTCAAGTGTGAAAGCCTATGTGAACTTTTATATGTGTATAATGTGTGTATATATATATATATACACACACACACAACTGTATATACTTATATATACATATATTATACAAATTATACATACATTATACAAATGTATATAAATTATATAAATGTATATACATTATACATTATACAAATGTATTTATATTTGTATATATAGACAATTTTGTGCATTTATAAAATTATTTAAGACACTTTTAGAATAAAATTTTAGAGGAGTAATTACCTGACCAAATATTCTTAACTACATCTGAAAATTTGGGTAACGTATAATTGAATTGGAGTATAATTTCAATCCAATAATATTTTATCACTTTAATCCTTTACAGATCATTGTGAATGAAATGTTTTTAGACTAGAGATAGTGGCCAGTTAAGTAACTGGGTTGTGAAGCTGCGTACACACCCTTTTCATAACAGTGTAAGGAACGTGAATTGCTTTAGTTTTGAAGTCCAAAGAAACAACAAAAAGGTATGTTGGTATAACATCAACCAACATACCTTGAGTGCTTACCAGGACTGATATTCACATCAGTATGCTGGTAAAAGTCTGACTGGTTGCTGTCCATGCCAACCTGTTACATATTTTAAATATCACCTGGTACTTACCATATGCTAGGTTCCCTCCTGACACTGAAATATAGCAGTGCACAAAACCCCAGATCTCTGAATTCATGATATTTACATTGGGCCTACAAATACTTATATAAAATGTATAGTACCTGGGGTGAGTATACCAAAGGTAAAATAAGGCTTAATATCTTTCCAACTCACTTAGAGACACAGCACTTAAATACGTGCAATGATTAAAAGCAAAGACTATGCTGAGTTTCAGGACATAGTAATTTTATGATAAGAATATGGATAGATTGATTGATCTAGGCAGAGTCCAGTCCTTGGGTCTGCTACACCTCCCATGTTTCCCATTTGTTACCTGTGGCCTGAAATGCCACATTTTCTTTCCTTGGATGCAAATCTTTCCTGATGAGTTTTTGGGCAACATATTATGCCACCCCCAGTCCTGCTGGCGGTGGAGGAGGACATGGCATCTCCAATCTGCTCATTTCTTTCAGGCGTCCTAATTGGAAGTCCTGCCTAGAACACATGGCCAGAGCAAAGAGCCAAGAGAAGAACAAAGGACAACTGCTCACATGTGTTCCTTCCCAATCTGGTCCAAGCTTTCTGGCTCAGCAAAGAGAGTCAGCAGTGCAAACTGCTAAATGGTGAAGGGTCAGAGGCAATGAGTGGTCACATCCCTGGTGGGCCGTGGGCCTGCTAGAAGAGACACCAGCTAGATTAATTTTAAAAAAGGAACTAAGATGGAGATTGGGAAATAAGATAAAATGGAAAAAGGAAAAAATATAAAAGAGGAAAATCCACATTTCTGGACCTAATGTCTTTCTAGAACTAAAAATGCAAAAAGAAATGAAGGCTTTTTTTTCTTAGAATTTAAAAATTAATCTACTGAGGACCCATTATGCCAATATTATGTAAAGAACCTTGAGGTGGAAATGGCCAGCCTTGGATTTTAAGCCAAGCACTAACATAAACTCCTTCTGTGGTTTCAATTCATAAACTCAGTTATGTGGTACAAATTCTACTCAACATCTTAGGTGTGTCACTTATTGACTCTTCCAAGACCAGAGCAATAGGAGTTGGTGAGACATAGTGTGTGGTTTGGGGTAGGAATATTTTCACCTAATTGTTGAAGAATAAAATTGGTCCAACATCTTTCCTAGATAATCCACATGTAAAAGACTGATAGGGTAGGGGCACAAATAGAAGTCTACTTGTGAATGTCTTTATGAAGAGGCATGCTTTTTCCAAAGCAATTTGGAAAGTTTTATTCCATACTGGTTTTTAGTTTGTATTCAAAATCTTCATGGTCCACACTCAAGACCCACCACCTTTATTCAAAGCACTTTTGCATGGGCATCCACACACAAGTCACATGTCATTTTTTTTTTTTTTAATAAAAAGAAAAGACAACTCCGAAAAGCCAGAGGAAATATCTGAAATTCTCAGAACCATATTTTTGAGGAATGCAGGATTTTTCAGATTTTGGAAAGATAAGGAAATACAAATTGCCTATATTATGTAATACCTTCACAAACATCTCACAATCAAACACATTCAAGATCTTTGCAGTAAAACATATGAATATCCACTCTAATTGAGATAAACAAAGATCACACATATCTCACATCAGCACCAGTCAAGTTTTACAAATAAGGTTCAGTGACCAAGTTACAAAAAGTGCCTTTAATTGTTAGAACTTTTTAGATTTCTGAATTGTGAATGAACTGGCTATTGAATTAAGTATTCTGGACGTTTTCCCTTTATTCAATTCTACTAGTGATTGGGATCCTAACCAAATTATGACATAATTATCATCACCTATAAATGTTTATTGATTACCAATTGAAGAAGATGGGTCATTTACTTAAGATGACGGGACTTTTCTCATTAGCTGCTTATACTCTATGGGAAGTGCAGAAACTTGAAATGCTGTATGACTAGAACATGATAAAAATCTTAGTCATACATTATATAAAATTATACTGGTTGTATTTTACTGTGAGCTTGTGGTTTTTGTTTTCTTTTATTCTTTGAGGAAAGGTTAGTTTGTTGCCTAATTTCCATTCTTCCATCTTAACACTTCTCCTTCCCCCTTCTTCTCCTGCCTTGGCTCTGTCACCATTTCCTAAGGGTGGGTAAACTTGCCCTGTTAAAAGATTTTATGCATTCGGGGTGCCAGGGTGGCTCAGTTGATTAAGGACTGAACTCATGATTTTTAGCTCAGGTCATGATCTTAGGGTATTGAGATAAAGCCCCACAATGGGCTCTGCACTCAGGGCTCTGATCTCGGCACCGTCTGCTGGATATTCTCTCTCTCCCTCTCCTTTGCCCCTCCCCCATCAAATAAATAAATAAATATGGTTTTTTTTTAAGTTTTCATGCATCATGTACCTCTCTTCCATTGAAAATTTCAATTATTTTGTGGATTTCAAGAATTAGTGTCTTACTCTCCCTAAACCGTATGTTTCCCAAGGCAGAGACTATGTCTGAGGTCATTTTCTCCACCATTATTTCTTCAATGTCTAGCACAGTCTTAAGCACAAAGTAGGTACCAAATAACACATATTGAATGGGTAGATGAATTGATGAATGGATGCATGGAAGGAGGGGTGGATAGATGGATGCATGGATGGTTGATCTAGTATAGGGAGATCATTAGGATCAAGTTGAGCTTAAAGTGAAAATAAAGCTTTGTCTCCTTTTGCATAAAGTAGAAATAGAAGAGTAAATACATATTAGAGGGGAAATTCCAAGACACTGTTTACAACACTATTTATATCCAGCAGGTCAGGTATCCAGATGTGCTTGCATTATGAAGAAGAATTTGCAAATCTTGACCTCTAACTTGAGACAAAGTGGTTTAGAAGCTCTGAAAAAGAAGAGGATATAAAATTCAAACCTTAAAATTAAAAAATAGGATTAATACAGAAAGACCTTCTCTAATCTTGGATACATTTTTATTTCAATGAAAATTGTAGGAAAATTGAGCTGGGGGAGAAATTATTTGCAAGTGATGATGGTGAAGATGTGGCTCAAACGAAGACATTCAAGAGTTCTAAAAGGTGGCCATAATTTCCTAAAAGAACAAAAATGTTCTCTGCAAAAAGATTTCCTTTTCTTTCTCTCCTGGCCAGTATCTTAAAAATAATTAAATGCATGCAAATAAGAAAAAGAAACCAATGAGCTAATAGGAGTCATCCTGAGGGTATGAATAAAAAGAAACAGAGAAGAAGAGGGGATGGAATCCATTAAACTCTCCAAGTATCCAAAACCTGCCAGCAATAGCAAAAATGAAAATGAAACCTTACCTTTTTGAAGTTCTTCCATTACTAATTGAAAGGTAAGAAGACTGGTTCCCTATGCCTTAGGATATACAGACTTAACAGATGTCTTTATTGAAGACTCTGCTGTTCTAAAGGAAAGAAGATGGATAGCATTTCCCAAGCCCTTTTGTCATGTCATATCCAAGTTCTGTCACCTAAACCTGATACACAATTAAACAATTGGCTAGGGTGTTGTCTTGACAGATTATTTGCCATGCTGGAAATGAAGAGATATTTGCTGTACCATTCACTTCTCTTGCTGGAAATGTTCCTAATGAGCAACATTACCAGCAGGAATTATTCTTGTGTTTGGGAACCTCTCTCTAAATGGGAAAGAAAAAGTCAAGTTTAAAGCTAAACTATACAAATTAAAGGGATAAAAAAGGATGCTACAGTGAAAGGATGGCACTAAAAGGAGGTCAAGTGACTTTGTCCTTCATCTGAAGATTATTTCAGATTAATCAGATTACTCTAAAGCCCATTAGTGAGCAATATTTTTCTGTGAATAATATTTGAACTTCTTTGTTCATTTAGATATTTTAAGGGATTTTACTTTGTATATAGTTTGAAACTTTTGTTCAAAACAATCATCTCTAAAAGATGGTACTTCTTTGACGTGATAAAGGACTTCATCATCACATATTAATGAGGGTTTAAAGCCTGGAAGACATTTGCTTCCCCTACCTACAACTTCAGCAGAGGTGATAGTGTCATATGATGATTTCTACTTCATTCTATGTCAAAACATGTGTGTGGTATGGAAGCAGTTATTATCGCAAGTGATCATTTGGATTTTCATCACTGTTGTAAAGAGCTGCCAAAGAAGATTTTGCAGATGTACTAGCGCATGGGTATGCAATGGTGTAACCATATCTATATACATACAGGGCTGTGTGTACACATACCAATATGCCCATGTATTTGACCACCTAGATGGATATTATGCAAACATGAATGTGTAGATATATGTCCAAATGTGTTTATGCATGTAGTTTTGGCTCATCCTTTATAATCGAGACAATGTCTGCTATTCAACTTTTCTCACAAACAAAAAGGGAAGAATGTGAGAAAGGACTACCTAATTTTATCACATAGTTTTAAAACTTTATTGTACTCACAACTTATCTGGAGTACTGATTAAATATACTGACTTCTAAGACCCAGAGTTCTGCACTGGAACAATTCCTCCGTGGTTTGAATGTCTTGTTACCCACTATAAATATCCTGGCCTAGTGGCCAAGTCAATTTTAGGCCAACGTACAATGAGGGATGTTTGCCTCTGGAGTTGGCAAACTTCAATCCACTCCCTGCTTTGGTTTAATCTGAGAGCCAAGAATGGCTTTTACATCTTTAAATGATTGAAAAAAAATAATAGGAGAATAATATTTTGTGGCACATGAAAATGATATGAAATTCAAGGTTCAGTGTCCATAATAATGTTTTACTGGGACACAGTCATTTAGGCATCCTCCGTAACTGTTTACATGTTACAACACCAGAGTTCAATAGTTTCAAGAGAGACTATATGGCCCACAAAACAGAAAA
Organism: Mustela nigripes; assembly: GCF_022355385.1. Classification (NCBI taxonomy): domain Eukaryota; kingdom Metazoa; phylum Chordata; class Mammalia; order Carnivora; family Mustelidae; genus Mustela; species Mustela nigripes. The sequence continues at coordinate 29,808,217 of NC_081559.1, read as the reverse complement.
TATTTATTCTCTGGCCCTTTACCAAAAAAATAAAGGGGGAGGGGGATTGCCCTGCCCTAGCATCCGATCTTTATTCAATGGCTTTTTAATCTATCCATGCTATACTATTTTATCCCTTCTTTCCTCTTCTTGTTCTTGAAGGAGGACCTGACAGCGTATACCTCTTCATCCTCACCAGTTTTCTCATTGTAAGTCTTGGATTATCTCATGAAATTCAAAAATTATTCCCACTAAAAAAAATAAATAAATAAAAAGCAAAGCTTAAAGAAGACATAAGAGAAAACAGAGTCTCTACTGGTTTCCTTGAAATAATACTATCAGAATTCTATAGTATTATAGGAATAAAATAATACTATAGGAATAATATGCTATAGAAATAAAGAGTATAGGAATAAAATAAAACTATAAGAATGGATGGCTCTATGGTATAGAGACCTACTCATCCCCAGAATTATTTAAGGAAAGTTAGGGATTTCCAGACTGTTAGGAAGGTCACAGAGAAGAAGTCATAATTCTTTGACATAGTAATTTCAGAATTTATTCAAAACTCAAAATCAATGATTTGTTTATTCTAAATAATCCTCTAGTCTGTTACCTAGCAGACTCTAGGTAACAGGTAGATACCTAGAGGTATCTTCTCCCATGGCTTCTGTCCATAAGATATGTCTAAAGATGTCCTCAAAGTCTGATCCAAAACAACATTCCTAGAAAGCAGGAAGGAAATCTATGTATTCTGGATCCTTCTTTCACAGCAACCACCACGAATGGCAATTAGAGTGATCATCTTTTTTTTTTTTTTAAGATTTATTTGTTTATTCCAGAGAAAGAGAGAGAGAGAGAGAGAGAGAGAGAGAGCACAAGTGCAGGGGGTTGGGGGAGGGGGACAGCAGGAGAAGGAGAAAAAAACTCAAGCAGACTCCTTGCTGAGCATGGAGCCCACCAAGGGGCTCGATCTCATCACCCTGAAATCAGGACCTGAGCTGAAATCGAGAGTCCAACATTTAACCAACTGTGCCACCCAGGTGCCCCATGTGTGATCATCTCTTTAATGTCTACTTCTTCCCAAGCTTTCTCACCTAACTTGCTCATCTCAATCGCAGAACCCAAAAATTATATTACAAATAATTTTCTCAATTATTCCCAAGAAATTTGATCTTAGGAAATTGTGGCACCTGGCTATCTAGTTTACATGAGTTTGTTATTTGTATAACTGAAATCTGTGGGCAGACAATCAGTCAAGGGAAATGGACATGAACTGGGAAAAGCAAGATCAAACTAGAATATTGTAAGACTGACCTGGAACTTACATTGGTCATTCACCATTTCCAAGCCTCAAACTTTGAGGAGGGGATGTTCTGAAGGCAGAACTGGACTCAGGTGTATGTGGCCTATGTAGTCACTCAGAGTCTCCTGCTTAGAAAGATCTCATGCTTGGTTTAATGCTCTGCTGCTACCATCTTGAAATCCTTAATGATATTTGAGCCAGTGGTCCCATGTTTTCATTTTACACTGGCCCTTAGAAATTATGTATTCAGTTATGCTTGCTGGAAAGGTTGGTTCTCCTCATCATGCACCTGGTTCAGGAGCTGGAGAAACAGAAGCAGAATATCCAGCAGCTGGAGAAACAGAAGCAGAATATCCAGCGGAAGACATTGAGGTTGTCCCATGTCAACCAGATGAACCAGCAGGTAAATGAAAACATGTGTCATATTCTACGGTGTCTCATACCTAGCACTGACATCCTCAGTGAATAGCAATATGGCCACTCCTTCGTTTATACCATCCAAATCTCCCTCCCAAAAAAATATCTCCAGTGAGCCAAGACTAACTCAGAGCTATGCAGGGAAAGGAATTGTTGAAAATGTAATATGAGCTTAGTTAAATTGGCACACTAAACACTCACCATACAATCAAAATCATTTCAATCAAATTCACTGGGATGCAGTAAAGCAGGATGGAAAGAGCCATGAGACCTGAGTTCAAAGCCCAGATCCACCACTCACTGATGGAAACCTTACATAAGTTACCTAAGCTTTGAGGTTCAATTTCCTCACCTACAAAATCAACAGAGCAAAACTAACTTGCAAAATCACTGTGAGAATTTGATAAAATATCGTTAATATACTTCCACCATTTAAAATAAGTAAATAAATAAATAATCTGAAACTTTCTGCATTCCTAAGTAAAACATGTAAACAAATGAGCAATTTAAGAGAATTACCTCTGATACTTGGTTGAGAGGACCGGGACTCTTTTTTTGCTACTGTTTTAGCCAGTAGCAGCACCTTCCCAAATCTCCCCCTGGAAAACCCCAAGTAGTAAATGAAAGTAAACATATTCCTTCAGGGGCTTCTTTCTCACTAGCAGTACAAATTTCTGTGGTCTTATTTTATCTTGAACAATCCATGGGACCTGTGTCTTCTGTACTGTCATAGGGCTGTATTTGTTTTAATATGAAATCAATACTTTGTATGACTTATGAGTGAAATCATTTACCTCTGTCCCTCAAATCCTCAAGCACAGCTGATATTACAGAAAGATGCAACTTCCATTTGGCACCTCCACAATGGTAATGATGATGATGATGATGATGAAGAGTAGCCAACTCTACTGATACATACTCTGTATTAGGTGCTACAGGAATCCTCTTAAATGAATTATCTAATTTCATCTTTGTAACATCTTCATTTTGTTAAATGGAAATCAAGAAACTAAGGCTCAGAGCGGTTAGGTAGCTCTTCTAAGATCAAAAGACTGGCCTCACAAGTGGTACAACTGATCACAATCCTCGGATCTCAAGTCTACATTTATCATCACTATTTGGTATCATCTCCCTGAAGGGACTCAGGGCTCCATGTGAGAAGCCCAGTCAAGAGATCTAACTAAAATGCAATCTGCGATATTTATGTGAAGGGAAGCTGATCTACAAATAATTACTTTTAAAACATACATGTGGCAAATTTGAGAGTTTGAAGCTTATTGGTTGGTACTCCCCAAAGCATTAGGAAAATGGTGGATGGGTAAGTGAGAAAGAAAAAGGAATAGATGGGGGCTGATATGGAAGAAAGGAGAAAGGAAGAGATGAAAGAGGTTCACTACGAATTTCGAATGAGCACATTAGATTCAATAGGTACATGTGCCTTTCTTCATTTGCAAAGTACAGGTCTGGCTGACAAGGAATTGTATCAAAATCCAGATATTTTGAGTATGTATTGGTGAAAAAAAGAGGCAACCACTCCCATCTACCCAAGGAATGAGAAGTACAGACACTCTGGGTCAGGATTTCTGGAGCCTTGATTCTAGCTCCCCATAGAGTCCAAACCAAGAAGGATAACGGGGGACTGCAGAGAACCCACTTGGGCATAATACCCTCAACAAATAAATGTGCCTCGTTCTAGAAGCCCTAGAAAATCCCAGGGGCCAAAACTTCTGACCTATTCTCATAGCAGGAATTCTATAGCAGCTTCCTTCCGCGGCATTGAGGTACTAACATCACTTTTCCGGTGCACAGATCCTAGAGCCACACAAGGCTAGGGCAGTATTTTAAAAGTCAAATAAACTGCTATAATCCTCATAACATCCAGCACACCGCTTTGCTCATAAAAAGCATGTTCGATAAGTACATATTAATCAACAGATGATGACACTTCTCGCATAGACAATTGAGGGAGGCAAAAACTACTCCAAACCAAAGCTATGCTTAGAAAACATTTCAAATTTAATAAGTGAAAAAGTGGCTAAAAGCTGTTGCATTATGAGAAAACATGTTTTTTAGTGTAAAAGATAGTTTGCAGAGCATTCCAGGTTTATTTTAATTCAAAAACAGGATTAGACATTTAAAAAAACATGATTTTTTTTTTCTTTGCCATTCTGAACATCCCCAGGGGTAGAAGCCCGTTCTTGTGTCATCTTCCTATCTCTATTCAGTGTGTTTTTTCAGTGTGTTTTATCAGTGTGACTCAGAGAATGTCCTTTTAGAGATGGGATTACTTTGGTCTAAAAAGAGAAAATCTGCAAAGCTGTGACGTTTTGGGCTGACTTGGGAGGATTTTTTCTTCTTCCATTTCTTTTCTTAAATTAACAATCAGTGACTCTCTGTGTGTTTTTTTAGGGTAGTTTTTTCTCATTCGGTTATGGTGAACCCAACAACCTTTCACGACTTTGTTGTTGGTACTGACCCCCTTTGGTCCATTTTTGGTATAGTCGCCAACCATTTTTCTTCCTTCTGGGATATTCAGCAGTGATACTGTTTGTAAGACTGAGTCCCACAGTGGAAAGTTAGTATGAATCCATACATAAGTGCCCTGATAGGCTCCACTGTACTAATATTTTTCCTAAATAAAAGAACATTCTTGGGGTGACTAGATGGCTCAGCTTCTGCCTTCAACTCAGGTCATGATCCCAGGGTCCTGGAATCGAGTCCCCTTATTGGGCTTCTTGCTCGGCGGCAAGCCTGCTTCCCCTCTCTCTCTGCCTGCCTCTCTGCCTACTTGCGATCTCTGTCTATCAAATAAATAAATGAAATCTTTAAAAATAAATAAATATAAATAAATAAAATAAAAGAACATCTTTGCCACGTCGGTCAATGGCAGTCACAGAAGGTGGCTTTGGGTGGCTTCTGTCATTTGCAATTTGAATACCCCGCAGAAGCACTTCTGTATGTGCTATTCATTCTATCTTGAATGCTCCTGCTCTGCTTCCCAGTGTTCCAATGTTGCGGTCCTTCACCTCACAGCTGACAAGCCGCCAGTCCCAGGAAGCGTTCCTAGATAACTCCTTCACCAGATTTGTGCAGTATGTGCAAGCTGACATTATTAATATTATATTATCGAGGTGTATGTCTGCTTTGGTTGCCCTGAAGCAGAATTCTAAAACCTTAGCCCAGGTTCCTGGGCCCTTCCCACTTCCTCCCCCTTCGTGTTCCCCTTACCCCATCTCCTGTCACCCACATTTGGGCCCCACTCTGACTTCGCCTTCCAGGGAAGGCAAACCTCGAGATGTCCCGGGTGCCTCTGACAGCAGTGCATTGCCCCTTTTAACCTCCACGTGAATTTATCACCCAGACTAGAGGTTTGAGCAATGAGTAATGCTTCTTCAATTTTTCTTTCTCTGTCTTTCCAGAGTCAGTATTTTCAGTCCCCAGCCAGCCCCCAAAACTGATTTTTGCTAAGTGATCAAACGGACTCTGAGGAGAAAAATCCACAAATAAGACTTGGATGTCAGGTTAATAAACCTGCAGAAGATTATTTTTAAATTCCATCAAGATGAAGCAAGTTTGCTAACTAGAGCCCATTTATAATTACAGTCATTATCAAATATGTTTTTCATAACTGAAATTCCATTGTCATTAAACCACTGCCTGAAATATTAACCCCTGATTGTTTCAGATTAAAAATACTGAATGAAAATATAAGGAGACATTTCAGTTTCTTTCATTAAAAATATCAGGCTATATCATGAACTCTTCTCTTTTTTTTAGTTATTTTATTTTATTTATTTGACACAGAGACACAGTGAAAGAGGGAACACAAGCAGGGAGAATGGTAGAGGGAAAAGCAGGCTTCCTACTGAGCAGGGAGCCTGATGCAGGGCTGGATCCCAGGACACTGGGATCATGACCCAAGCCAAAGGCAGACACGTAAAGACTGAGCCAGCCAAGCACCCCATGAATTATTCTTAATGGTAAGATTAAACAATAACACAATTTAATTTTATGGAACACCTATTTAAGAAACCAGATTGCAGGGGCACCTGAGTGGCTCAGTGGGTTAAGCCTCTGCCTTCCACTCAGGTCATGATTCCAGGGTCCTAGGATCAAGCCCTGCATCGGGCTTTCTGCTCAGTAGGGAGCCTGCTTCCTCCTCTCTCTCTGCCTGCCACTCTGCCTGTTTGTGATCTCTGTGATCTCTTTATCAAATAAATAAATAAAATCTTTAAAAAAATTTCTCTTAAAAAAAATAAAAACCAGATTGCTTTCTACAAGACTTATTTGTTTGAATAACATCTTTCTATAATGGCAAAAGTTTAAAAGAAAAAAGCACAATTATATGATGCACCCATGTCTGGGTCCAAGGGCAGATAGAAAGCAAAGGAGAGACAGGGAAAAGGAAAAAATAACCACAAAGGAGCATTAGCTCTAAAATCCTAGCACACAGATCAGTATTTTATCTTGGCTTCATTCTCCACCTTCTGTGGCCCTCACCATAATGCAACCACAGAATTTACTTTTTGGCATGACTCAGAACTAGTTGGCTCAAAAGTACTTCTCATCGATATAAATTTCAGTTAACCTTTGAACATTTTTTCTTTTTTACTTAAGAAACTTTGAAAAAATATATCAGTAAAAGTTATTATGCTGTGCATATAAATACAATCTATAAAACATATTTAAACTTTGATTTCAGTGATTCTCCGCAGTCTGCTAGATTTTTAAGTTCCTTTTCTTTTTTTTTTTTTAAGATTTTATTTATTTATTTGACAAAGATCACAAGTTGGGAGAGAGAGAGAGGGAAGCAAGCTCCCCGCTAAGCAGAGAGATGTGGGGCTCAAGCCTAGGACTTTGAAATCACAACCTGAGCAGAGGCTTAACCCAGTGAGCCACCCAGGCACCCTAATTTTAAATTCCTTGATAATTAGGGCATTTCATGCATCTTCCCACCCCTAAGAGATCATATGGCAAGTGGTCATGTTTAAAATCACTGATCTACCCCTTGGATTTTTTTTTTTTTTTTTTTTTTTTTTTTTTTTTT